>NC_030441.2:4858333-5204166 GCF_001660625.3 Ictalurus punctatus
AATATAATATATTAAAATCACTATACCTGCAAACATAAAACTTGAACCCATGGAAAATAGGCTATCAAGAACACTAGGAAATATACCTTAAGAACATAGGACCCAAAGAACCGGAGGCTATTTTATATAAAACAGATAAATAGTTAATTTAAAATGTCATTTTTACTCGTGTGCCTGAGCACTGATTAAAAATGACAAGAAACATATTAGGTGCACTTTAATCATTTCAGATTAATAGCCGCTAGCTTAGCAATTACACACTTGTGTACAGATAAGTTTTTGTGAATGCTACAAAGATAGCCATTAGCTTCATTGCGAGGGATTTGTTTTGAGCATTCCCTTTCCTCATAATCATTGCAATATTGCTAATGCACTCAAGAACACCATGCAGTGAGACTAATATCTCTTGTCAGGAGGGAAAACTCACGTTTAGATTCGGATTAACACTCTAAAGATGATTGACACTTCACAGACTCGATTTTCCTCAGAAGGGAGGATTTTTAAGGTTAAGTTTAATGGTTTGCTGTGAAGACTGACAGTAGGTCTTAAAAGCAGGGAATTGTAAACTTCTGCTATTACATCTGGTGAAAATATAACTTCCGCTCAGCCCTGTTGTTTCTTAAGAGCACATACATCAGCTGCAAATGCTGTGCTGCTTTCAAGAGCACCCCCCGGCAACATGAGGAGATTTCATAAATGTTTTGAAGGGTGATATTTCACATCTTTTCCCATTTGCTTTGTTGTTATTGTCTCTTCTAAGAGATCCACCCCACCTAAGGCTACTGAGAACAGATGCGTCCCTTTTTATCAGTATTCCAAGGGCAAGAATGCATGACGCTGTCGATTCACATAATGTACATAATGAAATTGATGGCTACAGACTCCAGACATAAGTGCCATTTAGAAGTTCCACAAGATTCATACACATGAGGTGGACCTTACCTATAACAGTGGCATGTCTCAGCTATGCACAATTCTGAACTTGGAATTACATGCATTAGCGCATATTTCTTGTACAATATCAGCTCAAGTGAGGAGCAGTATTAAGTCTAGCACCACTGCCTGACACAATGTCGCATAAATACACAAAAAAAAAACTATAGTATACTTCTTGAAGCCAATATTATATTCATAAATTTGACACTATTACATCATTAATAGTAGGACACAGCAGGAATTAGCAACTTAATAAGAAACATTGCTCGAGGACTATGAATCAGCATAAAGTGTGCTGTAAGTGTAGCACACAAGTGCTTCACTTGTCCACTGACCATTCAACATATTGTGTATCTGAGATGCTTTTCTGCTAACCATGTTTGTTATATTTGAGTGGATATTTGAGTTAACATAGCCTTCCTATCAGCTCAAATTAATCTGGCAGTTCTCCTCTGACCTTTCATCATTATTGTCTATCACTTATGCCTGCAGAACTGCCACACACTGGATGTTTTTTTATGTTTCTTTTTTGCAACATACTGTGTAAACTCTAGAGACTGTGGTATGTGAAAATCCTAGGAGATCAGCAGTTTCTGAAATGCTCAAACCAGTCAATCCATGCCATGGTTAAAGTCACAGAGGTCGAACCCCCCCCCCCATTTGATGTGAAGATTAACTGAAGCTTTTTTCCTGTATCTACATGATTCCATGTGTTGCATGGTTGCCCCATGATTGGCTGATTGGAAAATTGCATGAATGGAAGCTCTCGGCAATTAGGGAATACTGATGCCATGAAGAGATGTACTTGGTCTGCAAAAATGTTTAAGTTGGTGGTACGTGTCACAGTAACATCCACATGAATGCCAGGACGCAAGGTTTCCCAGCAGAACTTTGCCCAGAGCATCACATTGCCTCTGCCGACTTGCCTTCTTCCTATAGTGCATCCTGATGCCATCTCTTCCCCAGGTAAGCAACGCACCCCGGCCATCCACATGATATAAAAGATTCATCAGACAAAACCACCTTCTTCCATTACTTAATACCCGAGTTCTGATGCTCACCTGCCCATTGAAGGTGCTTTTGGTGGTGGACAGGGGTCAGCATAGGCACTCTGACTAGTCTGCAGCTACGCAGCCCAATACACAGCAAGCTGCATGGCACTGTGTGTTCTGACACCTTTCTATCATAGCCAGCGTGAACTTTTTCAACAATTTGTGCTACAGTTGCTCTTCTGTGGGATTGGACCAGATGGGCAAACCTTCGCTCCCCTCTCGCATGAATGAGCCTTGGGCACCCATGACCCTGTCGCCAGTTCACTTTGAATCACTTTTGGTAGGTACTAACCACTGCATACCAGGAGCATCCCATAAGACCTGGCCTTGTCACAGTCACTCAGATCCTTATGCTTGCCCATTCATCCTGCCTCCAACAAATCAACTTGAAAACTGACTGTTCACTTGCTACTTAATATATCCCACCCCTTCACAGGAGTCACTGTAATGAGATAATTAATGTGATTCACTTCACCTGTCAGTTGTTTTAATGTTATGGCTGATCAATCAGCCATAACATTAAACCCACTGACAGGTGATGTGAATAACATTGATTATCTCTGAATGACATTGATTATCTCTGTGTATAGTGCTATACTTTCTGTTATAAAGCTATGTTTGGTAGTCTATGGGTGCTAGTCAGAAGCATTTATTCTCTGTGCTTGTGGTTAGAGGAGTGGACAGATAGTTTATTTACACACAGCACTCACAACATATATTTACTACGAGGACAGTTGGTGCAATGGCTTTCTTTTGCATCACACCACACACATTCCCACTAGAATAATGATAAAGATCTTTAGCATGCTGTAGCTCAGTGCAAGCCAGCCTTTATGTATTAATCTGGTACTTTTGTTGCTAAGATCGATGGCATCAGTGTGGCTGTTATGTTGGAAGATGACAAAGCTTGGTGTTTTTATTAAGCATGTGCTGATACAGGGATGGCATCCACGATTCTCCCCATTTTGCCTCACGTAGGTGTGTGTTTTCAATAAGGAATAAATAGAGGAGGAAGCGCACCATTACAGAATGTGCGCAAGTGTGTATGTGTGTGTAAAAAAAGCACTCAATGAATTACGCCTCTCTCTTTCTTTCCCTGCTGCTGTGTGGAGGAGGGAAAATTGGCGAGGCTATTAAACTGTTTGCGGCCACGCTGCGTCTCTGTTGCGGCCCTCTCAGATCGAGCAGAAGATTTCATTATACTCGATTAAAGCACCACATTTAAAAGGCCACATGCGACTACTAACACAGACTCATTAAATTGTATGGAGTGTATAGTATAGAAGAAACACACATGCTGACCATTCATTCACTAATGACTTGTTAAGTAAAGATGGACTGGGCATGTGTTGAAAAAAAATTATCATATTGTAATAATGAGCTTTTATTTTTATATCCTCACAACCTTATATCCTCACATCTTAATCCATCTTCAAGGGCCAAAGTCGTCTCCACCTGCCGAGGAGACTGAGGTCTTTTGGTGTGTGCAGGAATCTGCTAAAATTGTTCTATGATGCTGTTACGTTTACATGGACAGCAGTAATCTAATTATTGACCTTACTCTGAGTAATGTGATTATGGTGTTTACATGAGTCGCTTTTAGAATACTCCTGTCATGTTCCCGTTTTACATGTTTTAATTAGATTAACAGCCCGCGTCATTACGTCCCCACGCCACGCCGTCCGACGTCCCTCCAGAATTTCACGTATCATCATACAGTTCGTCTTCGTTATGATACCGTATACAGTTTTGGGTGTTTTATTAATTTTTTTTACGAACGCTTTAAGTGCAGTTAATTATTTGTGATGCTATACGTGCTAATAGGCAACTGCTTGAAGCCGTGGGCTGCATCTCAAACCACGTACTTACCGTTTATATAGTAGCCGAGCTACATGTATTTTTCCCCACTACAGGCCTATAGTAGGCAAGTAGCGTTTTGGGACACAGCTGAACTCTCTTGTTCGCCGTAAAACGTAAAACTGCCGTGTGTGATCGTGTCCTGTCGCAAAATGCGGTGAAAACTCTCACACAACGTTCATAATGTGATTAAGGTGTTTACATGTCTGTAATACTCGTCCACAATGCGACTAAAACAGGAGTACTCCACCTGTCTTAATTCGATTAGAGCTTAATTCAAGTATGACCTTAATTAGATTAAGGTAAGTAAAAATTGCTGTTTACATGGTAGTTTCTTAATCAGAGTATGGTCTTAATCGGGTTAAGAGTGGATTATTGTTGTCCATGAAAACGCAGCTACTGTGGTAGCATTTGCTATCTTCTATGCAGTAGTTTCCTGGGGAGTTGAGAGCACAGAGAGGAAAAGGAAACATGTCAAAAATCTGGTTAAGAGGGCTAGCTCTGTCCTGTTCTGTCCTCTGGACAGCATAGAGGTAGTGCAGTAGAGGAGGATGTTAGCTAAGCTGGCGTCTATCATGGGCAATTCCTCTCACCCCCTTGTATGAGACATTGGGGTCCCTGAGCAGCTCCTTCAGCAGCAGACTGCTGCATCGTCAGTGCAAGAAAGAGCACTACCGCAGGTCCTTCATCCCTACAGCAGTCAGAATCTTTAATGGAACAACAACATAATGTAGCACTGCTAGCTGTTTTGCATTCTCAACCCACACATTCACAATAATTCTGCAATACGAACATTTATTCATTTATTATTATTTGTTGCTCACCCCTCTATTGTTAACTGTGCAATAACACATTTATCCATTTATGTATATAAACAAGGTGTTACTTATCTGTATAAATTCATATTTGTATTCATCTGTACATACACTGAGGTGTTCATAATGTACATATTACCATTATTATTATTCTTACTACAATTTTTCAATTCCAATTATATATATATATATATATATATATATATATATATATATATATATATATATATATATATATATATATATATATATATATATATATATTGACATTTTTTTCAATTCTATTCCTATTTAATATGCATTATTTCTCATCTGTTTTTTTTGTGTAACTGAGTTGCTATAACGAGGGAATTTCCCCAGTGTGGGATCAATAAAGTTTATCCTATCTTATCTTAACTTAACCTCATATCATCACACTACCAGCCATCCTTCATCCATTCTAATAAAATTCTCAAACGTACACCCTTCCTCAAAACCTTGCATTCCTCACATCTTTCCCATCCCTACAACCTCTTCTCAACCTCAAATCTTCAAACCTTTTTCCATCCTCATGTCCTCACTCCTTCACCAATCACCACAACCTTACATTCTTACACCTTCACCTAGAACTCACAACTCCTTCACAACCTCATCCTCACAAGCTCAAATCATTACACCTTCACTTATCCTTGCTTAACTTCATCCATTACAATCCTCACATCCTAATTCCTTCATCAATCCTCACGACCTTGCATCCTCACACCTTCATCCATTCTGACAACTTCCTCACAACCTCACTGACACAACATTGTATCCTCACACATTTGAAGTGAGTTTGGAGTAAACAGGATTTCTGTACAGATTAAAATAGCTCTGATATCAACAGACTCTCAGAGCTATTTAAGACTTTTTTAGATGCAACTTAATAATTATTTAGCAACATTAATTAACATTAACAGTAATTAACTGAAACAATAATGTACACAGCAGACAATATCCTGATGTATAACTCTCGTACAGAGGTTGATAAAAGGCAGGCTGCCGACATCGCAAATTATGCTCACACCCCTGCAGAGGCAAAATTGATAGTTTCAGCAGATAAATGTGTGGTCTCATAAGAAATGATGAATAAAATCTGACTTGAAATAACAAGAAATATGTGGCTTTCTATGACTTAAGGCTGTGAAATGTTTGCTGACAAAGGTAAAAGAAACTCTAATTATTCTCTAAATATTTGTACGTGCCCAATTCAGTGCCAGGATTATTACAGTAAACCAACAGCAGGAAATCACAGGACGGAAAAGAGATGTGAGTTTAATTCTAGAAAATATCAGATGGAAATATAAGAATCATGTTTCAGAATATACAAGAAGAAAAAAATCATACAAATTAGATAAACAATGATACAAGCATTAAACTCAATGTCAACAAGTTCTTGTTTGCAAAATGAACATAGAGACTGTTGCGTAGGAATTGTATAGGATAATTATAACATTGGAGAATTATAACATATGTAGCTATGAGTTATCACTTATAAATACAAACAATGAGCATCTTTATTCCACCCAATCAAACCAGCAGGAGCCAATCAACTTGTGAATCTGTTATAAGGTAAATAGTGGTAAATGTTTGGTTTCATTAATGTGAAATAAAACCAACCAATATATGTTTGTCTTATCTAACATTATACATATATATATACAGTATCTCACAAAAGTGAGTACACCCCTCACATTTTTGTAAATATGTGATTATATCTTTTCATGTGACAACACTGAAGAAATGACACTTTGCTACAATGTAAAGTAGTGAGTGTACAGTTTGTATAACAGTGTAAATTAGCTGTCCCCTGAAAATAACTCCATTAAAGAGTTAAAACTCCATTAAAACTCCATTTAATAAAACCATTAAAGTCAGCCATTAATGTCTAAACCGCTGGCAACAAAAGTGAGTACACCGCTAAGTGAAAATGTCCAAATTGGGCCCAAAGTGTCAATATTTTTTGTGGCCATCATTATTTTCCAGCACTGCCTTAACCCTCTCGGGTATGGAGTTCACCAGAGCTTCACAAGTTGCCACTGGAGTCCTCTTCCACTCCTCCATGATGACATCACGGAGCTGGTGGATGTTAGAGACCTTGTGCTCCTCCACCTTCTGTTTGAGGATGCCCCACAGATGCTAAATAGGGTTTAGGTCTGGAGACATGCATCCAACACCTTCACCCTCAGCTTCTTTAGCAAGGCAGTGGTCGTCTTGGAGGTGTGTTTGGTGTCATTACCATACTAGAATACATGCTGGGATCATGCTCTGCTTCAGTATGTCACAGTACATGTTGGCATTCATGGTTCCCTCAATGTACTGTAGCTCCCCAGTACCGGCAGCACTCATGCAGCCCCAGACCATGACACTCCCACCACCATGCTTGACTGTAGGCAAGACACACTTGTCTTTGTTCTCCTCACCTGGTTGCCGCCACACACGCTTGACACGATCTGAACCAAATAAGTTTATCTTGGTTTCATCAGACCACAGGACATGGTTCCAGTAATCCATGTCCATAGTCTCCTTGTCTTCAGCAAACTGTTTGCGGGCTTTCTTGTGCATCATCTTTAGAAGAGGCTTCCTTCTGGAACGACAGCCATGCAGACCAATTTGATGCAGTGTGCGGTGTATGGTCTGAGCACTGACTGGCTGATCCCCCACCCCTCTGGATATGACGCTGAGCACGTGCACTCAACTTCTTTGGTTGACCATGGCGAGGCCTGTTCTGAGTGGAACCTGTCCTGTTAAACGGCTGTATGGTTTTGGCCAACGTGCTGCAGCTCAGTGTCAGGGTCTTGGCAATCTTCTTATAGCCTACATCATCTTCATGTAGAGCAACAATTCCTTTTTTCAGATCCTCAGAGAGTTCTTTGCCATGAAGTGCCATGTTGAACTTCCAGTGACCAGTATGAGGGAGTGTGAGAGCGATGACACCAAATTTAACACACCTGCTCCCCATTCACACCTGAGACCTTGTAACACTATCAAGTCACATGACACCAGGGAGGGAAAATGGCTAATTGGGCCCAATTTGGACATTTTCACTTAGGGTTTTACTCACTTTTGATGCCAGCGGTTTAGACATTAATGGCTGTGTGTTGAGTTATTTTGAGGGGACAGCAAATTTACACTGTTACACAAGCTGTACACTCACTACTTTATATTGTAGCAAAGTGTCATTTCTTCAGTGTTGTCACATGAAAAGATATAATCAAATATTTACAAAACTGTGAGGTGTGTACTCACTTTTGTGAGATACTGTGTGTGTGTGTGTGTGTATATATATATATATATATATATATATATATATATATATATACTCACCAAACACTTTATTAGGAATGTTACGGTAATACTAAAGATTATTACAATAATCCCTTTGCTTTCAAAACAGCCTCAATTCTTCATGGCATGGATTCCACAATATGTTAGAAACATTCCTTTGAGAATCTGGTCTATGTTTACATGATTGCCTCACGCAGTTCCTGCAGATTTTTCTGAACTTTCACGCTACGAATCTTACATTCTATGACATCCCAAAGGTGTTCTATTGGATTCAGATCCATTGAATGGGAAGGCCACTGAAGAACACTGAAGTCATTGTCTTGTTCATGAAACCACTTTGGTAAAACTTTTGCTTTGTGACATGGTGCATTATCATGCTGGAAATAGCCTGGATGTGTCAGGAGAGCAATAGTATTGTATACATGTATGATAAGGATCAGGTGCAGGCTTGAGTTTGGTCTTCATGTGTTCTTGTAATTGCAGTCAATTAGTTTTCCTCTTCACCTCACTACTCCTGAATTGACCTTTGGCAATTGCCATCAAGTTTCGACACGACGATCCATCGGATTTAGCACTACATCTTTCAGATCTGAAAGGCTTTGGTCATGAATCTACTCAAGCAATCAGCGACACGATCAATAGATTATTATCTGACCAACTAAGAACACTGAGCCGCTCCAGCACATCCTGGTTGACTTGGTCAGTGGACGAGGATGAGGGCCGGATCAGCAGTTGTCTATGTAAACCTTTTCTTTATTGAGAGGCTCCAGTTTAAATGTTTGAATTTGTGCCTTGTTAATAACATTAACCTATGATCATGCGCTTATTGTCCTGACTTGCCAAAAATGAATCAAAGTCGTAGGGAGTCGAATAAAGAGTAATTTGGGAATCATTTATTGAATCATTCAGGTCTTCAGTTCGGGAGGCTTATGGCAATTTTTTTTTCTTTCTTTTCATTCTTTTTTCATCCACTGGCTTTGGATTTGTGTATATATATATATATATATATATATATATATATATATATATATATATATATATATATATATATATATATATATATATATATATATATCATGGTAGAAATATATAAAATGTAGTTTTGAATCAGTGCTTTATCAGAATTTCAACTAAATATATAGTATCCCTCACCCCCCCACCTACCCTAGGCATTTTCAGTCTAGCGTCTAGCTTTTGTCTGATATAAAACATCGCTTACATCAGCATTTCAGGAAACACTCAGGGGTTTCATCAGCCTTTTATATGGAAATGTTCCAACAATGCCTCCGGGAAACAGTCGATCAGAAAGATTGAATATTTTTACACCGCAAAAAAAAGCGACGGTCCTCAGGGTGATGCACAAACATGCGTTCATTCACAACGCAGCAGGCGTTAAGTGCTCTCGTATTCCCAAATGAACACATCCGAAACATGCAAACTGCTGAAGGAGGAGGAATCTGTTCATCTCAATGCCTGTCAGTCTTATTAAAGGGAGAAGGCATGGTTTAGAGCAACGCAGGCCAAGCCTCTTTTACTAAGACTAAGCCTAAGCCTTATATGACTATTCATTCAATGATTACATGTGGGAATCTTCGAAAAATTTAGACGGGGTTTATCCAGTTCAGGTGAGTGTGGGGGTGGGGGACGATACTAAATGATTATATTTACTGAAGCAGATTGAAGTGGATTTTCTCCTTCAATAGAACCAGCCATCTATCTGTATAAACACACACAGACACACTGGGTTCTCCGAGTCAAAGAACAGTGTATAATTCTCTCCAGATCTCTACTAGGGAAAAAAAATGTATAAATCTGACCAGCAGAGGATTGAGAACTGGGTCAAGGCAGAGTGAAGGAGAGACATTAAAGAGAACATCTTAATTTTTTTCCCCAGGTTCCAGATGACATCTTCATCTACAAGATCTGAGATCTGAGAGAGAATTCAGTGCGTTTACCATGGACAACAATAATCCGATATTAACCCGATTAAGACAATACTCTGATTAAGAAACTATCATATAAACAGCAATTTTTAATTACCTTAATCCGATTAAAGTCATACTCGAAGTAAACACAAATCAAATTAAGACATGTGGAGTACTCCTGTTTTAGTCGCATTATCAACATGTATTACAGACATGCAAACACCTTAATCACATTATTAACATCGTGTGAGAGTTTTCAATGCATTTTGCGATAGGACACGATCACACATGGCAGCGCTCAACCGTTTTACGACAAACAAGAGAGCACGGCTGCGTTCCAAATCACGTACTTACCTAATATATTGTAGGCGAAATACATGTATATATTAGGCGAAATACCTGCATCTCGGCTATTATATAGTAGGTAAGTATGCGTCGTGTATTTGCACGTACAGCATGACAAATAATGAACTGTACTTGAAGCGTTCATAAAAATTTTAAATAAAAACATCAAAACTTTATACGGTACCATAACAAAGACGAACTATATGTTGATAAGTGAAATTCTGTAGGGATGTCGGACAGTGTGGCACGGTGACATAATGAAATGTGCTGTTAATCGAACTATGTTCTATAACATGTAAAACGGGAACATGAAAGGAGTGTTCTAAAAGCGACTCATGTAAACACCATAATCACAATATTGTCTTACTCAGAATAAGGTCAATATTTAGATTACTGCTGTCCATGTAAACATAGTCACTGACATGACATGTCAGCGCTCAACGTTAGCATAAAAATGCACTGCGTCAATAAAATACAATATCAATTGAAATTCTGTGTGTTTCAGTACTATGCTGATATTTCAGTGCTCCTTCACTGGGACAGAGGAACACAGACAGAACACATGACTTTTCTACTATGACCGACAGGCACAGAAGGCAAAAAAAAAAAAGAAAACATTTAGGAAAACCGAGTATGAATCGCTGAATTGTCAGAATTACCGTAATTACTAGATGACAACCACAATACAACAAGTAACAGTGCTAGCTACATTAAACTGTATAGTATGTCTCATTTATTTGCAGATTAGTCTTGTATTATTAAGACAATATTAATAGTCGATTTTACCAGTTATTACACAGAAATATTACTACTTTACTACATTTTACCGCTGAACCCGCCTCCATTTTGGTGTTTCTACATTACGTTCTAGTCTACAAGTTGTAATTATGAGTTCTATGAAGACGTGGACACTTTTTACAAGTCGGAGTCTCGTAATTACTGTAATTATGACATGGCAAGGAAGGTTAAGGACTTAAGTAAAGGAGGCGTGGCCTTCTAATGCAGAGAGGGGGTGTGTCTCGATCAGCTCTCTAGCTCCCTAGGTTATAAATCAGTATATTGTGTACACGTTCAGGCACTGATAAGGACCCTAATGCCTCAATTTGCGGAGACATGACTACGTACTCGCATCACCAAAAGTTTTAAAGTTTTATATGTCATATAAATTTGTTGGCTTAATCACATGCATTTATGTCACGGTCAATGTCAAGCAGGACTGTACACCAGCTAGTGGAATTTTTAGAAAATCATTAAAGAAGTCATTAGATGCAAACAAACTTTTTATAGAATATCAAATAAAGTTAAAAATCACTAACATACTGTAAGTAATAATTTGAGTCTACAACAACGATAACAAGCTGCTTACATTTGTAGACCGAAGTTGGCTGAGAGTTTGTCGTCCCTTTTTTTTTTAGCTAAAAGGCTTCAGAAAACATGGCATCATTTCCATTAAGGGAGCGTAGAGAGCATCGATGCTTCCTGGATTTTTGGGATCGAGACAAAACTTTAAATGGCCGACTCCCTGATCAGTGCCCTGACTACTGAACTAGTGAACTGATTGAGATGCACCCTAAATCAGCATCCATTTTGCTTTAGTTTGTTTCTACATTTCTGCTGAATCTGCTTTCTGTAAAGCTTAGATACTGATTGAAAAAGATGTTACAGTAAAAAAAACATCACTCACGATGGCAACACAATGTTGAGTGATCACTTTATTGAATTCGAAAACACCTCAATTTCGAAACAATGATAGGTTTACATTCGCTAATAGAAAAATGGTTCCTCACTTAATAAAGTGGTTCTACTCTAAACGGAAAACCGTCTGTTTTAAGGTTCTACACAGGATCTTTTAGGATTCCCCCAGAGAGACCGTGCATAGTTTAGGACTGATTTTACTCCCTGACTTTCACGTCCGAAATTACACTCCGTTTCTTCCCGACAGGATAAAAAGCTCCAGAATGGCAATATCTCATCGGACATGCCTCTTTAAGTCTTTGCCAAAGAGAAATTCCATTTCAGGGTTCGCTGATGTTTCAAAGTACGAGGCGATGTAAAACACGGCTCGCTTGCTTCGAAAGACATCCTACACACTTTGAGAATTAGTTCTGGCACTTACGAAATGGTTAGATCGTGCCACAGGCTGGGTTGGGGGTTGTAACATGGTGGTGGTGGTGGTGGGGGGGGGGGGGGGGGGGGGTGATCTCAAAACAATAAACGCATCCATTTCTTGAAACATGCAAATAAGGCAAAATATAAGACTGCAACAGAGGTGAGGTGGAACTGACCCTCTGAACCTCAAAAAGTGCTAAACATCTCTCTCTCTCTCTCTCTCTCCCCCTCACACACACACACACACACACACACACACACACACACACACACACACACATATCTGAGCACCCGTGTGAGTCTAACATCAGCACAAGAAAAAGAAAATACTCAGGGAATCAGCAATGTTCACAATTTAGCTCTCAATGCTACAGCAATTTAGAACTTTATCCCCGCTCTGTCTCTTTCTCCTTTCCTGATTTTTTTTTTTCACTCTGCTCAGTTTCCATGACAACCAGGATCTCGTGGCTGAGAGCTGATGGTGAGAAAGTGTGGCGACAGAGAATCAGCTAAGGTTCACTCACCCAGAGCAGATGGCCCTGATTTGGCCAGCAACACACACACACACACACACACACACACACACACACACACACACACACACACACACACACACACACACACACACACACACACACACACACACATATTTCTTTATCATCCTGTCAACTGTCATAATCACAATACTCTTAACATTTTATGTCTTTCATAATATTGTTGCAATATTGTATTTAATACACATTTCAATTTTAGCTCTACGGGGGGGGTCCCTAAATTAAGACAAATAAAATTATCCATTCCATTAAGTCCTGTAAAAGGACGAAGAGTGAGTGTGTGACTTAAGAGGTGCTGTTTCACTGTTTAGTCATCATTTTGTCATTTTTAGCTCAGCATGTGCACAAGAATATCAACAACAGTGATCAGTGTTGCTGAGACTTTTGTAAATCTGTTGGGAATTTTTCGTTCTATTTGGCCTATTTACACACAACATGAGGCCCAATGCGATAATCATAACTATAATATGAACTGACTTATTTGTAAATCCTGTGCAGCATTTACACAAGAAATTTGGTATTCATGAAAATTTTGGGAATTCCAGGAAGAAAAAAAAAGAATTCCATCCTGCTCATGCTCCTGGTGTGTATAAATGTATGCATATGAAGATTACCTAATCAGTCCATACAGGATTCCGCATACTTTTTTATGTGTGTGTGATTTTTGCTGCTAAAAATGTTTGATTTTGCTGAAGATTTTTTCTAAATTTTCAGGGGGGTTTTTGTGCTTATTTTGCGCAGAGATGTTTGTCGGTAAATGAAACCTTTTTAGCTGTACCCATGTTTGATGCATGTGATTCGAAAAGGGCTTTGTCTGAATGCGCGTCGTGAAATCTGCAATCTTTTTAAAAAAATTGAGAGCTCCTGCAAATATTGCGGAGTTCGATTGATTTCGCGTTCATTTCTGCGATCGCAAAACCACACAATCCTGGAGGGACTGCCTAATGTAAACCTCAACGACACCTCAGCTGAGGACTTTTTTATAAACTTCAACTTTAAATGATTTCAAGTGCACAGAGAGATTTAATGAATGTTTTGTGAGAGCCAGTGCTTTCATATTAAAGGCATTAACTAAGAAATATTAAGTATGGAAATAATAAAGAATGTACGCAGACAAATAAATAAGATCACAAGTACGACCAGTCTTCCATTAAGAATGCTACAGTACTGTTTCTATTAGAACCAGGACTAAGGGAACGACAAACGACCAATCTGGCATGTCTCAAGCTGCAATGTGCTGTATACTCCCTAGTCGCCATAGATGGCGAGTCAAAAATAACTTTCATTTCTACCTCTGGGGAAGTATTTTACTATTTACTCATCATTTCAAACTCTGTGAGGTTTGCCTTTTATGGAGTTTTGTTGGGGATGGCTTAGTTGTTAGGACGTTTCCCTCACACCTCTGTGGTTGGGGGCTCAAATCCCACCTCTGCCCTGTGTGCGTGGAGCCTGCATGCTCTCCACGTGCCTCAGATGGTTTCCTCCAGGTACTCCAGTTTCCTCTGCCAGTTCAAAGACATGACCTGTAGGCTGATAGGTATTTCCAAATTGTCTGTAGTTTGTGAATGTGTTTCTGATTGTGCCCTGTGATGGGTTGGCACCCCATCCAGGGTGTCTTGTGCCCCGAGAGCCCTGAGATAGGCTCCACGATCCCTCACATCCTTGTGTAGGATAAGCAGTATGTAAAATGGATGGATGGATGGATGGATGGATGGAGTTTTGTCGATGAATGCAAATCATCTGTTCTGCACATGCCGCTGGTAATTCAAGGGCGACTTGAATGCCAATCACCTGTAAAAGTGAAGCATGTACATCCCACAGCTCATTTGCATTGATGCCCACATAACCCGATAGAGGTTAAATCTCACAGAGGACAAAAACAGTAAAAGAAGATGAATTTCTTAGGCAAAGAAGTGGAAGTTATTTAAACTCACACCTGTGTGGGGAAAAAAAAATCATTTAGCATAACATAACAGCATGTGAAACTGCTAAAAATCTGGAGTCAAATTACAGAAAAGGTCAATTAGGTGTGAATTGTTTAATTATTTTTAATTGTTTGTAGGCCAGAAGTCTCACACGCCAATGCGCTCATCAGCCTCTTGCACACTTCGGGCCTCTTGTGCACCAGAGTACCATCCAGGATGCTGTATTAGAAAGCAGGAGATCCAGGTCAAAATCACTAGCTAGTTTACTAGTGCTGTTTAGCTGTACATATGTTTCCTCAACTATTCAAACATGAAAGCTTCTCAGTTCCTGCTCAGACAAACATATTACGCCAAGGTAAATCCACACATGCCTTCCTGTAGCGTGCGCTACTTAGCAATGTTCTGTCTCTCTGCCCAAGGCTGTAAGATTACGTTTACAATCCCCAAATTTATCTTCTCTTTATCTCAGTGGTGATCGATATCAATAATCCAGATACAGACTGAGCCACGAAAGCTCTCCCTCATGCTCAACACATATACCTTCATGTTGGAAAGAAGAATATTTTAGCCCCGTCAGTGGGATGTACATCACTAAGTAGTGAACAGAACTCGAGGGTTTAAAATGTGTCTGGTCAAGGCCGATCTCATCCCCAGACGTCCTTGATGGCTCAGAAGGAAGAGGAAATCCCAATCCAAATGACACTGTGACCTTTCTTCAAATCAGTTTCCGTGATTTAAAATAGATGCACTGGGCCTCTTAAGTCTCTTATATGAAGGTGTCTGAGATTTCTTTTGTCTTCTATTTTTGCTCCTCTGACACAAATGTTTCCTCACATAACACCTCAAACAAGACACTGTCCTACAAACCTTAAATGAACCTAAAATTATAGTTGTAAATAAATAAATAAATACATAGATAAACCATGAAACATTAATAATGGGTACTGTGGAGACCCATTTATAACAAGTGCAAGATTCCAGTTTTATTAATCATTAGAATTCCAAACACATAATTCAGTTCTTCAAGAGCCAGACACTTCATTTTGCTTCAATTGAGAATGCAAATAATTTTGCCTCTGTTAGCTAGCAGTGCTGAAATGATTTAGTTACTAGCTTCTAGGGTCGTCACGATACCATAAACATATCTTATGATACTATACCAGCTGAACTATCACAATACTACACAATACAGTGTTAATTCATAATTGAAATCTATAAAATCAACCAATTTGTCAGAAATTCATAGATATAATTGAAAACAGACAAACCGAACTTTCCTCTGAATACGTTATTAATGAGTATGAAAAACTGGCCATTGGAAAAACTCAAGAACAATCATACAACTGGCAAGCAGCTAATTCAATGTGCCACATATTCTATCTATTGTTCTCTAGAGCAATGAAATTATGCAAATGGAAACTGTTCTCAGACAACTAAGAATGAACACCTCACTACGAATAAATTACTGAATTTGTTAACAAACTACAAATAAAATTGTGAACGTTAGCTCACTTTGAACATTGCAGCTAGCATAATGTTAGCTCACTTCGGCTAATTTTAGCATTTTCACACAGCAGTTAGTGCAATGTCAGTTCACTTTGGCTAATTTCAGCATTTGAACACAACGGTTACTTAATAGCAAACAGGATTATGGTAAAGAATTAAATGAAGTATCACTAACCTTTGAGTGTTCTGCAAAAGCAGTGAGATGTGTCATTTTAGCGAAAATAGTATTACTTACGGTACTACCGTGTTGATGATACTACTATTTAAAAAATACACTGGCATCGGCGATATTTTGAAGCTATGGTATGGCGATACTACCACAGTACCGGGATACCATACAACCTTACTAGCTTCCACTGCTAAACTAAAGCAGGAATATATTAGCAAACTCCGTGAAAACGGCTAAATCGTTTGTAGAAAGGCAGGGCTTTCTACACAAAAAGAAGTCACAGGTGCTAGCAAGTAGTATTATGCATTTAGCACTGAACTCTTTGCCATTTTTTAGTTTTGGCTTTGCTCTTTCTCAGACACACTCGACTAATGTTTGTGCTAAAGTAGCACTTTTACATCCAAGCTAAATCTCTCATTTCAGCACAGGTCACTCCAGTTAGCTGACAGCACTTTCGGCTTAATTTTTGTCATTATTCAGATCATTCTGTCCTGTCATGACCGTGATTTTAGTCCATTCTCTCTAAAGTGCAACTAACATTAGTGCTTATGCTGCTTATAGCTTTGATAAGCATTTGGCTAATTTGGTTGAGGTCCTGTCCTGTCCTGACCTTGTTTTTTTGGACACTCAGTCTCACATTTGCAATCTCACTCACTTTTCTAACAGCTCTATAGTGTTTGGCTAATTTACCCACCTCACCTTAGCCTCAACCTTAGTCTTCTTGTCATGCTTAGCTAATAGCACTAGTGTGCATGGATAATTTTCTCACACCGTAATCACTTCAGATTAAAATCAAGGCTTCAAACACAGCTTTTTCTTTTTTTTTTCTTCTTCTCATTTCAGATCTTGTGCTCGCCACGCTTTTTGGTCAGAGATATCATTTCCTGTGCTATTGATGCAGACTTTTTTTCATTCTTTCAGCCAAATTGGCCCATCTTGTCAAAGGAAAGTCAGATTAAAATGAGAAACATCAGCATCTGAAATGTCTTCCCTACAGTTTGCAACAGTAAATTAGGGTTCGAGGGTTTCCAGATTTATTAGCTTTCTTCAGCTAAAAAAAAACAAGCGAGCGCATGACAGGATAAAATTAAAATGTGCAGCCTTTTTTAATTAAATTAAAATCATTATTAAGATGTGAAAATATGTTGGACCCAATTTTTATCCTCCCAGTCATGTGACCTGGAAGACATGTTAAGACTTGTGATAACCATTCATAGTGAATAGGGTGTGTTTTGGGACATGGGTGTGTTTTGGGACATGCCCACAGTGTGTCTGCATGCCTTATGTAGTGAATAGGGTGTGTGGTTTGGGACACGCCCACAGTGCAGTGATAATGGTGTTTATGTGAACTATATAGTGAATAGGGGTTGTGATTTAGGACACATGGACTTATCATGGCATGGAGATTTTATAGCCTACTTTAAAAGAAAAAGAAATGTTTCCATCAGTATTGTTCATGTGGATGTTATCATTAGGTCACTGGGGTTAAACAGCAGAGTATGTGTAACTGATCCTCAAACACACATCTACACTCTTGGAGGTGAAGATGATGATAGAAGCAGCAGCTTTCACTCGATATATCATAAAGTGGAAATAGAGAAGTGTGAAACGGCTGCTGGTGGTTTTTATGAGCTCCGCTGCGTTAAACCGCTGTAAATCTGACTGTCTTTAACTCCTCATTTCCAATTTCATCCCTCTTTTCAAACGCTTAGCACTCTGCCCTTTCCATCAGCGTAAATCAGCCATCTCACTCTCTTCTCTTTCTCTTTGGAATGCACAGACTTTCTCATTCTCCCTATAGCTCTGGCTCTTTAGCTTTTGTGCTCTCCCTTACTCTCTAAGTGGTGGATTTGTTACGGCAACGGTTTTTGTGAGAGATGAGCAAAATTATCAAATTCTAGTGTTATAAAAATTCTCTAGCTAATGCTAAGGATATCTTAGCCAATGCTTGTTGACAATATGGCAGAACGCATGGCTGTTATGATAGTAGTTAACCTAAATCCAATAATTGTGTAATTGTAGTCTTTATTAGTCATTTGCCAGCATATCTGAGGTTAATGTTAATGTTTCTAATAAGTCTGTCTCATTTCCAGCCACGGAGAGATTTGCTAGCTACGTAATGTTGATAATTCTTAATATGGCAGAATCTGTGGTGTTAGCAGTGGATGCTGTGCTAGTTTTTCCGTAGCAATTTACCAATACATCTGAGGTAAATGTTGATGTTTCTGACGATTCTATCTAGTTTCCACTGTCACTGAGCTATGCGCTAGTTAACTACGCCCTTCATTCATCATCTAGCTCATGCACAGCAGCCATGCTTTTTAGTTGTCTAGCAAAAACATTCTAAAGATTTAGAGTACTCTGTATTCGTCTTTTCACATCAAAAACACATATTAAGCAGTGGCCTTTTGATGAACCCACCTTCACCTTTGCAAACTGACTTTCCGCTCGCACTGCATTATGGATAAAAACACCATTGTATGTACACTTGAAACTAATGTAGCCACTATCAAAAAGTCAGAGGCAGGATTTGTGTCTTAAGTCGTAGTCAACTGGGAAAGCCGCTCCAGTAATAAACTGTTGTCAGATAATTAATACTTTGCTGTCAGGAGGGATAGCTGTGGTTTAATTAAAGGTTAATAACCAGCACTTATATGTATGTTTATTATTAATTCTCAAGCCACTGTGATTCCATAAGGTAGGATGGAATTAATTACACCATAAAAAGTTCATTCTTTTGTAACAACTTCTAAATATAAAAGGGAAGTTTAGTTTGTGGGATGTTCAAGGGGGGAGAAAGCTTGAGATGAGCCAAAACTCAGCAATTGAAGCCTTTCCTTCTCTAGCCATAACTGTAAACCAGAGGGTCATTTTATATCAGATAGTATTGGAATTTTAATTTATATGGACTAAAAATATATTTGTTAAAATAAGTATGCTAATGTGCTAGGTAAAGGAGACAGGTGGTTTCATAGTCTTAGCCAATTAAGACAGAGCAAAGATGGAGCAAGGGCTTGTAGGACTTGAGATGACATGACTAGAAGCATGTGGGCTTTGGGGTGGCAGGATCAGAACCTTGCGGACCTCAGGATGGCCGCAGTAAGAACACATGGGTCTCAGGGTGGCAGCAGTAGGACTTTGTGGAGCTCAGGATGTCAGCATAAGGACTTTATGGGCCTCAGGATGACAACAGTAGGACCTTGTGGGGTTCACGTCGCAGCAGTAGGACCTCATAGACCTCATGATGGCAGCTGTTGGACCTTAGGGGCTTCAGAATGACAGTTGTAGGATCTCGTGGACCTCGGTGTGGCAGCAGTATGAACTTGTGGAGCTCAGGATGGCATCATTAGGACCTTATGGGCCTCAGGGTGGCAGCATTAGGACCTTGTGTGGCACAGAGTGACAGCAGTATGACATTGTGGGGCTCAGAATGGCAATCAGTATGACCTCATGACCTGAAGGTGGCAGCAGTAGGAGCTTATGGGGCTCAAGTTGCAGCAGTAGGACCTTGTGGAGCTCAGGGTGGCAGCAGTAGGCAATTCTGGGGCTCAGGAGGTTAGAATTCCACCAGCCAAGTTCTCATCTGTTGAAAGAATTGCTTTGATATAGAGATATTGCTGTGGCTTAAGATCTTAACAAGTAACTAATCATTCAAGGGATTATTGCAAGACATTTTATTTGCCATGCACTTCCATACAGTCAGATTTAAGTCTGTAAAATAGTGCTGACTACAGGCAGTACTATGTGGGATAAAATATAAGT
Source organism: Ictalurus punctatus (assembly GCF_001660625.3). Taxonomy (NCBI): domain Eukaryota; kingdom Metazoa; phylum Chordata; class Actinopteri; order Siluriformes; family Ictaluridae; genus Ictalurus; species Ictalurus punctatus. Next base: position 4,878,595 of record NC_030441.2, read on the forward strand.
CTCCATAAGCTTTGGAGAATAATATGATCTAAGCACAATACAGGCTTAGATATTAATCCTGCCGTGTAGAAACTGTCACACGGATGCTTTCCAAATTAGTTCATTGTTATTCCGTGAATGTGTGCTTTTCAGTTACTGTATGGTTTCCACCACAAACCTTTTGAGAAACTTTTAATTGAATAGCACTCCCTGGAGAACATCTGATATTAGCTTTAGGATAAAAGTGCTTCATTATGGTGCTTCCTGATAACAGACACAGTTCACAAAGTTCACCGGCTTATGATGCAATAAGCAAATTAGCTAGTGACACCCAGGGCCATGTTCCAAACCTCTCTGTACTGTACTCTAGATTACATTCCCTTGGTTGAATCTCCACCGAAATGGAATATCATTCTGCTACTTGGTAACTAATAAAAAAATACATACTAATGAGAATAATTTTGTATGGTAATATTTGCATTAGCAATACTTTCTAATGATATTGGGCATATGTTTTAGCACCCTTGGATGACTAACATTTGTCTTTCTGTTAGATTTTCTTCCTGCTTAAATAATGGTACAAAAACAAAAAAGAAAGATCAGGGTGAGGGTGGCATCGCTAATCTCCTGTGAGTCATCTCAGAGGATCTCGATATGGAAGTTCATCAGCAAATTTTCTCAGTCTTTTCCTTCTTTCCATTGTCTAAGATAAATTTCTTCACTGGACTTTGGGTGTGACTTTGCCCAAGGCTTTCTTGAGGCCTACTTCCTCCTCATGCCCCTCAGAGGCTAAAGCTAAAACAGTTATGTTAAAGTATATTGCTAAAATCAGCATATCAAATTTGTCCTACAATGTCTTTTTTTTTTTTTTTTTCATATCTCAAATCACAGAAGTTATTTCTGTCATAACTTTGCTAGCATAGGAAGCTATACAACATTAGAATTAGATTAGCTAACAGTCAAAAGAAAACCTATAAACTATGTTTTACAATGTGGTTGTCAGGTTAAAGTAAAGACAAACTCACTTACATGTGTTATATTACACCGCATTATGTAAATAGCATAGCAAGCTACAAATACAACATTAGCATCACATCAGTTAGCTAGCTAGTGTGCTTTAAACTGAGTTTAAAAAAAATCAGTTATCAAGATAAAACAGATAAAGATAAAATCATATATATTTATAAAGATAAAACAGACTTAGACTGCATTTACTCCAAACAATTTGCTTATTTACAACATAATTAACACATCTAGATACCAACATGACATTAGCATTAAATTAGCTGGCGGTCTGATAATGGTAAAACTTCTCAAAATAAACAAAATTTGATGTGATATTGCTTCAGGCTTTCCTCTATGCCTTTTCAATCAAAAATGTTTTATTATTATCATTATTATTATTATTAGTAGTAGTATTTTATTTAATTTTTTTAAAATATTTTATTTATTTATTTATTTATTTGTGCATTTTTTGCCTGAACATGTAAATGACACAACTGACTCACTTGAAGGTCAAATGTCATGGTCATCAGACTACTGGCAGTGAAGTCTTATTTTATGTGAGGTTTTATGTTCCCTCAGGTGAATCAGCCAAATCAGATATTTGATTCGGTTTATAACAATCGTCTCTGTAGTCTGAATCAATCATACTCAATGTGCAATAATACTACATTTTATGTAGAAATACAATTTTATGCTGATTGTTTCCTGGAGGAATTAAGTTTTTTTTTTTTTTTTTTGTCAGCAGAACACATTCAGAGACCTCATGTCCTAATATAAATAAATAAATCCTAATAACAAATATAACGTCGTTTTGCTTTCTCTGCTTCCAGAAACAATAGATTTATAGCATTGCTGTGGATCAGAATAAGCAGAAACCAGCAGTGAATACATGTGATCAATCTATTATTCTGTATATCATCTATCTATCTATCTATCTATCTATCTATCTATCTATCTATCTATCTATCTATCTATCTATCTATCTGCACACAGTGGCAATAAAAAGTAAGTGGACCTTTTGGAATTTCATGGTTTGCTGAATAAACTGGTCATAAAATGTGATCTGAGCCTCATCTAAGTCAAGGTATTGACAAATATAATGTGTCTAAAATAATAACACAAGCAAAATTCGGATCCCTTATGTGTTTATTGAGAACAACCAAAAAAACTCATAGTGCTTGTGGAAAAAGTATGTGAACCCTTGTGAACCCTCAAAAAAGCTAATTGGAGTCTTGTTAAGAAAATGAGTTTGGAGGTGTGCACTACAGCTACTGTGACTGATAAAAACCCCTCAAACTTTTAGAGTTTGCTCTGCACAAGAAGTACACGCTTATGTGAGCCATGCCTCGCCAAAAAGAGCTTTCAGAGGCTCTACGATCAAGAATTGTTGATATACATAAAGCTGGCAAGGGTTACAAAGTGATTTCAAAGACTTTAGAAATTCACAAGTCTACAATTTGGCAAGCATTTTACAAATGGAGACAGTTTGGGACTGTTGCTACTCTCCCAAGAAGTGGATGCCCAGTCAAAATGACACCAAGAGCACAACAAAGACTCATCAATGAGGTAAAGAAACAACCCTGAATGACAGCCAAAGATTTAAAGGCATCATTGGAACTGGTTAACATCTCTGTTCATGAGTCTACAATACGTAAATCATTGAACAAGCAGGGTATCTATGGCAGGACACCACAAAGGAAGCCACTGCTTACTAAAAAGAATATTGCTGCACGCCTCAGTTTGCAAAAGAGCACAATGACATTCCACAGCGGTATTGGCAAAATGTTTTGTGGTCTGATGAAACTAAGATTGAACTATTTAGAAAAACCATACAGCACTACATCTGTCATAGAAAGGGCACGGCATATCATCATGAAAACATCATCCCAACCATAAAGTATGGTGGAGGAAACATCATGATTTGGGCCTGCTTTGCTGCATCAGGGTCTGCCAAGCTTGCACTCATTGAGGGGAATATGAATTCCCAAGTATATCAGACAATTCTTCAGGATAATGTGAGAATGTCTGTGCTTCAGCTGAAACTGTGTAGAAGTTGGGTGATGCAACAGGACAATGACCCAAAACACCAGAGCAAGTCCACAGCAGAATGGCTTCAGAAAAACAAACTCCACCTTTTGGAGTGGCCAAGTCAGAGCCCAGACCTCAACCCAATAGACATGCTATGGAATGACTTGAAGAAAGCCATACACATGAGACGTCCAAAAAATATGACAGAGCTAAAGCAGTTCTGCTGGGAAGAATGGGCTAAAATTTCTCCTGAACAATGTGCAGGTCTGATACACAGCTACAGGGAGCACCTGGTTGAGGTTATTGCTGCCAAGGTGGGGTCAACCAGTTATTAATTGTAAGGGTTCACTTACTTTTTCAACTGCCATCTTGTTGAATGAGTGTGTTCAATAAAGACATGAGGGATCAGAATTTATTTCCTGTTATTATTTTAGGCACATTATATTTGTCAATACCCTTGATTTAGCTGAAGATCAAGATCACATTTTATGACAAATTTATTCCGCAAACCATGAAATTACAAAAGGTCCACATACTTTTTCTTGCCACTGTATATATATATATATATATATATATATATATATATATATATATATATATATATGCTGCAGGAGAATCTGGCAAGTACTGGTTACTCCCTGCATGTGACAGCAATCTCTCATATTCTTCACATGTCTGGGCTGTGGGGTTGTGTTGATCGATAAAGCCCTTTCTCATAAAACACACACACACACACACACACACACACACACACACACACACACCTACATCATCCTAAACTGTGTGGTGAAATGAGTTATGATCTGATAGGAGAACTTTTTGGGCATCATTCTATTCACAGATATCAACCAAACTTATCACCCACATTACATCATACCTATGAGAAGCATGGTGGTGGCAGCATCAAGCTATGGGACTAATTCACGCTCTCTTTAATAGGCTGGCCATATTACACACATTAGATTTGCTGAAGTCAATGCTAACCTTTCAGATACTGGGATTCTTTTATCAATACCTGACAAGGAGGAATTAGTCAAATACAGTAGGGGAAAAAAAAAACATGGCACTGCAAGGTCTTAACAACCATATTGTGTGGAGACAAGACCTTTTTCATTCAAGAAGCTTTTATAGGTGGATTGACAATGACATCACACCCCAGTTACAATACAGTCCTCTATCTAGTCTACTATTACAAATGCAATTTCAGCAGGACACTATACATAGTCCTCACTGGAGCTCTTCTGTGGAGATCTTCTCCACAAAAGACACAAAGGACACAAGTGGTTATTTGAGATACTGTAGTCTTCCTGTCAGCTGGAACCAGTCAGTCTGGCCATTCTCCTCTGACCTCTCTCATCAACAGGACTGCCACTCACACATCACAGTGCCCTCCAATAATATTGGCACCCTTTGGTAAATGTGAGCAAAGAAAGCTGTGAAAAATTGTTTTTATTGTCACAAAAATACTCTGCTCTCATGAATATCAAACACAATACAGTTTTATCAAAAAAAAAAAAAATAAATCTTTGTTAAATATATAGTACTGTGCAAAAGTTTTTGGCACCCAAATTTTTAGTACAAAGTGTGTTGTAGATTTTTAAATTTATGACTTCTACATTATCAAGTCATTACCAAACATTAGTTTTCTAGCGTAAAATTAAATGTTACAGAAAAATGTTTGTATGTCATTAAAGAAAGCAGCATATTACTTAGATACTTTTCAGACAAAAAAACAAAAACAAAAAAAACAACAACAAAAATAAACACAATGAAGGCTGCTTATTTTTGCTGCAAAAATAAGAAGCAAGTGCAACAGTCAAAGTCTCCAGAAGAACTGTGCCTAGTTCCGCACGATGCTCACAGAGACTACTATTTATTTATTTATTTATTATTCACACCAAATATTGACATTGTTTTGTTTACTGCTCTTTACAGTATTTTTTTAACATGTAGAAACATTTAATTTAATTATTTCGAAGGCATCTTTGCTGTACTTAATTTCGTTGCACGTGCCTAAAATTTTTGCACAGTACTGTATGTGTGCAACAATTATTGGCACCCTTTTAGTCAATACATTGTGCTACCTCCCCTTAGATAACAGCTCTGGGTCTTCTCCTATAATGCCTGATGAGGTTTGAGAATACATGACAAGGGATCTGAGACCATTCCTCCATACAGAATCTCTCCTGATCCTTCAAATTTCAAGGTCCATGCTGGTGGACTCTCCTGTTCAATTCACCCCACATGTTTTCTATGGGGTTCAAGTTAGGGGATTGGGATGGCCATGGCAGGACCTTGACTTTGTAGTCAGTAAACCTTTTTTTGTTGAGTTTGATGTATGTTTTTGATCATTGTCCTGATGGAAAATCCAGCCATGGCCAATTTTAAGCTTTCTGGCAGATGCAGTCAGGTTTTCATTTAATCTGTTATTAAATTGATAATTTGGATTAGAACAGAAAGTTAATCGAAGCTGCTATCACTTTATTCTGATGGGATGAAAAAAGAGATTAATGGTTCATTAAAATAATTGTTCAATATAACGTTTTGTGTCATATTATGACATCAAGACACCTATATTTCACACATCTCAAGTTTTTAAATTTAATTGTCAATAATATAGATTTAAATTAGCTTAAGCCAACTGGGTCACTCGTTGGATTCCACCGTTGTCTTTGGATGAAAATTTATAATCCATCATGACTTACTGTTTTTTTTACTTAATTACTAAAATTGGAATATATGGAAAATATATATATATATATATATATATATATATATATATATATATATATATATATATATATATATATATATATATATATATATATATATATAAACATAAGAAGTACAAAAAGGAAAAAAATACATTATAACTCAGAAAAAAAGTTGCTGAAGGGGTTTGTGTAAAAATTAATAAGTACATAAATAAACCTTTTGTAGAGCATTAAAATGCGAAAATTTATTGATTTCATATGTTAAAGTATGATGGCATTATGTCATGGATCATAACAAAGAAAGGAAAAAGTGTGGGGTGTGTGAAGGAAAAATAGAAAAATGAAAATAAATAAATAAAAATAAAAAAAGCAACAGAAATAATTTGCGAAGACTATTGTTAACAGAGGTTTATATTTGTAGATATATACATAGATAGATAAACAAACAAACAGTTTCTATAAATCTAAACCTCAAAGGTTAAAATGGCAACAATGAACATCAACCATTTTTTTACTATAATGTAAATGTTTCTTTGTGTGGATGTGTTTTAAGGTCAGTTAAGTGGTTTACTCTTGTTTTAAAATGGTTTAGTCCAGAAGAGATGTAAGAGGTGATATTGACACACAGCACACATGTAATGAATGTTATTAACTGAAAAGCACGAGCACAGACAAGGAAAATGAGGATCCATATCCTTTTACACCAAATCCATCAAAACAATAAGGAATGTGATGTGCACACACATGTTGATGCAATCTTCATGTACTGTATTGTGTAATAAAGCAGCAGTAGTACATATTTAGACATCTAGGTCTAAAGTTTAAGTATTTTGTCGCCCGCATTATGTTTAGCTTTATACCATAAACACTTCCACAGTGTAACCAAAACAGCACTTCCGCTTCCGGCTCATCCACAGTAATGCCAATGGTGCTATTTTACAACCAGTGTGCAGGAGCTCACAAAAATTAATAACAATGTTCATCATATATGTTAGAACACTTGCTAAGCTCCTTTTAATAATCTATTTTATCAAATAAAATAAAATAAAATAAAATAAAACAAAACATCAGAGTGGATACTTGGCATAGCGAAGAGGACAGAGTCACTCCAAACTGCAAAACAAAATATAAAAAAATGCTTCTCATCGTACACGATGGCAATATAACATATCGTATTAGGAAACAAGTAAAATGATCTCATGACTTTCTGACTGCAGAACAGGAAGTGACCTAAAGAATTGAAAAAATGTTCAGACAACACTCATGGGCTGGAATCAGGTCTGACCCCATTCACTGATCCCACATACTGATCTGGATCAGGTCTGACTCCACAAGCTGATCTGGAACTAGTCTAACCCAATCCATGCCCATACTGGAACAGATTTCACTACACCCATTTACCCCACTCACTGATCTGAACCAGGTCCATCCCTACCTACTGATCTGAAGCAGATCTCACTCCACCCACTGATCTGAATCAGGTCCGACTCCACCCACTGATCTGGATCAGGTCCAACTCCATCCACTGATCTGGATCAAGTCTGACTACAACCACTGTTCTTAAGCATGTCTGACTCTAGCCACTGATCTGAATCATGTCTGACTCCACTCACTGACCTGAATCATGTCTGACTCCAATCACTGATATGGATCAGATCTGAATCCACCCACTGATGTGAATCAGGTGTGACTCCACCCACTGATCTGAATCATGTCTGACTCCAACCACTGATCTGAACCAGGTCCAACTCGACACACTGATCTGGATCAGGTCTGACTCCACCCACTGATTTGAGTTAGGTGTGTCTCCACCCATTGATCTGAATCAGGTCTGACTCCACCTTCCGATCTGGATCTGGTCTAATCCCATGCACCCTCATGCAGCATAAGATTTGATTACACTTACTCACCCCCCACCCACTGATCCAGATCAGATCTGACTCCACCCACTGATATGAATTAGGTCCTAAGATGGAGGAATGCTGCTTTGACATGGTGTACATTACTATGTGCAGTGTAGCAAAATACTCCTGTTTTGGTGCAGTTTGCATAATTTACGACATGATTGAAGAGCAAAAGTGTTCAGGGAACCTGTTTGTGTGTTTGTGTGTGTGTGTGTGTGTGTGTGTGTGTGTGTGTGTGTGTGTGTGTGTGTGCCTTTTGTTTATTTATTCATTTGCCTTTTGGAAGGTTTTCTATGTCTGGACCTCCTGCTAGGTATGAGACATGTTTGTGTGGGAAGTGTGTGTGTGTCTCTGTGTGTGTGTGTTTGCTATATAAGAAAAAGCTGCTTTAATTCACTGTAGATTAGACCAGCCTTTCCCAATCCCAGCCATACATTTTCTCTCCTTTTTGTCTTATCAAAAAATATAATAGCTGTACGAATAAATTCAGTCATTAATATTATATATAATATAATATTATATAGTATTAAGCTAATTCACATTAGCTTGCTTTCTAGCTACACACCTTATGTGGGGTTTAGGCTAAGAAGTGACTGTTCATTCAAACAAATGTGTAATTTAAAAAAAAAAAAAGGAACGTTAGCTAAAATGACGACTCTTCTTGTTGATGCAGTAGCTAACGTTTTTGTTAAGCTAGCATTAGGAACACAGACAAACCTTTCAATTTTATCGGTGACATTACAAATGGGACTATGCACATTGCAATCTCATTACATGGAATATTTGCTGAAATTGGAATGTGTGGAATTATTTTTTTATGATCCCGGCTCACTGGATTTCCCATGTGTCCTGTTTTAGCCTGAGGATAAATTTGCACGTTTATGCAGATCCACCTGCTTTATTATGGACATGGAAAACATGAAGCTAATTGCTGAAACAGCATTACAACATGACACACAAACACACACACACATGCACACACACACACACACACACACACACACACACACACACACACACACAAGTTCCGCAACATCATGCAGTGTTAACTTTCTTGACCAATCAAAGCACTGATTCACAGTTTTTGTTAAGCAACAAAATAAAAACATTCATCCCCGACTCAGCTGAATAAAGATGTAAAATATTCGAGACCTGAAGTGTCCACTGGGATTCATTTAATTGAAATCTTTTGTCAAATATACAATTTCATTACAGATTCTCAGTGGGACTCGGTGATCTGAATCGTTTCCCATCGCTGCATGTCCTAGTTTTATAATTACTGCTCGCGTCAACGTGCAGCACACACAGGGACACACTGGCTTCTCCTAATGGACTTCCTAAAAAAAGGTCATATTTTGTAGATGTCTCTCCATATAAGGACATTCCTGTAGCATGTTTTGCATTAAACACACAGGGAGCATGGAGGTCAACACTGCTGGTAATATTATCAGCACTGCCTTATAGGTCAGAGAGATCAGAAAGACATTAAAAGAAAGAAAGACCAACAGAGAAGGAAGACAAAAAAAAGAAAGAACAGAAAAAGAAAGAAAGAAAAGAAAGAGAAAGAAAGAATATGTTTATTAGAATGCTAGCTTATTGTTAGCATACTTACTATAATGCTAGTTTGTTATTAGCATATTTGCTATAATGCTAGTTTGTGGTTAGCACATTTGCTAAAATGCTAATTTGTGGTTAGCATATTTACTATAGTGCTAGTTTGTTATTAACATGTTTGCTCTAATGCTAGTCAGGTTTGACTCCAACCACTGATCTGAATCAGGTCCAACTCCACCCACTGATCTGAATCAGTTCTGACTCCACCCACTGATCTGAATCAGGTCTGACTCCATCTTCCGATCTGGTCTAACCCCATGCACCCTCATGCAGCATAGTTTGTTGTTAGCATGTTTACTATAATGCTAGTTTGTGGTTAGCATGTTTACTACATTGTGGATAATTTTGTGTATATTTTTAGCTGACTTCTGATTTAAACAGTGCAGGTTTTACTTCAGTTTGTAAAATAAGAGAGTAAAGGAGGTGGAGAATGATTTTATTTTTTTTTTTTTTTTACCCTGAAGCGCTGACCTTTTCGAGATTGGCGTTTAACGACACTATAAATGCGCCATTAAGTCTGATCTCTTTCTCTGCGCTCACCTTTAGATACGTCCATAATTATAGCTGTAACTGATCTGAGCTTAAATAAATGTTTTACATGAGTGTAATAACGGTCAGAATGATCCATTTTCGGGTTTTTGGTAACTTCAGGTTTTCAGAGAGTGACATTATAAAACTGAGCTTTCAGCAGTTTATGAGATCAATGTCCTTAACCATGTATGTTATATTTTCCTAAAGAGATTTTTTTTAATGATTTTGTCCAGAGTGTAGTTACTCGCAGTCAATTTACAAACCTATCCCCTGTCTAGACCTCTAATTCAGAAATCTATCATACACTTATTGCCTATTTATTTTTCATCTTAACCCTACATTACCATCAAGATTGTTTATATTGGTCACTGCTGAGATGAACAGAAGACAGATAGGGGAGTTTAAAATAAACACTACAGTCATAATATTCAAAATGTAAAGAGATGGCTGAGGGCACTGGGACATGAATGTGTAAAAGAATCTTGACTAAAATGTCCACAGAAATGAAATGGTACGCACCAATGGTGCTGCAGTGTGAACAGGTTTTTGCTCCTTGACCCTTTCCCTACTTCAGTCGCTCAAATAACCAAACGTACACTGAGTGTCGGGTTCTGCTTCAGTGGTCTGTAAATAGCAGCTAAGCTCACCGCGACATAACGGATGAAATAACACTCCATCTTCCACAACAGACTGGACAATATCAGCTTTTTATTCAGCCATGGTGACTTTCCCTCAGTGAGGATTATGTTCACTTATTTATAGGTCAGGGTTTATCATCGATATTAACATGGACTTGGTAATAAATGCTAAAAGGCCCACATTTGATACCTCAGATACCTTTCTTACTAAAATTCTTGAATGTGCAGTATTTAATCAGACCAACCTACAAGATCCTAACCAGTCTGGCTTCAAAGTAACACACGCCACAGAAACTACACTTGTGGGTGCTACTGAAAAGGTTCATGTTCTTCATCAACCAAACTGTCATCAGTCCTCATACCTTGACCCTTCAGCAGACAATCACAAGACTCTCCTGTCCATCCTCAAGAGTCTTGGTGGTGGGTTGCTTATTACCTGGAGAGGTAATATCATGTGACATGGAGGGACTCTAAATCAGCTTCATGACAACTCTCCACTGGTGTCCCACAAGGCTCAGTGCTGGGTCCTCTTCTGTTCTCCTGCTTTACACACTCTCTCAGTGAGGTCATATCCTCGCATGGCATTTTAATACCACTATGCTGATGACACTTAACTCATCCTCTCCTTTCCTCTCTTCAGATTCTTCGTACTGCACAGATCTCAGATTGTCTGGGAGACATCTCATCATGCATATTAGCTCATTACTTGAAACTAAATCCAAGCTGCTGTATATCCCTGGAGATGCCTTCCCTCATCTCATGCAGGCCATGCAGGATACTTCCTACAACATCAGGACGATCCAAACATTTCTATCCCAGAGGCCACTCAGGTGTTTATACAGTAATGTGTCATCTTGAGAATGGATTACTGCAACTTGCACCTTGCAGGTCTATCCCTCCATGCCATCCAGGGCTCTAAAGTGCGACCATTTCATTCGCATTTGCGACTGAAAAGTTCTTTGTGCGACTGTGAAAAAATATTTAGGAGCACCGGTGCGAATGACCTGTTCAGAGTTGTATAATACAATCAGAATAAAAACTAAAACTCCAAAATGCATCTACACACCTCATCGGTTACTTTCACACTGCTTTTCATCGCCTCAGTCAACCGAACAAGTGTGTAAATACTGCAAAAAAGCCATTATGATGACGAGAGTAACACTGTACATCATCTGCTTCTCTCAACTTCCCGATCTCACAACCGCCATCTTTTATTGATCAGGCAGAATGACCTGCTACTGTGAGCTGGTCATGTATAAACAGCGGCGTCAGGTGGAGTAAATTAATAATAATGTTAATGCTACAAGGTGCGTTTTAATTCAAACTTCTTTATTAAATAATTCCTCACCAATCATAATCATGAGTAGCAACTATTCAGTCTGTAAACATACAGTACACTGCCGCTCTCCTTCACCCTCTTCATCAACGCATCCCAGCTCACACACACAGTGCATTCATTAATTTAAGCTCACAGTTGCCAGATATCACTAGAAAAGTCAACTCCAGTTTCCATGTTTTGATTTAATAGCCAAAAAATGCAATATTATCAGCAGACATGTCAACACTGTATTCTGAACCCATCTAAAAGGAACACCTGATAAACAAACAAACAAAAAAAACTAATAAAATGTAACGACAGAAAATGTGCTTAGTTATAAATAAATAATTTAATATAAAAAATAGATATTATAATAACTTCATAAAATATAAATAAAATGATAAATGAAATAATGTTTAATTACTATGGGTTACACTTAATATTAATTTGACATTAAGCTTAGTTCACTATCTCCTTAAAAGGCTATTAGCCTTTTTACTAATATGGATCATGCTTATGTTAATCTACTTTTAATTAGGACTCTTTATTGTTTAAAATATTTAAAAATATTTGTTTACACTTGCTTATTTATCAATTAACCAACAGTATTTCTTGTTACTATTATTTTAATTCAATTAACAGTGACAATGAACAGAGAGCTTACATTTAACTGTTTATGACAGACCTCCCGATTAAAGTGTAAACAAAAAAAAGATTGGTATCTGGATCTGTATCGGCTGTAAAAATCCTGATTGTCACATCACTAATGAACACCATTAAACTAAGCACTTTGCATCTGACAGGTAAATGAATTCACCCAATCATTTCCTATATGAGATTATTCAGATATATACACAATATACGCAGAGCAGTTCGAGAACTGACTCCAGCCCAGAACCATGACAGTGGGAATTGTCTAACAGTGTAGCTTTAAATATATTTAAGAGGAGCAGACTTCAAACAAACACTGAACAATGTTTTTTTTTTTTTTTTTTTTTTTTTTGTATTTGTTTACAAGGTGGAAAATGTTAACGGTTGTTTTTGTTTATTTATTTTTTTTATTTTTTGCATACAGCCTGTAAAATTAACTGAAAATGTAATTTAGAGAATTTAGTTTATCAGAAGGAAATTAATTTGTCATGGCTCACACTCTGTTTCTAAATTCTGTCATAATTGACAAGCTCAAGTTTTCCCATGCCTACTTGTGTTTTATATTGTGGCACATTAACGTTACCATCGCTATTAAAAATAAATAAATAAATAGATAAATAAATAAATAAATAAACTGAACTTCAACCGTGCTCCTAAATTTTTGACTGTGCTCCTAAATTTTTGTAATTAGGAGCACAAGTGCTCCTAAAAGAAATTGTTACCGTAGAGCACTGCCATCCATGCCCTGCAACTGATCCAAAATGTAACTGCTGGAGATGTTTTCAACTTCCCTATGTTCTCCAACATCACACCATTGCTGTTTTATTTTCACTGGCTGTCTGCATGTACCCACATGCATGCAAAGCCAAAAATGGAAATGCCACCACCTACCTCTAGGCTCTTATAACACCCTGCACTGTACCACCCTCCCTTTGAGCCTCTTGCATGGTTTGACTGCACCCACCATCCCACAAAGTACAAAGAAAGACATGACACAAGACTCTTCTCTGTTCTGGCATCCATGCGGAATTAACTTCCTGTTATTTGAGTGGTTACATTTCTTGCTGTACTTACCTCCCCCTAACAGGGTTTCAGCTCAATGGTAATCTAAAACTCTGACCTATTGACCGCTTGAGGTTGTTTTTGACAGAGACTTACAAAAGAATTTCTGTAAGTCGTTCTTGATGGTTTGTGCTGAATAATTCAATATGCAATGGAATGTATGAATGTAAACAGACAATTTTCACGTCAGCCAAGAAGAGAAAGTCTACCTGCTGATTGTCTGCTGTGCCGCATTCAGATTTTCTTATTCCTAAAGTCAGAATTCACCATAGTTTTTTATCACCACTCCCTCTCCTCATCTCAACCTTGAAATGCCAGCAAAGCCTCTGAGGACTACAAAAAACGGCTTATCACAATGCATGAAAAAGAAAAAAAAAAAAAAAAAACTGTGCATATTGTATTTCCCCAGGCTGCATCATGTTATTCACACACACACACACACACACACACACACACACACACACACACACACACACACACACACACACACAGGCAACACTTAAATGCAAAGGCAAAAATAACAAAATGTTTTATATATGATATCATGAGCATCGCAGTATCTGACTGACAATCTGATGTGTTAAAGATAAACTTAGAGGCTGATGACTTAATATGATGCAATGCTGTGAAAAAAAGAAGGCAGCCACATCCCCTTCCTTATAATTGACAGACATTGAGGCCACACCTCCTTCACTATGACAGACAGACAAGGAGGCCATGCCTCCTCCAATGTGACTGGCAAACACTTTGTCTCGATCAGTCCCTCATATTACTGGAAAATTTAGCACACACTATGCTTAGGAGGTATTCTTTCACTGTTTAGTTGTTATTTTGTCATCTTCAGCTTTTAGTGATCTTTGCCTTATATGGAGTGTGGCTTAATGTGAATCAGCTGTGTCATGAACATGCTTGGTAATTTATGGCTGACTGTTATTTATTAAAATATGCACATGAGTACGAACAAAAACAACAAAATAGTTTTAGAATCTTTCGGAAATTTTTAGTTTGCTAAAAATCTTTACTATAAGAGGCTCACTTAGAGTAGAGTTAGCATAAAGCCATAGTGCATAGTTAAGGTTATAAGAGATCAGTGTGAGTTGAAAAGTGCCCAAGGCGCAGAAACATAAATTACAAAATTGTGTCTGTGGTGTGTTTTGGCCATGGACTCTGATTTGCTGAATAGTGTGAATATTTGACTTTTCTCCGCTCAGCACAAGCACAAAGCACAAAGCACTTCAGTGCCAACCTGCGGGCACTCCATATTTTTCAAAAATCAGACACTTTTAATCTGCCTATTTATCACAGATTTATATGTTTATTTGTGCCCTTGCTGGCTGAAACCAATCTAATAAAGAGGTCAGATTTATTCTCTGTATTTCAGGAATCCATGCCAGGAAGAAAAACCAGAATGTCATTGAGCTCATGGTGGAGAACAGTGAGGAAGTAAAAAAAAAAAAAAAATGAGTACACCGGTATGATATGGAGCTTCTTTTTTATGTAATTTGTCATCACATATTATTACAATGATACACTTACTTTACAAAGATTGGCCATAAAATATATCACAACAGTAAGCATGCAGAATTCACTGTGACATGTCAATATGGACTATGGGGTATCAATTTGTATGACAATGTGTTAATTTAGTCAATGACATGTCAATCTGACAATCTAAATCAGTCTGAATTGTCTCATATCAATCTGGACAATGAACAATGTCCCACTGGACAACAATGTGTACATCTGGACAAGGAAGTGTCAATCAAGGAAGTGCCAGGTTTTACAATGACGTGTATAACCTAGCTACAGTGCTTGAATCCGTATGCTAGGTAAGTGTGTCACTGCAGATTTTGACATGTCAATTCATGCTATCATGTAATAATTCGGTCTATAGTGTGTCAAAATTGACTGTAACGTGTCAATCCTAACTATAACGTTTCAATCTGGACTATAATGTTTCAGTCCACACTATAAACTGTCAATGCATACTATAACACTTTAATCTTGACTACAGCGTGTCATTCTGGACTATAATGTTACAATCCGAACTATAATTTGTAAAACCGCACTGCAAAGTGTCAATCTGGACCATAACATTTCAATCGAGACTGGAATGAGTCAATCCAGATTAGACCATGTCAACCCAGGCTATAATGTTTCAATCTGCACTATAATTTGTTCATCCAAACTACAAAGTGCTAGTCCAGACTATAGTTTGCTATGCCGAACTACAAATGATCAATCTGGACTGAAATTTGTCAATCCTGACTACAGTATTTCAATCCAGACTATAAAATGTCATTCCGGACTATAATATATCAATTTGGACTATAATTTGTTAGTCTTGACTCAGGCCTTTCAATCTGCACTATAGTGTGTCAATCCAGACTATAACCTTTCAGTCCAGATTATACCTTGTCAATCCAGACTATAAATTGTCAATCTAGACCATAACACTTCAGTGCAGACCTTTTGATCCGCACTATAATGTATCAATCTGGACTCCAACAGTCTGTCATTCTGGACTACAATGTGTCAATCCAAACTATAATTTGTTAATCCACACTATAACCTTTCAAGACAGAATATAATTTGTCAATCTGGACTATAACAATTGAATCCAGACTATAACATGTCAATCTGGGCTATAACACTTCAATCCAGATTACAACCTTTCAAACTGAACTATAATTTTTCAATCCAGACTATAATTTGTTAATCTGGACTATTACATGTCAATACAGACTATAATTTTTCAATCCAGGCTATAATTTGTCGGTACAGACTACAACAGGCTATAGTGTGTCAATCTGGACTAGAACATTTAAATCCATTTGAATTCTGATATAAACTACTGGATTAAATTTCAGTGTTTGAGACATACCTTATCATATGCATTAGTTTAAAAAAAAAAGAAGAAGCACGGCAGCTCATGTGGATTTGCAGCATTAAATGGAAGGTATTTGATTATATGTTCAAAATAAATAACTTGTGTTCTGAGGTGCTGCAGGGCATGATGGGATTTTACTCAGTATTATACTGCTGGGCTTTTCTTGTATTCATGAAGTGCACTGGGTTTGGACACTGGAGCTGCGGATTAGTGTTCGAGGAGTGCAGGAGCGAGGAAAAGGAAAGAACGGGTGAATGCACAGGTCAGTGTGTGTGTGTGTGTGTGTGTGTGTGTGTGTGTGTGTGTGTGTGTGTGTGTGCGTGAGGTGATAAATCCGCACACTTTTCAAAGTAAAGGAGAAAAGCACCCTCACCAGCAGCCAGATTTAGGATGTTTACACTCCTGCCCTTGGAACTTTAATCATAAATGTTTAACACAAATATTTCAAATGAACATTAATAAAAATGTGAAATTTTATTTGCTTATAGTTAGAAAAAGTGGGATCCCAACAGTTGCCTTTTTTTAGACCGCTGGTGTGCATCCATCTCAGAGGGCCATTCCATAATATTCACAAGACCAAAGTAAACAGTTCAACAACATGGCTACCAGAAATGATGCTCCTAAAACAGAGAGAATCTGAGATCACAGATAAACAGAATCGTCTGAGGAAACCATTCAACACACACACACACACACACACACACACACACACACACACACACACACACACACACACACTCTAACTCCCTTTCTCGCTTCATTGAATGGCTCATATAAATCCCCTCCCCTGAGGTCGAGCCCCTTCATCCTAACACACTCGCCTTGAAACCAACCGTGTGTGTGTGTGTGTGTGAGAGGGAGAGTTTGGCGGTGTGTTTAAATCAAGGCTCCTCCTCCTGCTGTGACATAATTATCCCAGGTGGGTTTTATTTAATCTTCGATTGCCCCCATGCTGCGAAATCAGATATTACACACACACACACACACACACATAAAGACACACACACACACACATACACACCTATTACACTCCTACCCAGTGTGTATATATACAGTGCTTTGTTAGGTAACTTTAATGTGTTGTTTCTGTTTCATTAGTGACCCTTAATATGTTGTGTGTCATTGTACTTATTGTGTGTTAAAACAAGATAAGGTGTCCTCTAGGGTGCCATTACATGCAAGATTACATACCGAAGCGTCCACTAGGGTGCCCTTCCAGTGAAGAAAGGTTCCCCTATGTGCAAGGAAACATGATGAATTGCCCTCTAGGGTGTGCTTACAGTGGAGAAAACATGATGCAGTGCCCTATAGGGTTTCCGTACATGTGAGAAAACATGATGAATTGCCCTCTAGGCTGCCCTTCCAGTGGGGCATAAATGATGCAGTGCACTGTAGGCTCGCCTCCATGTGAAAAAAAAAAATATATATATATATATATGATGAAGTGCCATCTAGGCCTGTGCACATTTGCAGTTGTTTGACTTGTGCCCATCCTAACCTCTTAAATTTACTGCTTTGAGTGCCAGTCTTTTGGAGTTTCTAGATTAGTAAATATTTTTCAATGTATGGTGAGGGATCATGACAACCATCAAGGTGACAGCAGAACATTTTAAACACAAACGGAGCTCATACATTTGTTTTACATCACTGTACATAAAATCGGTAAACTTTACAGTTCAACTTGTAAAGCAGATAGACAGACATGATTTGGTTCTGATGTGCCCTTCCATAGGACGCCTCTTTAAATCATCCAGATATAGATAAGATACACAAGCAAGCATGTGAACAATGCCCCTCTCGTAGCAGCTGCAAGCGTACACATATGCTATGCATGGAGAAAGTGAAGTATGTAGACGCCTGGCCATCGTATGTCAGCCATATGTGAGCCATCCCCAAACTGTTGCTTCAAAGGAAGCTCAGAATGTCTGTAGAATTACAATTTCTCTTCAATGAAACTAAGGATCCTATGCCTAACCTGTTCCAGCATGAACATGCCTTTGTGCACAAAGCAAGGTACATAAAGAAAGACTGGTTTTCCAGGGTTGGTGTGGAGGAACTTGAGTGGCCTGCACAAAATGACCATTTGGACCAATAGTTGGCTAGATGGCATGGGTTCTGTATACTCAGAGGACATGGTGCCAAGGGAACCAACCAAAGCAAAAGAAGAGGATAAGCGCTGCAACACAGAGCAGTACTAACAAACTCACTGAAGTTTTGATGGTTTCTTAGAAAGACAAAAGGCCTAGAATGTAATAAAAATACATTCACCACTGCAGAAGAGAAGAGAAGAGCTCTAGCAACCTCCTAGAGTCGAAATGCATGAATCAGATGTTTTAATAATTCTTTGGCGTGAGCCAATACTAAACGGAACCCTTTTATCAAACCCAAGCTTTCAAGAAAGCAGTCTAGTATGTGATTCCTCATCGCTATAAACAAATTTTATGAGTTTGTGTCCTTAAAGCTATTATTTTTTACTGTATAACTTTTAGCATAAATGAGTGGAAAGACCACAGGTGGTGTTAGAAACAGATTTCAGGGTGCATTGTGTTTTATGGCCACCTTTAATTTTACGAGGGTGTTTGCAGAGATGGCACGTCTCCCCGCAAGGTAACACGACTGTTGCAGCCGTTTATCAATCATGATAAAATAAAAAATAAAAGTAAAAAAAATGAGACATAAAATGATAAGTATCATAAAAATGTCTTGAAGTATCTAAATAAAATTATCGACTAACCTTAGTAGAGGATACCAAATTTCTAGCCCAGGCTAGACATGGATACATTTATTTAAAGTTGCTCTGAAGCGTCATGTTTAAATGGTAACTGTTTTTGCACAATTTTTTTATGAACTTGACGTTGTTCATGAGTTAAGATTATGACATCACATCTAAAATGCAAATTATTAGAGGATGTATCGGAAACTTTTAACTGACATGTTTAGAGCTGCGTGCTAAGTTCGCAAGCTGGATAACATAACTGATGGTGGTCATGGTAATGTTAATTATGACAAGTATATGTGAAAGAACATCAATAAAATAAACAACTATGTGAGCTAGTTTACCAGCAAGTAGCTGGTATTAACTTATGATGGCAGCAAGGCATGTGGGCCGTGTCCATTTCTTAAAATGCAAAATAGGTTTTTTTGTTTGTCTTTTTTGTGTAAATTTTTTATTTATTTATTTATTTATTTTTGTATATAACTAGCATGCTAGCACTTCTAATTATCTAGCTCATAAAACTATTAGTGATTTATAATGACCCAGGAGGCTAGGATAATTTTTTGGTTGTTGAAGGGTACCAGGTCTGTCACGTTCAGATTCTTTTCCTTATTCTAACACACACACACACACACACACACAGTCTTTCTCCTTTACCAACAGTGGCTCCAGTGTAAGTGTGTGTGTGTGTGTGTGTGTGTGTGTGTGTGTGTGTGTGTGTGTGTGTGAGCTGCACGTGTAAATCCCCTGAATTCACCAGTGCTGATATGTAACTGATCTCTGATCAGCCCAGGATCATTCCACTTTAATGCGAAGAGATGATCCGAGATCACACTTAGCCATTACGCGTGCTAGGAGCTTTGTGTGCTTGAGTAAATAGTGTATGAAGCTTGTACAGTAAGTGTGTGTTAAATGTTAAACTGTTGCTCGTCACGTGTAACCATGACAACCAGCATAAACAGCTTAGATGAGGTCTATAACTATAATATAGAATTTTCCAGCTCACCATTTGGGTGTTTTGCTTACTATCTGAATGAACACTTGTGTCATGTGATGTGGCGATGATCCACATGCACGCCATGCAGAATTTCAACTGGTGTCCCTCAAGGCTCAGTACTCAGTCCGCTTGTGTTTATTCCTGTTTCCTGCGCAGGTTGTTTATTTTGTTTACTCACTCGCTTTAGTTGTAGCAGTGTGACTAAGATTTAAACCCCTGGTGCTTTTCTATTCAGCCATCCATTCACACAATAATATATTTTTTCAGTACTTCTCGACAAAAAAATGTTTAGTTTGTTTTAAAGAAGATGACATGATACATGGAAACCTACAGCCATGGCTAAGCTAGCTAAGCTGATCTGAGCGGTGAATGGAGCAGTGGAGGTCGTCATGGTAACAAAATAAAATAAAAATAAATCCATGAGAAAATGATGATGTAAATCGAGACTAAACTACTTGTGACTAATGTAATATAATGACGGTATAGCTGTAGAGATATTCAAAGGACATTTTAGTTTTAAGGCATTAAAACATAATTTAAAAATTCAAATCTCATTAATAATAATAATAATAAGAAGAAGAAGAAGAAGAAGAAGAAGAAGAAGAAGAAGAAGAAGAGCATTTACAGAATTTTCAATACACAATTGTAGCTTGACAATGAATATTTGCCTCTATGGTTTACACACTGATTTGTAACTGATAAATAAAAGCATTTGAAATGAATACAGTGACAGAATAATGATACTTTTAGTATAAGTGTAATAAACAGGATACATATACAGAGATATAAACACACACACATATATCTGAATGACTCAACACACCTTGTTAATTACACACACTGTGCTTTACAGCAGTGCCAAAAATAACACAACATGAACAAAAGTGGAAAATACACACACACACACACACACACACACACACACACACACACACACACACACACACACACACACACACACTCATTTGGCATAAATGATCTAAACAGTTGCACAATTCGCCAAACACAAAGTGCTGCCTTTCGATTTCTGGAACAAAATGAACAGGGTTTGGCACGGAGGTGTGAAAAGCACCGCTTGCCAAGAGAGAGAGTGTGTGTGTGTGTGTTTGTGTGTGTGTGTGTGTGTGTCTTCATTTTCACTCTTTCCATGAATAGCACACAGAATAGAACAATTGCCATTCATTAACACACACTCACAAATCCATTACTGCACACTAATATATATATATATATATATATATATATATAAGTTATATATTAACTATTTATATATAACAAGTTATACATTACTACATACATTAGTTTAGCTTTACACTATAAAAATACAGGTCCCACAGTAGGACCTCAATGCAACAAAAGTCAACAAAACAAAAGAACCCAATGCAGCAAAAGTCAGTACACCTTCCATTACTAAGAATCAGTTTTGGTTTTTAATGGACAGGGTGCCAACCCACCACAGGGTATAATTGCACATACACTCACACACTATGGACAATTTGAAATGGCAATCAGCATACAATGCACGTCTTTGAACTTGGGGAGGACACTGGAGTACCCGGAGGAAACCCCCAAACCACGGGGAGAATATGCAAACTCCATGCACACAAGGTGGAGGCAAGAATCGAACCCCCAACCCCAGAGGCATGAGGCAAACCTGCCAACCCCTAAGCCACCGTGACCCCTGATGGAGGATACCAGTGTTGCACAACTTTCTTGAGAGATGTTTTGCCATTCTTCAGAGATTCTATTTTGGCGGAGATTTGTTACTCTATCTTTCTCTTTAAAATACCTCAAAGGTGTTCGATTGAATTCAAGTCAGGTGACATACTTGGCCAAGTCATAGTCTTCATGTTTTTCTTATTTAGAATCTCTTGCATGAGTAAGGATTGTTATCATGCTGGAATATTCCTCTTTTGCCAAGCTGGAGACTGGGAGTCATCTTGTTAGCAATTATTTTGGAATATCCACAAGCATTCATGGTGGCTTCGATAAATGCCACTTCCAACACATTTTGCACTTATGCAGCCCCATATCATCACACTTCTGCCTCCATGCTTCACTGTCCGGACTATGTAGTCACTGCAGTGGTCCAGGCCAGGCCCCATCTGAGCCGGACAAATATATCTTGGTCTCGTCTGACTAAAGAATGTGCTCCCAATATTCATCAAGCTTCTTTTCATGTTCTTTAGCAAAGTTTAATCTTGCAGTTTTGTGCCAAAGAGCAAGCAAAGGTTTTTCTCTTGGAAACCGTCCATAGAGTTTGATGATATGCGATGTCCTTCTCACTGGACATCTGAGCTGTCACACAAACTCCAATTTCCTTTGATAACCCCTGTATCAAGTCTGAAGTACTTGACCATTTCTGTTTTAGAGCTGTCCATTGTGTCATTTTCTAGTGCTGCAACTGTTTTGACTGATTTCTAGTTAGTCATTGATCCTGTCCCATCTTTGTGAAGTCTTACAATCAGATTTTTCAATTCCTCTGGCAATTCTTTTCCACATGGAGCCATGATGCAGATAGACACAACCCATAGGTCCAAAACTGAGAAAATTCTGGTGTTCACAGGTCATTTTATAACCATGTTGACAGGACATCTATGCTAATTCAAATAACCACTCTTTACATCTATGGTGAGCTGAGAAGTATATCGCATGCACAATACCCTGAACCTTGAGGTGTTTGAGCTAAACCAGCAGAAATTAACACCAGGCTCCTCTCCTGTCCACTGAGAACATGTATCTGAGGCTACAGGCTCATGCAAACTGGACAGTTGAAGATGAGCAGTCATGAAAAGAGCAGATGACTTTCTCAGTTGTACAGTTTTAGACAGAGGAAAAGGAATAAGTGTCTGTTTCTTCCCACTCATTTTAAACACCTACAATTGTGAGTTTCA
This sequence comes from Ictalurus punctatus, assembly GCF_001660625.3. Lineage (NCBI taxonomy): Eukaryota > Metazoa > Chordata > Actinopteri > Siluriformes > Ictaluridae > Ictalurus > Ictalurus punctatus. Next base: position 4,901,536 of record NC_030441.2, read on the forward strand.
GTCTGATGGACAGATTATGTTCTTTCTGGGTTGATGTATAAAACTGAAATGGCACATGGAATGAAACGCTTAAACGTTAAACAGTTTGAGATGGGCCTTGTTTCATCATCGCACATCTGTACATCCATGCACATCTGATAAACGTTTAACTAAATATCATGGTTTTTAGTAGAAATTATTATTTTTGAATGCTTTATATAGATCACTACAGTTCTTGTATTATGTAAAGCATTATATTAAGTAAAAAAAAGGTCATCATTACTATTGTAAATTAATTATTAATTTACTTTTAAGCATGAATGTTTTTAAATGTTTGAGTTTATGTTCTTATATGATTCATTTAAACTGTTTGTATTGTTACATCGACATAAAATAGATTTAAACTAAAATTATAACCGTAATAAAGTGTGTGTGTGTGTGCACGTGCGCGTCTTCTATGCTCTTCATTAGCTCTTCTTCTCAGTCATGCACCAACAGCGACCCCCAGTGTTACGGTATGTGTAATGTATATATTCTATATAGTTAAAATGCAGTGTATTGCTTGTATTGTTTGTGTCTTTTATATAAACACTTCGCCAGTTATTAATAGTTTTATTATATTTAATCTTGATTAAATTTGGATTTCTGTAATACTACTTTGTGACAATGGTATTGTTAAAATTACACCTGAATTATTTTACTACAACAACTACTACTACTACTACTACTACTACTACTACTACTACTTATTATTATTATTATTATTATTATTATTATTATTATTATTATTATTATTATTATTATTATTATTTTGCTGTTCAGGTGAAGAGAAACTGATTCACAATGAATAATCATTGAAGGAAGAAAAAAGATAGGGGATAAGAGATTTTAGTGTGGGAGAACTTGGGAAGGTTGAAAACAAGTCATGCAGCTGCATTCTAGATCAGTTGCAGAGGTTGAATGATTTGTAGAGACAGACCCCCCAGGAGCAAGTTGCAATAGTCCAGTCTCAAAATAAACAATGAGCACCTGAGTGGCCTCTGTGGATAAACATTGCTGGATGCTCCTGATGTTCTAAAGGAGAAACTTACATGAGCATGTCAGTTTAGCAGTGTGAGGTGAGAGGAGAGTTGGTTGTCCATGGTTACCCCAAGGTTGCATGCAATGACATATAGTGAGATGTAAAGGAAAATAAGAAGAAGCAAAAAAAGTTTTAACAACAGTGAAGAATAAAGGAAAACAAGGGAAGGTAAACATCTGAAAAATAAAATTTGAAAACCCAAAGGAAAGAAGGGTAGAAAGTAACACACACAACAAGCGAAGGCAAACAGAAAGAAAGAAAAAAACTGAATGTGTTTATATTTATGAATAATGAAGAAAGAGAATGAAAAGAAGAGAAAAAGAATGCAGGCAAGAAAGAAAGAGACAAATAAGAAACAGTAAAGAAAATAGAAAGAATAAAGAAAGAAAGAAAGAAAGAAAGAAAGAAAGAAAGAAAGAAAGAAAGAAAGAAAGAAAGAAAGAAAGAAAGAAAAAGAAAATGCACACGGGAAAGAAAAAAAGAACAAGAGAAGATAAAATGTGAAAAAGGAAAAGGAAAGAAAGGTTGAAAGAAAAAAGAGTCAAAGGGATGCAAAAGAAAGAAAGAAAGAAAGAAAAAACGATAAATTTATGTTCATGAATATCGAAGGAAGTAAGAGAAAGAAAGGAAAGGAGAAAGAATGCAAGCAATAAACACAGACAAATGGAAACAGCAAAAGAAAGAAAGAAAGAAAGAAAGAAAGAAAGAAAGAAAGAAAGAAAGAAAGAAAGAATAAACATTTGAACATGTTTATGTTTGTGAATATCAAAGGAAGAAAGGTAAAGAAAGGAATGAGTGGAAAAGAAGGCAAGAAACAGAAAGAGGTGAATAAAATGGAAATAGGAACAAATGAATAAGAAAGACAAAAACATAAAAGAAAGAAGATGACAAAAGAAAGCAAACAAGGTAAAAAGTAAAAATGTGAAAAAAAGAAAAAGGAAAGAAAGATAGAATGGACAGGAAAAGAGAATAACATAAAGGCAAGCGTGAATAAAGAAAGAAAAATTGGCAATTCTTGTATTTTAATATAGGATTATTTAAGTACTAAGGGAAGAAGAGAAAAGAAAAATTATTCAAGCAAGAAAAAAACAGAATGAGGTAATGAAAAACATGAAAAAGGAAAGAAAAAAATAGAAGGAAGGAAGAATAAACAGAAAAAGAAAAGAAAGGAATAAGTGCTCTGCTTCTGTTCCAGCTGATTAGGCCAAACTGCATTGCTTGTTTCCTCCACACTCCGAGTGCACTGTACTGAAGCCGGAGCATCTGTTTGCTTGTGTATTTATTTGCTTGTTTACTTGTTGTGAACAGGCGGCCGGGTGGTACTCGGGTGGTCGAAGATGTCAGGCAGGTGCTACATGGTGTTCCACACACGCGCGTGTGTAGTGTGTGTGTGTAAAACGTGAGGACAGAGTTATAGCTTCATTAGCGAGTCACCTCATCATGCTAATGAGAGGAATTTGTTAACTTTGGGTGACTTTGTCTTTTTTTATTCACTCTGAAGTTTCGCTTGATAAGGTCATTACGCACAGAGAAATATGACTTTGACATGCCATCAGTGACATCACATGCCAAAGCCACACACCCAAACATTAGTTGTTAGAAGCCCAAGCCTGCTTATTTCTCATCTTTTATTTATGGGCTTTTGTTGTGTTAGAATTTCATCTAGTGCACTTTATAATGGTTTTGGGATTAGAAAAAGCTGATTGGCTACTGAACATTGGCGACTACATGACATCATGTGCACCAGTGACATCTCTATTAACAACTCTCACTGATTATTAACCACGCCCATCTGGCCCAAGCATTCACCTTAGCCCCATCCACCAGTTACACTATGACATCATGTGCATACAATATATAATAATATAATATAATATAATATATATATATATATATATATATATATATATATATATATATATATATATATATATATATATATAAAATATGTAATAATATAATATATATATATATATATATAAGCGTATAATATATGCTTGAAAACATTTTACATGAATGAAAGAAAAACAATGCAATAAGGAGAAAGAGAAATACGTTAGGCAAAAAGGGATAAAGCACAAAAAGTAAGACAAGCAAAAACAGAAAGAAACAAATAAAATAAGGAAAGAAGTAAATGAATAAGCAAAAAATTATCAAGAAAAATGAGAAACAAAAACAAGCACAATAGTAAGAAGTAAAATAGAATTTTAAAAATGAAAGAAAACAGCAATAAAACTAACGGAAAACTGAACACAATGAAGAAGATTAAAGGACAAAAACAATAAAGAAATGTAAAAAAGACAAGAAACATGAAAATATAAAAGATAGGAAAAAAGTATGAAAGGAAAAATAGAAAGGTAGTAGGCAAGGAAAGAAAAAACGAATAGACAAGCACAGACAGAAAGAAAAGTAAGCAAGAGGCAAAAAATAAATAAAATAAGGACTAAGAAAAAATAATTTTAAAATTTAATGAGGATACAAAAAATAGGAAAAGAAAATGAATAAAAATAAAATAAAACAAGATTAACTGAAAGAAGCAGACCAGAAAGAATAGTAAAATAAAATGAAAGGATAATAACAATAAAGAAATATCAATAAAGAGTAAAAAGGTAAAGAAAAAGTCGTATTAGCTACATCAAAGTAGATAATTTAACATCAGTCACTACGTTTACATGGACAACAATAATCCACTATTAACCCGATTAAGACAAAACTCTAATTAAGAAATTACCATGTAAACAGCAATTTTTAATTACCTTAATCTAATTAAGGTCATACTCGAAGTAAGCACTAATTGAATTAAGACAAGTGTAGTACTCCTGTTTTAGTCGCATTATCGACGTGTATTACAGACATGTAAACACCTTAATCACACTGTTAACGTCGTGTGAGAGTTTTCACTGCATTTAGCGACAGGACACGATCACACACAGAAGTTCTCAACATTTTACGGTGAACAAGAGAGTTCGGCTGCATCCCAAACCGCATACTTGCCTACTATAGACCTGTAGTGGGGAAAAATACATGTATCTCGGCCGGCTACTATATAGACGGTAAGTATGCGGTTTGGGACGCAGCCCACGGCTTCAAGCAGTTGTCTGTTAGCATGTATAGCATGACAAATTATTAACTGCACTTAAAGCATTCGTAAAACAATTAAATAAAAACACCCAAAACTGTATATGGTACCATAACAAAGACGGACTGTATGTTGGTACGTGAAATTCTGGAGGGACTTTGTGTGGCATGGCGCGGTGATGTAATGATGTGGGCTGTTAATCTAATTATGTTCTATAACATGTAAAATGGGAACATGACAGGAGTATTCTAAAAGCGACTCATGTAAACACCTTAATCACATTATTATCTTACTCAGAGTAAGGTCAATAATTAGATTACTGCTGTCCATGTAAACATAGTCAGTGTATGTTTACAATCATTTACATAACCCCGCCCATCAATGACTACACAGCCACACCCACTAGTCACTTAGCACCCACACACACGTGAATTTCAGATGTTCTTCACCTTCATATCACACCTGAGCAAAATTTGTCTATTAAGAAGCTACAAACACGTGCGTGTGTGTGCGTGCATGTGTGTGTGTGTGTGTGCGTACGTTCGTGTGTGTGTGTGATTTCCCATGACGTTTGCAAACGGCAAACTTTTGAAGCAGGTGCCAGGTCTCTCCGACTCATTAAACTCTGTATTTACTCTGCACACATATTTAATGTGTGTGTGTGTGTGTGTGTGTGTGTGTGTGTGTGTGTGTGAGAGAGAGAGAGAGACAGAGAGAGAAAGAGAGAGAGAGTGCGTGCATGTGTGTGTCTTTGTGTTCTCAGGAACATTACTTGTCCTCGTCAGCATTAATTACAGCGGCTGATGGAATTTCAGAGCGTGTAAATATGACGGCGTGAAGCAAAAGCTTGATTTATTTCAGGCAGCGTTTTGTTTCTAATCTGTAGAATTCTTATTTACTGCGTAGTTTATATTTTATAATATAAAATATGAAACGTTTCATTTTTTTCAAAAACGTGTTCCATATTAAAGTAATTTAAGGGTGAATTAATAGAATTTATATTTTATTATTCACATTATATATATATATATATATATATATATATATATATATATATATATATATATATATATATATATATATATATGTGTGTCTGTGTGTGTGTGTGTGTGTGTGTGTGTGTAAAATTTAGTTTACATTTTCCAATTTATACTTGTTATTTACTATTTTTTATAATTTTATAATATTACTTTTTTATCATTATTGTGGAACAAAAAAATAAATTACCCAATTTTCATACTGTACATTTTACATGCTGTCTGTATAGTGTGTGCCAGCAGGGGGCAGTGTGGTCTCACTTAAACGCTGAATGCTTTCTACACAGTGTGAAATGCAGCTTTGTTTACTAACGTGATCTCATTCTGTTCATGTGCCCCAATTTGGATGTAGGCCTAAGTAGGTGGCATTCCTGTGTTCCTGATTTTTTTTTCTACACGTATTTGTATGTGTAACACATTTCGTGTGATTCTATAGTGCCTAACATTCTACCGCATTGCATAATTAGCAGCTTTAAGCAAGCAAACAAAAAAAAAAATTCAAATCGAGCTAACACTTGTCAGTCTGCTAGCAATGTTACATGATGGTACAAGCTAACATCATGTAACGTCAGTCGGTATGTGCTATGGAATAAACGTTAAAATCCGCTAAAGTTTCCTTTCATGACTATAAAAATGAAAAAGCGCTGATGACATTAGCTTGTGTATGTGTTGTATTATTAGCTAAGCTTTAGATTTGAAATGTATAAAAAAAATTAGCTCAGTTATGGCTAACAATTACTTTTCACAAATTTAATATGCAGGCTTAACTTTTAGTAATTAGCCACAGCAGTGTTAGTTAGCAATAAGTTTTACCCACGTTGTTTAATTAAACTTTGTTGTCTACATTTGTGCATAATTAGCTGTAATTAACAAAGGCAACTGTAGGCATTTTTGTGTAAGCATTTGTCCGAAAGGTTAATTTGGTGCAAGTGTTGCTAATGTTAACTTGCGCGTGTTTCAACTAATTAGAAAATATTTTTTTGTCTGCAAACAAAAATTAATTACTGACCATAAAATATTCATGAAACATTCCTTAGAAAGATCATATTCCACCCTGGATGGGGTGCCAACCCATTGCAAGGCACAATCACATACACTCACACATTATGGACACTACTTGGAAATGCCAGTCAGTCTACAGCACATGTCTTTGGATTGGGGAGGAAACTGGAGTACCTAGAGGAAATCCTTGAAGCATGGGGAGAACAAGCAAACTCAGTGCACACAAGCTGAAGGGCCAACCTCGAAAGCGCGAGGAAAACATGCGAGCTACTAATCCACCATGCATTCCCCCCCCCCAAATAATATTCACATCAAAAAATTTTAAAACAGTTGCAAGTATGACCAATCAACATTCAGTCAGAGTGGAAACTTTTAAATGCATTCAGGGCACAATGCCACCTGACAGGTTTGGCCGATCTACTTTGTTTTTTTTTTTTGTAATGCACCTGTTTGCATTACGTACATCAGTCAACATTGAAGGAGCTGCAGGACTATCTGGCAAGGCCTGGCCACTCCCTGCATGTGACACAAATGTGACAGTCTCTCATGTTCTTAATATCTCAGGGGTAGCGTGGCTTGACAGAAACCCATTTCTCACAAAAAATAAACAAACAAACAAACAAAACATCCAGGCCCATGGTCTGATGAGCCCAAGGTAGAACTTTGTGGGCATAATTCTAAAAGATATGTTTATCAAAAAACAAAAACAAGATAGCTTGGTGAAGCATGGAATGACTTGAAGAGGACTGTGCACAGATCTAGAGCATTTCTGGAAGAAAGAGTGGAATAAAATTGCCAAATTAAGAGACTGCTAGTCTTATTCCTGGTGCATTCCTACCCAACAGGACAGAGTGCTGTATTACAAGCAAGAGAGCCAATAGAAGTTTGGAGTGATTTTAATGTTGAATATCATCATATAGATGAAGAATAAGTTCAGCTGCCATCCCAAGTTCACCAATCTGAGCCTTTCCTCCACTTGCCCCACAACAACTCAAACGTATACATATACCATAATGCACCAGATCTTACCCACACCTTGTTTTTTAGTGGGGGGGTTTTTCGGAAGGGGGGGGCTTCCATCCATCCATCCATCCATCCATTTTCCATACAGCTCATACTACACAGAGTTGCAGGAGAGCCTGGATCCTATCCCAGGGAACTCAGGGCACAAGGTGGGGGACATCCTGGATGGGCTATAGCCCTGAATTTCTATCAATACATGTGTTTTCTTGGGTATTTTATGTAAAATATCATTAGATTCATTCCCAGAAACATTTTGAACTGTGATTTTGTGAATCCAAGGGTATTTTTCCCACTTTGTAATGCTTGGAAAAACTATCTGATCCATTCGTGTCTTAGTTAAGAGACTTTCAATTAGTTCAACATCCTGCATATAAAGCTAGCTTGACAGCTTAGCTAATGATACAACACATACACAAGCTAATGTCATTGTCAGCTAATTTTAACTTTTAAAGTAATGTAATGAAACTGACTGATGCTACATAAGTTTAGCTACATTTGTGTTGCTAGCAAACTGACCAGTGTTAGCTTGATTAGACACTTTTATTGCTTGCTTAATTATGCAGCATTACATAGCGTTTTGTTTTGAGTTGCTCATTTTTTTAATTGATCCATCGACACATACCGATGTAAAAAATACAATGTGTTAAAGTTTTTAAATATTTCTATTTTCTCATCTCTTCAGCACTTTCTGACCCTCACAGTCACAAAAACATACTTTAACACTACAAACGTGGACACAATTAGTCACTACATCACACAATTAGCCCTTACACATAATTTGCTGTTATGTCAATAGCTTCTGAGTAAGTAAACAACCTTAAGAAGGTTTAAGAAGGGGTCAAGTGGCGGCATTGGGGCAAGACAGCTTTAAAAACATTAAAAACATGACTGGAATTCTCACCTTTGTGTACCTTTTCCCTGAAACTGGAGACTTATAAAGAGCTCATAAAGCCTTACAGTGCATGTCTGTGTGTCCACTTTTCCATCCCTCTGGACATTTCTTTTGTCTGAGACACAAAGCCATTCCCTGTAATCGGAGACACCACCTGGCCAATCAGCAAGCAACTCATTCATTTTTAATTAAAACCCAACAATTAAACAACAAACAGGAAATTTCAGAGCTTTTGAAACGAACACAGAGTAGAATTATAAAATAATAAACATGGGCTGCTTTACAAAAGGTGACAACCCGCTATCAAATGATCTCTGCTTGTGCGTGTGTGTGTGTGTGTGTGTGTGTGTGTATGTGCATGTTAGCCTTGAGGTTTTAATATCACACCACACAGAGTCCTGTGTGCTAAACCCAGAACACATCATGTGATTATCATCAGCACCCATCTGATGAGCGCTGATAACATATCCTCAGTGAAACTTCAACACTTTCTGACCCTCACAGTCAATGAAACACATTCATTACACACGTCCAAGTTAGCAAATGTACCACAAATCTCACAATTATTCTCCACTTTGCATCAATAGACCTTATGTCTTGCATAATTAGCTGTTATGTGCAGAATTAGCGATTGTGTGTGGTGCAGTTAGCAACTATGCTACATAATTAGTTCCTATGTTGCATAATTAGCTTTTATATTCTGTAATTAACCACTGTCATGCATAAGTACCTGTTATGTCATGTAATTAGACATGGTGGTGCAAAATTAATTTGATATGTCACATAGTTGGTCTCGATGCCGCATAACCCTTTACATAATCTATAATGAGCAATTAGCTTCTATGTTGAATATCTGCAAGTTGGTGATTGGCTGATCCAATACCCAAGGCACAGCTGCCAGTCTATGAAAGCAGAGTGTAGCTGTGAGGTAGAGGAGGTGTTTAGGAGCGGGATGGAGGTGAGCTTAAAGACCTGCGCGGAGCTCAGTATCCACCTCCCGTTAGCCAATCATTATCCACATCAAATCAGCTGCATCGCACAAAACCAATAATAAGCACTTCCTCCCTTAACTGCCAGTGTGATAAATTACACGGCCAGAATAAAACGAATAAGAAGCTCGAGTGGAGATAGATATCAGAAAATGAAATATAATACACATACGGTGCGGCTCTCACATCCTCCAGCGTTTTTAATAAAGGTGATATGTTCTGCTTTCCCATAGCCACCACTTGGGTTTGATGTGTTTTTGTTTTTTTTCCGCATTGTTTTACAATATATATAGTGTTTCCTACAGCGCACTGCAATGTTGTAGAAATACACTTGCTGTTCACTTTATTATGAACACCTATACACCTGAAACTTTCCAAATGGCAAAGAATACAGCGCATTCTATAATCTCACAATTATAGTATAAGATGTCTTTGTATGGTTTAGCATTACAATTTCCCTTCACTGGAATGAAGGTGTCCAAACCTGTTCTGGAATGCCAAAGCGAGCTCCATGAAGACATGGTTTGTCAAGGTTGGAGTGGAAGAACCTGAGTGTCCTGCACAGTGTCCTGACCTCAATGCACACTGGCTTGGAGGAATTTTAGTCCATTCCTTAGTACAGAACAGCTTCAACTCTGGGATGTTGGTGGGTTTCCTCACATGAACTGCTTGCTTCAGGATCTTCAACAAAATTTCTATTGGATTAAGGTCAGGACCTTGACTTGGCTATTCCAAAACATTATCTTTATTCTTCTTTAACCATTTTTTGGTAGAATGAGTTGCGTGCTTAAGGTCGTTGTCTTGCTGCGTGACCCACTTTCTCTTAAGATTCAGTGTATGAACAGATGTCCTGACATTATCCTTTAGTATTTGCTGGTATAATTCAGAATTCATTGTTCCAGGCCCAGATGCAGCAAAACAGGCCCAAACCATGATACTGCCACCACCAGGCTTCACAGATGGTATAGGGTTCTTATGCTGGAATGCAGTGGTTCCCTTTCTCCAAACATCATGCTTCTCATTTAAACCAAAAATTCTATTTTGGTTTCATCCATCTACAAAACATTTTTCCAATGGCCTTCTGGCTTCTTCTTGGCATGATCTTTAGCAAACTGCAGAAGGGCAGCAATGTCCTTTTTGGAGCGTAGTGGCTTTGTCCTTACAACCGTGGCATGCACATAATTGTTGTTCAATGTTCTCATGATGGTGGACTCATTAACATTAACATTAGCCAATGTGAGAGAGGCCTTTAGTTGCTTACAAGTAACCCTGTCTCCTGTGTGACCTCATGGATTATTACACGGCTTGCTCTTGGAGTGATCTTTTTTGGTTGACCACTCCTGGGAGAGTAACAATGGTCTTAAATTTCCACCATTTCTACCCAGTCTGTCTGACTGTGGATTGGTGGAGTCCAAAGTCTTTAGAGATGTTTTTGTAAGCTTTTCCAGCCTGATGAGCATCAACAACACTTTTTCTGAGGTCCACAGAAATCTCCTTTGTTCGTGCCATGATACACTTCCATAAACGTGTGTTGTAAAGATCAGACTTTGATAGATCCCTGTTTTTTAAATAAAACAGTATGCTCACTCACACCTGATTATCATCCCATTGGTGGAAAAAAAAAAAAAATAAAAAAAAAAAACTGACTCTGATTGTACCTTAAAATTAAGGTGCAAAATTAACTCAGTCATCTTGGCCTAATGTCACATAAGCCTTGTTTTACCTCAGCCCTATATTCCCAGGGCCCAATGTTACCTTGGCCCTATGTCACCTCATCTCTTTATACCTATGGCTCTATGGCACCTCAGCTCTATGTCACCTCAGCCCTTTATACCTAGGGCCCTATGTCATCTCAGCTCTATATCACCTCTGCCCTTTATACCTATGGCTCTATGGCACCTCAGCTCTATGTCACCTCAGCCCTTTATACCTATGGCCCTATGTCACCTCAGCTCTGTATCTCAGAGCCCTATGTCACCTTGGCTTAATGCCACATTGGCCCTATATTCCCAGAGCCTTTGTCACCTTGGTGACATGTCACTTTAAAGATCCTGGATCAACTAATATACTCATCAATAATGTTTATGAGGATTCATATAGAACCAACATTCAGAAGAACAAGTGAGCTTGAAGATATTGACATGTCGGAGACTGGGGATGGGGAAGGTGATGTAAAAACTCTGAAATACATCCTGTTTTGACTCAGCAAGCCAAAACATAAAAAAGTAAACAAAAATTTGTGTGTGTGTGTGTGTGTGTGTGTGTGTGTGTGTGTGTGTGTGTGTGTGTGTGTGTGTGTGTGTGTGTGTGTAATGTTGGAAGTTGGAATGTTGTAATGTTGAAGCAATGCAGGAGAAATAAAGAGTAAAATGTTAGTGTGTGTTAGAATTATGTACAGACAGCTGATCATTTTGGAAAATGCAGAGCGATGCTGATAGTTTATGAAGTTACAAGAGAATTTTTATTGCATTTCATCCTTTGAAACAGTATTTCTCAAATACATATTGAACTAAATGGGGCCAAAAAGGAAAAGAATGTTGTTATTACTGCTACCAAATGTGTTCATATGATAAAAAAAACACAAAAAGGGTCACTTTCTTCAGCAAAAAAGAAAGGAAAAGAAAAGAAAATACAAAGATGCAGAGAGTATCATCTTATCATAGACTTTAATATTTTAGGTTTGTTTTTATTTATTTACACACAGTAATTTTTTCTTGTCACTGACATGTGTCTTGATTTTTCGTACAACTGTGAGACTGAATCCCAAATGACTTCTTGTTCCCTTCATACACTGTATGCTCACTATAGAGTATATAAGGTGGCAGAAACTATTATTATTATTATTATTATTATTATTATTATTATTATTATTATTATTATTATTATTGCTGTTGTTGTTGTTATTAGAAACATGTTATTTATTATTATATTTATAAGCTCTTATTATAAGGATTTATTATGTTTAAAGTATACTTTTTATTTTTAGACATATAATTATTATACTATATTTAGTAAAGTGTTTTATTTACTTACTTATTTATTTATTATTTTGAGTATTTTAGATTAGATTTTAATATTCTGAATTACTATCTGAAATAATATTTAGATTTCACCTTTTTAGTAAAAGTGATTTAATTCCATTATTATTGGTGGATGAAATTTCAAAAAGAAAGTGTTCAAATAAAATTTTAAGTGAACTTAGCATGTTGTGCAGGTCACTCTGAACACCAAAACATGTTCGCTCACATTCCAGCATGTTTGTTTACAGTGAGCATGATGTTGTTCGTGACAATTGGTTCTTCTTTTTTGTTTCAAAGTCTTCACTCTAATCTGTAATCTCAAACACACTCATGCCCAGCCTCTGATCACAGAGTGAGATCAGCTCTGTGTGTGTGTGTGTGTGTGTGTGTGTGTGTGTGTGTGTGTGTGTGTGTGTGTGTGTGTGTGTGTGTGTGTGCGTGTGTGTGTGTGCGTGTGTGTGTGTGTGCGTGTGTGTGTGCGTGTGTGTGTGCGTGTGTGTGTGTGCACACTGCTCAATAGTCACTCTTACAAAAATCAACACCAATGAATAAGTTGCATTGGTTACAATAGGATTGATTATAAGTGGGGACTGACATGTGATTGGTTATAGTGGGATTGATAATAGTTGAGGACTGCAGTATGATTGTTTACAGTGGGAGTGGGTTTGTGGGTGAGGACTGTCATGTGATTGGTTACAGTGGGGTTGATTATAGGTGATACCTGTTGTGTGAATGTTTACAGTGATATTGTGGGTGAGCTGCATTCTTCAGCGAAGCAGAGTTTTTAATGCATAGTTATGAGGAATGTAAGCAATATAAGTTTTACAAAAAAGGAACTGCTGCTTCGGAGAGAGAGTTGGCTTGGAAAAAAGTAACGGTTCGAGTAAAAATCGAGAATATATAAGTTCATAAATATCTGAAAAGTTTCCTTTCATTATGATGCTAAATGAAACATTGATTCTATTGGACCTGTTCCATAACATTTAATAGTTATGCCTTTACTTTTAACCCTCCATCCATTTCATAACATTGTATATAGTCCAAATAATATAATAGGCTTTATATTTTATCAGTTGTAATTCTTCTGGACCCAGAAGAACTTGGAGCCAAGTCTAAATGAAATACAAAGAAGATCATATTTCATAAACTCCCTAAATTGTAAAGTAACTAACTGGCCCAACCTTCTATAATAACTTCTCTCTGTATAGCCACAGGAAGAAGGCAGAGGCCCATAAAATGGGTGGGGGACTACCAGCACTTCAATTCAGATCCCCTCCCCCAAATCTTTTTTTAAATGTGATTTTTAAAACTTTGTCATTGTCCCCTTACAGATTCCTGTACAGAGGAAGGTCCATCTACCTCCACACAGAATTTTGACATTGTAAAAAATATTTTGCATTTGTCCTGATTAAAATATTTGGTCTGTGTATGTACTACAGACATTTATAATATCAATTATATTGAATTATCATTCTGTCTTCCTGCAAAGGATCTGTATAAGGTCCATCTTCTAAGGCAAATTAGAAAAAAAGTGACATTTAGATGGACCTTCTACAACTTCAAATGGAGTAAAAAAAAACATAAGCATAAAGGTGAACATAAAAAAGGCCAGACTTGAAGTTCAATTTCTGAAATGCTCATTAAAGGTGGACAAAGTATTTGCTTACTGATTATTATTATTATTCTGTCAATTATTGTGGAATGTTAAAGCAATGAATTCAAATGTCTTTTTCAATTACAGGAAATAAAGAAACAATGAACCTCAACTGCTCACTTTGTGCATTAGTCATTTAATTAGAAATGATGTGGGCAGATCACACCTTGTAATACCCTGTAATCTCTTTGGTTCACTGGAGGTTCCTTTTGCCATCTTCATCAATGGCTCATCATGGTTTATGGCCAGGGAACTGCACAAAATTGTGTAGGAACCGTTTGAGTTCAAGGCATACTGTATGAACGGCCCTACAAACCGTTACCTTTTACACATGCTCTGCATCACCCATGTTATATACAGAAAACTCCCTGTGGCAAAAAAAAAAGAAGGGCAGTGCATTAAATGTGCTCAGTGTTAAGCACTGATCCGCGATTTGAGGCTTCAAAATGTTACATTAACGATTCTCGTGAAAAACGGTAACACTCCCACAAATATTCATCTGGGTATGAAAAAGATTTTATATAATCCATGCTTCCTCGTCCACTGGATCTTCTTCAAAAGGGTACGCTACGCCCTGCCAGCTCTCTGAAAGAAACTAACCCTGGAAGGTAACCTGCAACTTACCAGGTTATGTTCAGAGAGTAAGTTGCTATGGCTACTTACATACCCTGAAAGTTACCTCCCTTTTTGGAACCTAAAGTTGAGGTTAACTCAGGTGACCCAGGTAATCCGTCAACTCAGGTAAGTCGCATAACCTGCTTTCTGGAATACCCCCCTGTTGTGTTATTACTTATAGTGGGATTGTGGGTGGGGACTGTCCTGTGATTGGAACTAACTGTGATTTAATCAATAGCTTTAAATGTAAAACATTTTAGCATTCATATTGCTGTAATCTGATTTGTTGTTGCATGAATTTTGATTTCACCCAGGCTTTGTCACCACCATAAAATTGTTTTTCAGTGCCTAGACAAAGCATCAACTGGCAATTGAAAAGGTTCATTGGCTACATTATTACTCAGTTAACAAACCATCAATTCCCCCACCCACCTGAAACCCCCAAGAGGGAATAAAAAGAAGAGTAAAAATAAACTAATAAACAGTAAAGTGAGGGAATGCTGCAGGCTGTGATGAGTTGAACGTCAAACATTTTTGATTGAAGCTGTAATATTGGACTAAGCGTGAAATGAAAACATCCCTAAAGGGCAGAGTAAATAAAGCTACTAATGGACTGGGCCTCAGGGGTTTATCCAAAATGTTAGCAATCAAATACTGACTGGCACATAGTGGTGAGAACATGATAGTTGCAGAACATGTGACTAAATCAGCATGAAACTGACTAGATGTTTCACAACGCTATAAACTGAAATGATAACAGTTCATAATGCTACATATTTCTGGCTGTAGTTTGCTTTTATTCATCAAATTTACTGATGAATAAATGCCATGACGGATTGTGAAAATGGGGGGAAAATTCTCATATTGATAACAGTGTTGTGGCAGAGAGGGCAGGTCAAGCATCAGCTGCACACAGAGAGGAGGCGGGTTGAATCGGCAAATAATGTGCGATGATTCTCACCTGTGTGACCATGGTGAGTTTACTTATATGTGTTTTGTTTGACCTTTCAGAGAAAAAAGGGAACAAGGTGAACCAGAGAGAGAGAGTGACAGAGCTGACAGAGGTCACCCAAAACACACAAGCACACCCACATCCTGAAGCACACCCACATGCACTGGAGCTTGGAAAGTGTTGATGAACTTGAGGGAGGCAAAAGCCCCAAATATTGAAATGGTGTGTTATTCTGTTTTTTTCCTCTGAATGTTGAAAGCTCACTGAAAAGAGTTAGTAGAAAAAGTAAAGCGCGCCTGAAGATTCGTCAGTGTATGCCTGTCTCCCGAGTCCTCTTTGCCACACATCTTCCCTAATCATGCATTTCCCAATTCCCTGCACTAAATCAGGCTTTGATGGATGGTGGTCTGGTTACACCCGAGTCTACCAAGGCCTGATGTGTACTCCCTTATATACTCGCTGATACACTGTACATTCCTGCTCGATTGGGGGGAAGCCTACAGTGTGTCAGGGATCTGGATCATTGTTCCTGCTTCCATGAGGTAATTCCTGGCACACTAGCAAACTTGCCCAGGCTTTCCTGGTGGACATGGAAGCTTCTACCTGTGTGGAGAGACAAGAAGGCGTCAGAGAGGAGGAAAGGGAGGGGAGGAAAAATTGGGTGGAAACCAGGTTTGGGGGAGGTTTTGTGGTTCTGACACCTCAGTCATAGGAGCCATAGAACCTGAGGGGCAAAAGAGAGAGGTTGGAGCCACTGGACCCACTCCACTGTTCCTACTGAGAGCACCACCGGATTGAGAATTTCCTCAGCATCTTGTTCCTCAGGCAGCATCTACCCCTAGTCCTTTAGCTGTTGCATGAAGCAAGTGGGTAACCTCTGTGAGCTTCAGGACCCGGAAGCATTGCCGATGTTCCTCTGGGATCCATCTGACTCATTGCTGTGCTGCCTTCCTCACGGTCAGGTACTCCAATTGTACATGTAGCAGCAGCTACTACAGTGCTGCAACCTGGGCATACCTCTACAGCAAGGATGAGGCATAGGACCCACTCTAGCTGGCCTACACATACAGCTACCACATGCTTGAAGAGCTCCATGAAAGCCTCTGGATCATCTGTGGAGGACATCTCTGAGAGTTGGAGGCGCTGCAGCTGGAGGCGTGGCTTGTTGCAGCAGCTTCTGAAACATCTGTTGGTTCTTCCACTGTTCCTGAGTGAAGGCCTAAGTGGAGAAGTTTCCTCCTGAAAAGACAAACAAAGTAAATATAAGTAAACTCACCGTGATCAAACATAGGTGAGAATCAGCATGCGTTACCTCCTGCCACATGTATATTTCAGTGAGGGGAGGGGAAGTGAAACCTGTCATGATGTTATTGTTCAATCATTTTTTTAGCCTAGAATGATACTCTGAGGCAACATTCACTGCATTTCAGTTGAAGATTCTAAAAAAAAAATGTCATGTTCTATATTTGATGTTATGTGATTTGATTTGATTGATTAATTGTGTGGAATTGTGTGTGTGAATGACAATTGACACAAATGAACAAAAGGTAGGGTTTTTTAGGTCGTCTTTATGGGAGATGGCTAGGGAAGCTTAAAGAGACCAATTTCTAACTTCATTCATCATCACTAGGGGCATGATAATAAGTTACCGTGGTGATAAATGTTAAGTGCGTTAAGCATTATCATAGAGCAGCACCAAAATTTGTTCATTTGTTTTACTTACAGTGACCACAAATGAACGATTTGTTTACTATCATCCTAGCTCTTAGCCAATCAGAATGCACTGTACCATACTGATAGCCTATTAACGAATAATACAGCCAGATCCTGGAAGATACTCGGGCTTCAAGGGTAATTTGAATACACGGGATTAGCAGATGTGCTAAAGCGGGCAGCTGAGGTGACGACGATTTGCCTAAAGGAAACACAGATGGATGTTTATGTAAAACAGTTGTATTCAAATCAGTCAGAGAAAGAGCTCGCTTCAGGCTTGAGCTTTTTTCCCTATGATGCGCTGTTGTGCCCTTTTGGCCACAGGATGTCTCTTTTGTCCTCAATGCAAAACAGGTGGAACTTTTTGGAACGTGCTGTATTATCACCTGAACATCTGTACTGTCATACAGTATAACAGCTGTATATTGTATATTAAACAAACAAATAAGTCAACTTATTTTTTACTTAAAAACATAATTCACAAATACATTTTTTTTAGATGTGTTATTATACGGAATAAATAAAAATCATGCAATTTTATATGAAACATTCCAAAGACATTTATTCTTTGCCATGTATCATATTTTGACATTTTTAAGTATTTATTTTTTAAGCTCTAACAGCAGGAGGAGCTCAGGTGCAGTTCTGCGCTCGCTCGCTCGCTCTCTCTCTCTCTCTCTCTCTCTCTCTCTCTCTCTCTCTCTCTCTCTCTCTCTCTCTCTCTCTCTCTCTCACACACACACACACACACACACACACACACACACACAGGGGGAGAGAGAGAGAGAGAGAGAGAGAGAGAGGCGACAGCAGCAGAGAAGATAGGAGACCATTGACGAAGCGCGAGCTCCGTTTAAACCGGGGATTTTGGGAATTCATTTAAACGCACGTGCCATTCAATGGGACGTTTCCGGTCCTCAGTGCTTCTCTTTTACCAATTTAGGAGGGTTTTATTTTTTCTTTTAATCTGATCTGATTAAAAGGCGGATGAAGTGACGGGTGGCTTTACCTACAAGTGCGGTGAGTGCGATTTATTATCATTATAATTATTTCATTTATTTATGTATTTAATTATACGGCTAAGTGTATATGAGCGCGTGCGTGCCATGTCCTCTGTAGTATGTGATAGTGCTAGGTTATTCAATATTATTAATATCTATATGGTTCTGCGGCTTCTATGTGAAGTTTGGAGGACGAACCAGAGACTGCGTCTTTTCTCTCTCTCTCTCTCTCTCTCTCTCTCTGTCTCACACACACACACACACACACACACACACACACACACACACTATCTCTCTCTCTCTCTCTCTCTCTCTCTCTCTCTCTCTCTCTCTCTATTCAGTCTAGCCCATAACATCTAAAACGCATTTGCATACAAAAACATACAAATCTGAAGACATTTGCATGCACGCGCTGACATTCGCGAGACTTGCCCCATTTATCGTGTCATTAGCTGGCAGTTTCTGTAATAAAACCAACGCGTGCGGTAGCGATCATTTAAGCACGAGCTATTTAAGCAATAAAGTGTTTGTGGTGCCAGTTCAGGAGCGCACGCTGCATATATTACAGAAAAAGCTTTGTCGATATCAGACACAGAAGGAACACTACTACTGGGCTCGATTTAAAAACAAACAAACAAACAAACAAACAAACAAAAAGCAAAGAACGTATGAGACAAAAGAAAGTAACATTGGAACACAGAGGGATGTGGGAGAATAAAGGCACTGGGAATTAGGGAGCAAGGGGATATGGGAAAATAAATACACTCTGCCTTGGGTAAGGGAACACTGGAGACCTCAACAAGCAAGGAGACACCAAGATGTAGGGACTGTGGGAAGGAGGGAACACTGGAAACTAAGGAACACTATGCAAAAGTGGAAATAAGAGAACATAGGAAGCTAGGGAATACTGGAAATTAGGGAACATTAAAAACTAAGGAACACTGGATACTAGGAAACAACAAAATATTAGGGAACACTGAAAACTATGGAACACTAGAAACAAGGGAACAGTGGAAACTTGGAAGACCTGGAAAGTAGGGAACATTGGAAAATAGCAAACACTGAATACTAAGGAGCACTGGAAAGAAGGGAACGCTAGAAACTAGGGAACACTGGAAAATATGGAACACTTGAAAGTAGGGAACATTGAATACCAAGGAACACTGGAAAGGAGGTTACACTAGAAAGTAGGGAACATTGAGGAAACACCCTAGTATTTATAGCCTACCATATACGGAGATTTTTTGTTGATAAACAAATTATGTAATCATAATCAAACCTTATATGGTTTTGCCTGTTAGTTTGGCACAGGTTTGTTTGAGCGCAGAAAAAAACAGTCAGGTGAATTCTGCTATTTCACTTTGGGTTCTGCTGCTGCGATGGATCTTGATGGGAAACCTAATGTTACATTGGTGATCTGGGAACATTTTGGATTCAATACATTTGGATGAATCCATATGCATTGTTAAATTTAATTTAATATTTAGATTTTAACATATTATTTACAGTGGGGGAAATACGTATTGGATGTGTCAACGTTATTTTTCAGTAAATATATTTCCAATTAGGCTTTTCACATTAAATTTTCACCAGACATCAGTATTAACTCAAGAAATCTGGAAATATAAAGAATTCACAACATTAAAGTCCATAAATAAAGTTATGTGTAATAAAGTGGAAAAAAAGTATTGAACATGCTAACTGAAATGTATTTAATACTTAGTGTAGAAGCCTTTGTTTGTAATAACAGCTTCAAGGCACTTCCTGTATGAAGAAATTAATGGGCTGCAGTATTCAGGTGTGATTTTGGCCCGTTCTTCTAAACATATTGTCTTTAAATCTTGTTCAATTGAATTCGAGTCAGGTGATTGACTAGTCCATTCTAACATCTTGATTTTTTTCTCTGAAACCAATTGAGAGTTTCCCTTGCTGTATGCTTTGGATCGTTGTCCTGCTGGAAGGTCCAAACATGGTGTAGTATGAAAGCCAAATAGTTCAATTTTGCTCTCGTCTGACCAGACTACACTGTCCCAGTATTTCATAGGCTTGTCCAAATGAGCAAATTTTAAACGAGCTTCGACATGCCTTTTCTTTAGTAATGTAGTCTTGTGAGGTGAGCATGAGTAGTGGAGTGCATTGCCAATTGTTTTCTCTGTGACTATGGCACCTGCTGCCTCCAAGTGTTTCTGGAGATCTTTCCGAGTGGTCCTTGGCTCTTGGGCTACTCTCCTGACTATTCTTCTGACTCTGTGGACAGAAATCTTGCGAGGAGCTCCTGCACATTATACACTTGCGGATAATGACCCCAGTGGTGTTTTCTGGAAGATTCAGAAGTTTTGAAATACGTCTGTATCCGATTTCATCAATATGTTTTGCAAAAATAAGGTTGTGAAGGTCTTAGGAGAGCTCATTGCTTTTACCCATCATGAGATGTTTCTTGTGTGACACCTTGGTAACAAAAAGCCTTTTTACACACCATTAAATTTACTAACCCAGCTGATATTAATTTGCACAGATAAGGGGTATAATTACTTAAGGATATCAGCTGGTTCCTTTTTTCCAGTGTCATTCCAGTTTATTACACACAACTTTATTTATGGACTTTAATGTTGGGAATTCTTTATATTTCCAGATTTCTTGACGTAATACTGATGTCTGGTGAAAATTTCACATGAATAACCTCATTGGAAATATATTTACTGAAAAAAATGTTTACACATTCAATACTTATTTCCCCAACTGTAGGTTACCGTCCTACTGGTATTTCTTTCAAAGTTTTTGAGGCTTGTGGTATACTACATTTAAAAAAATATATAATTATTCATAAGAGAAACATACGACTGTAAAATCACAATACCGTATCCCAGTGTATCCCACAGTGCTCTCATGCGGTTTCTCATTGCAAAAACACGACACAACAAATTGAGTTGTTTCACTGACGGAACTGCTAAAATAAAGCCTCATTTAATTTTTTTCATATTTAGGTTTTTATTTAATTTAAGCCTATAAAATGATACTATATAATATATAATATAATATAATATAATATAATATAATATAATATAATATAATATAATTTGTTGAGAGTGTGTGCAACACACTCTCCACATGAAACACATACTCTCACCATGCAACACATACACTCTCACCATGCAACACACACACTCTTCACGTGGAATACACATGCTCTTCAAATGGGAAAACACACTTCCTACATGCAACACACACACTCTTCACACTGAATTCACATACTCGTAACATGGGAATACACACTTCCTACAAGCAACACACACTCTTCACATGGAATACACACACTCTTCACATGCAATAAACACTTGACATGCAACACACAAACTTTACACATGCAATTCACATGCAATTATCTGTACAGTGTACAGATATCTGTACACTCTCTACATGAAATACACACTCTCTACAAGCAGCACACGTTGTTCACATGCAATGCACATTCCTCACATGCAACACACACTCTCCAAATGCTTTTCTCTCTCTCTCTCTCTCTCTCTCTCTCTCTCTCTCTCTCTCTCTCTCTCTTGCTGTTTCTCAGCCCAGAATTTAATACTGAGCATGTGGAATGTGTAAGCAATAAAACTGTATAAATTTTATAAATAAATGTCTCCTTACAGAAAATTTCTGCATATCAATGATTACACCCTTTTTGTGTACGTAGAGCATCTACTGCACAAGTGCACAATGAGCTGTTAATATAGAAATTATAAAATACAGCACATTAATAAAAACCTGAGATTTGCAGCTGCACTACTGTCAGAGCTGCTGTTATAGGAAATTAATTATCTTCTTCTAACCAGTAAGAATGGAGAATTCAGCAGCACTGTGGAATAGTAATAATTACTGAGTAACTGGATAATAGGCACATTGTACGCCTAATGTCTATACAAACAGCACGTGCACATACTATAGAAGTACACATTTCTGAAAGCTAAAACCCAAGTTAAAGGTGAAAGAGCCTTAATTGTCTCTGTAGCACAAAGAGGTGCACTCTTTCCATTTCACATATTTTTAGCTTTGTTTCTAAATGATACTGGATGCCTGAAATTGGACAAAAGTAACCGACTCATGTTTGTACATCTATTCATAGTGGTTTGTTGGTTCTTTTATTTCTGGAGTGCCAGTGTTGCTGATTGGTTCACACAATTTGAGAGGTTTGTTGGTGTATTGGGATCAAGCCGACCAAAAAAGAAAAACAAAGAAAAGTGTTACCGCATCATCAAAATGCGCATTCAGTCAAAGCCCTGTTCGATTGATGAGTACAGCTAAAAGGTCTCATTTACCAACAAACATCACTGTGAAGGACCCTGCAAAACAATTCCGTTACTTTGCGATTTTGCTAATGCAAGGAGTTTTCCCGCAGAAAAAAAATAAATAAAAAATTGAGAAAAAAAATGCTGCAGCAAAATCAAGCATTTTTAGACGAAACAATCACGGAAAGCTTCTGTACGGACTGAATGATCAGTTAAGGACAGGGTGGGGGCAGAGTTAATGTTAACGTAGCCTTTCCAGCAGTAGCTATTCAGTGTTAAGTGTTAGTGTGTATTTATTTCCCCATGATGTTAAAATTGAATGCCAGTCAGCAACATTCTGTATGGCAAGCTCTGCCCCTGGGCTACAAATTAGCATTGACTTTGTAACCTGAACTAAAAGTGTTCCTGGAACTGTGGATTTTGAAAAAAGTTTCTGAAAATGTTCTTTTGGTGGAGTTTTGCCTTATAGCAGTGGTTGTCAACCTGTTGATCGCAATCTACCAGTTGATTGTCATATAATTGTCAAATAATTTAAAAATATTTTTTTTACAAAAAACATGCAAAGATAAAATATCCACAGATTGGCTAGGCAGTTAAATATACTCAATTGTATGGACGGGATTTCCGGTTGCACCACATAAACCTGATGTTAAGTAGCTGGCTAACATTAAATCAATATGTGTCCTGTCAATGAGCGAACTGTCAATGGTTCAGGAAACCATGGCAAAGCAACAGAAGTAGGCTAATACATATCGTTTCCATGCCGAATGTGGGCAAAAAACGAATTTGCTTTACAGTCGTGAAAGAAAAGTTTGTCTGCTTGATAAGTCACCAGGCTTCGCACCACTTACCAAATTCATGGACTCATTCCTACCCAAGAGTGAAATACCAAAGAAAAAGATTTGAGATGTAAAAAAAATTCTCTTAAAAAGCCCAGCAATCGCTTTTCACAAAACCCACAGAGAGAGCTAAAGCTGCTACCAAAGCATTGTTCTGTGTTATCCATCTCCTGGCCACGCACAAGAAGCTCGTTCATCGACGGTGAGTTTTTAAAAGAAGCGATGACTGTCACCACTGACACATTATTCACAGAATTTACAGTTTTTCATGATTGCTTAAACACATTTGTCTACTCTGACATCACGTGTCCACTCTAACATCAAAACAGTTAACACAGGCTAAAACTGAAGCTCACTGGCCAAAATGAATCATTTTGTTTGCAAAATGCTCTAACACTCACGAAACATTAAAAATATCTAACAAAAGCAAAACACCACAACTTGTGGTCAAATTAACATATTCATTCAATCAATCATTACACAATGGACAACAAAATACAAAATACAACTACTGTGGGGGAAATAAGTATATTCAGTAAATATATTTCCATTGAGGCTATTCACGTGAAATTTTCACCAGACATCAGTATTAACTCAAGAAATCTGGAAATATAAAGAAGTCACAACATTAAAGTCCATAAAGTTGTGTGTAATAAAGTGGAATGCCACAGGAAAAAAGTATTGAACCCGCTAACTGAAATTTATTTAATACTTAGTGGAGAAGCCTTTGTTTGTCATGATAGCTTCAAGATGGTTCCTGTATGAATAAATTAATCGGCCGCAGTATCCAGGTGTGACTTTGGCCCATTCCTCTAAACATATTATCTTTAAATCTTGTTCAATTGGATTCAAGTCAGGTGATTGACTGGCCCATTCTAACACCTTGTTTTTTTTTCTTCTCTAAAGCCAATTAAGAGTTTCTTTTGCTGTATGCTTTGGATCGTTGTCCTGCTGGAAAAGCTGAATACTGTAAAAAAAAAAAAAAAAAAAAAAAAAAAAAAAAAGCAACCAAAGGAAACTTATCGTTGGAAATACCTAAAAACCAAACTTGAAATACACAGAACTTCACATTTATTCCGTTCGTTCCTGACTATTATGCGACAGGTTCATATCAACATCGCATTGGATGTTTTCCCTTGCAATGCACTGAGGGAAATGCCTCCTTGAATGGCGTATCCATCCCTGGCAGTCCTCTGCACCTATTGCCAGGCAACCAGCATACATTGCCTTCAGGAGGGACATCTGCTCATATGATGGGTGATCAAACACCTTCCATCTCCAAGCAGAGAAGAACTATTCAATTGTTTTGAGAAAAGTAGAGTATGCAGGGAGGAATTGTGTTATCATACAGGGTTGTGCTGCAAACCGTTCGTTCACAAGGCGAGAGTGGTGGAAGGCAACATTGTCCCAAATGATGACATACAGAGTCATGCCAGGCCTTGACAGCCCTCTCTCTTTTATTTGGAACCAGTCTTTCATTTGGTGCATCAAGAAATGTGATAAAGCGTTCTGTACTGTATGGGCGGATAGTGTGCAGTATGTGGCAAAGGACACCATTGGACACATTGGAGATGGCAGTACACATGGTGATATTGGCACCCCTCTGACCTGGCACTGTAACAGTGGCCCTCTGCCCAATGATGTTCCTCCCGCGACTCCTCCTACAGCAGTTGAAGTGCCCCTTCAGTTTCAAGCTCCATTTTTCTCTAAGAAAAAACACTAATTCATAAAGCAAATTATTCCAGTTGCATGTAACTGTATGGTATAGCAAGGCATTACAATAACAAACACACTCTTGATATTTCGAAATGCTCCCTGATCTGGAATTACTGCTGCCTGGATTTCACACAGTCTGATTGCATTGTTTGCCATGACCTTATCTACAATGGCAGCCTCCTGTTCAACACTAAAGATTTTTCCTTTACCAGCAGTGAGTGGATTCTATAAAGTAAATGCAAAAAGCATGTCAAAATTTACATTATGACAGTCACATAAATGGGATTGATGAAACATCTGCATTACTGTAGACACAGTTTGTTCTGCCAACAGATTTGGCAAATGGCAACACAGAGGTGGCATCTTTTATAGAAGGATGAGGACTGATTGCTGATTGAAGAGTTGTGCAAATGAGTTACTTGAGCACATACTTTCTATCAGCTGTGAATAAATCTTTTCCTTTTGTTCAATACAGTTAATCTAATAGAGTTTGGGGTCTTTCAATGAGGTCTGTGGTAACTGTTTTGACAAAGGGTGTGAAAAATGTGTGAAACAAATGAAAAACTATTAAGACGTGCAAGAGAAGACTTCTGTTGTGCTGAGAAGGTTATGATGAAGATCAAGAGGATCCCAGTTTCATTAAGCGTGTCTTAGCACATGAGAAAGACTGTAAAGACAAAGAAGTAGTTGTTAAAAATGGCAGTTAACAGTGTACCAGTGTAACAGTGCGTATCGTACTATTAGATTAACTGCTTTTTGGCACCTTAATGTAGATAAAAATAACAATTTTATCCCAGGAGGAGGGTCGGAGTTATCACTTATAGCTTTGCTAACAGTTTTATTCATACTAAGTACAACTTAATCACCAAGACACCTAGGACATTTGCATGCTGTGTGTGTGTGTGTGTGCGTGTGTGTATGTGTGTGGAGAGCCTGCTCTCATATTATTTAGAGATAAAGCAGCAGCTGGTGCTTCCAGATGTTCATTTTTCATTTCACATTCAATTCTATCCTGTTAATCTAATAACCGACGTCTGTGAAATAATTACAGCTAATCTGATTAGCATCCAAGTGTGCAACTGAAATGCTCTTAAACCCAAGCTACGTATCATTTTGTCAAATTACATCGAGAACAGCGCAGAGCATTAAAGAGGAAAAAATAATTTAAAAACGTTGGTAAGTGCAGTTAATTAGCCAGGACATGTTTTCTTAACAGGCTAATATCATAAACCAGATGGTTATTAGCGTATAAATCCAAACTGTTAGCATATGAGGTGGATTAGCATTCAGTCTGCCCACTAGCCAATTGCAAACTTCCTTGCTTGGCATTAGTAATCACAGCCTGAGCTAATGTTAGCCCATATAACTAATAACTACCTAGCCTACCTAGAATTAATATTATCTCTCTGTTAAGTAGCTAGCCAAATTCGAAAACGCACTCGCTATTTATTTTGTGTGTGTGCCCAAATTCAATAGCAAGCTACCTAGCATGAGGTTAAATACTGTAATGATCAAACTGTATAATGTACAAATATCCCAAATATTCAACACCTCAGGCAGATTATTTAAGTTTAGCAAATTTCAAGTAGGCATGCAAATGATATATTTCTGTGGTGCTGCAAAGCCACTAGTCGCTAACAGCTTAAATATATCACGAGGTGGGGTCATATAGCTGCAATTAAAGTGTAAATATTACACAGATTCCTATGCTAAAATCAAAATAAACAGCTTTTCCTTGTCATTATTAAACGGGATGCATTGTGTTCTCCCTGAGTGTTCAGGTTGCGGTGGTTTGCGACAAATGCTAATAAGCCACTTAAAAAATAACAGCTCATTACACCATCTCCTGAAATTCAGCCATGACACACAAAACACAGAGAGACTGCGAGAAATATTCTCATAATACCCCTGAGTGCTCGTCATCCCAAATTCGCTGCTTTTTAAAATAAAATTATTTAAAATAAATAAACCAGTATTTTTCAAATGGTTATTGTAAATTATGCATTATCTATTTTGTGTAGTAAAGTACATATATTTTACCATTTTTGAGCTAAGGGGGATTTTTAAGTATTTAAAATTAATTTCGAACATTGTAAAAAAAAGTGTTTCTCCAATAAATGGACTAAAAAGAAAAAATGAATGAAAGAATAGAAATAAAACAAATACCGTAGATAAATAACACAGTCAGTCAGTATATGTTAATTTTTTTTTACCAGATGTTTTCTTTTATGAAGTTGTAAAGTATAAAGTTGTCTCATTACATTTTGTGTTAATCCTTTTTAATATATATATATATATATATATATATATATATATATATATATATATATATATATATATATATATATATATATATATATATTATTTTTTTTTTTACTTAAGTGGATTTTTAAAAAAAATAAATACCCATTTTTATTAAAAATAATGTAAAACATTGACTCATTCACATATTTATTATACATACTGTATGATATAAGAAGGCATGGCTTCTGTGTTTCAATATAATTAAAGAGCCACTAGGTTAAAGATCTTGAGTGTATTAATGCGACAAATTCTGTTGTATTCTGTGTCATGAAACAGCAACAGGAAAAAAAAATTCTCTGGAACCTCTGAGATTAGAAGGGAGAAGAAAAATAACAGTCATTTTTGTGTGTGTGCTCATTTGCATAATGCTGAATATTCCACAAGTCACGATTAACAACTGGAAAGAAAAAACAATGAACCATCCCGAGTGATATTTGTTTGGCTAAATTTACTTATGATCTGCTGTGTATGATTTATGATTGCGTGCTAAACACCTCTTGATCCGTTGCCATTTCATACAAAACTGCGGATGAATTAAACACTAATTTATCAGTGCTACAGAAACATGACATGTGCTTGGAGTACACCGTGGGGGGGTTTTCCAGCACCATCTTGAGTGACGCCAGGATTTACAAGAAACACAACTGGCTGCTTTTCTCAGTGCCTCATTATTTAGCACGCGTGGGCGACTGAAATCTCAGCTTCAGCAAGTCCTAATGGGGCATCAGGCCTTTCCGCTTGTGTGTTGTTTTAATTTCATTTTGTGCGCCCTGTGCGTGCCCGTTTCCCAGAGTGGGAATAAACGAGCGCTGTTTGATCGTTTCATATCTTCCTTGCGCTTCGTTTCGTCAGCGCCCACGGCCTGGGTATTTTTCCTGCCACTGTTTGATTTCAGCAGGGAAATCGATTGTCTGCAGCGTCGCTGTCAAACAGATGTGCCGCCGCTGCCTCGTAACGTCAGCTCAAAATTGCATTACACCTGATGAAAAATGAGTGGATGTGTGTCTCACTGCAGGAACAGTACTAGGACACTGTAAGCAGCCTCGCAGGACAAGCTATCGAAGCATGCGTCGTGAATACTTAACCAGTGTTGAAGGTCGGCCAGCCACGGAATAATTAATTAAAAAGATTATTATCCAGATTCCAGTCCGGATACATTACAAAATGGAGTCATTTAAACAAATAGATACGCACATATGCATCATATTCCTTTATTTCTTTTTCTCTCAGTTTCTGGTGTATTTTTTATTTAAGATTTCATTCTGCTTTTCTTTGTTTTTGTTCCCCTCTTTTTCCTTCTTTCCCTCTCTTAGTGATGGCTTTAACAGTTGAAAAAAAATCGACAAAACTTTATACAGTGCTAACAAAGTTTGGCTTGTCGTTGGAAAAGAGGGAAGGGGGTGTTGGGGTGAGGATAGCATAGGGGTAGTAAAAACATCAGCATTATCTTTGATTTTGGGCAGTATGGTAAAAACATGATCAAAAAATACCAAAAATTTTAATTAATTAACCGAAAAACACGGGACAATTTTGTCTCTGTCTAAGTTTAGGCTAAGTTTGAGGCCAAGTTTGAAAAATGTTTTACGTAAATTATATTAACGTTAAACATTTTTCAAACTTAGCCTAATTGTAAAATTTTTAAGGGCTACGAAGGTTAAGGTTTGTGTTAGGGGGCAGAGTTAGTTTTTGTACCTTTTTTTATTTTTTATAACAGCATCTTTGAAACTGGCATGTCCAAAGTGTCCGTAGTGTATGAATGGGTGTGTGAATGTGTATGTGATTGTTCCCTGCGATGGACTGGCACCCTGTCCAGGGTGTACCCCGCCTTGTGCCCCATGCTCTCTGGGATAGGCTCCAGGCTTCCCCATAACCCTGAAAAGTATAAAGCGGTATAGAAGATAGATGGATGGATCTCTGAAACTGGTGCAGCTACAAAGTCACAGGTTTTTATATTAATGCACTCGTACTAACACTTCAGCGTTTCCATAGTTACAGCTCATTCACAGGGACCTGTATGGCAGAAGCATCACCTAAATCGATTAAAAACATGTGTAATCATTGATATGGTGAGGTTTTCGGTAAGGAGATGTTTATTTAACATTTATGGAAGGAGCCTCGGCTGTCAGCACTTTGTAACAGTCAGAGGCAAGGCTGTAACTTTAAATTTTCAGACGCTTTGGTTTATTCCAGTAAGATCCAGTGATTTGCTTCCAGCGAGATCCTGAAAAGCTTAACAAAGCTCCAGTCTGTGACATCTGAACACCTGTGAACCATTGACAGCTAAAAAAAAAACATTTTTTTAGAAGTTACATATTGCTAGGGGGATTATGTGAGTTGCAGAGATGTGCGATTAGAAGCAGGTGAGCAACTGACGGCACAAGAGTTTGACTTAAATGTTTCAAATACAATCCCAATTCCAAAAAAGTTGGGATGCAGTGTAAAATGTAAATAAAAACAAAATACATTGATTTGCAAATCTCATAAACCCTTTTGTTATTCATGATACAACATTGAAAACATATCAAATGTTTAAACAGGAAATGTACACTTATTAAAGAATAAAGTAATTTGAATTTGATGGCCACAACACGTTCCAAAAAAGTTCGGACTGTGACAACAAAAAGGTGTAGAAGTAAGTGTTACTAAAAAGAAACAGCTGGAAGAACATTTTGCAACTAATTAGGTTAACTGGCTACAGGTCAGTAACATGGTTGGGTATAAAAAGAGTATCTTTGAGAGCCAGAGTCTTTCAGAAGTAAAGATGGGATGGAATCTGGATGGAAGCATTTGTTGCTCTAAAACGTGTGTATATACCTTTCAGAATTGATGGCCTTTCCAGATGTGCAAGCTGCCCATTCCATAGGCACTAATGCACCCCCATACCATCAGAGATGCAGGCTTTTGAACTGCGCGCTGATAAAAAGCCAGATGGTTCCTCTCCTCTGTAGTCCTCTTTAGTTTAGAGGACACGGTGTCTATGGTTTCCAAAAAGAATTTCAAATTTCGCTTCGTCTGACCACAGAACAGTTTTCCACTTTGCCTCAGTCCATTTTAAATAAGCTTTGGCCCAGTGAAGACAGTGGCGTTTCTGGATCATGTTCACATATGGCTTCTTCTTTGCATGATACAGCTTTGACCAGCATTTGTGGATGACAAAGTGAACTGTGTTCACAGACAATGAGTTCTGGAGGTGTTTGTGAGGCCATGTAGTGATTTCCATTACAGAATCATGCCTAGTTTTAATGCAGTGCCGCCTGAGGGCCCGAATATAACGGGCATGCAATATTTATTTTCACCCTTGTCCCTTACACACAGAGATTTCTCCAGATTCTCTGAATCTTTTGATGATATTATGTACTGCATGATGATGAGATGATGAGATATTCATAGTCTTAAAAATTATACATTGAGGAACTTTACTCTGAAATTGTTCCAGAAATTGTTGATGCAGATTTTCGCAGATTGAACCTCTGCCCATCTTTAGTTCTGAAAGACTCTGCCTCTTTAAGATACTCTTTTATACCCAATCATGTTACTGACCTGTTGCCAATTAACCTCCCATCTGTTTCTTTTTAGTAACAATTACTTTTCCAGCCTTCTGTTGCCCCATCCCAACTTTTTTGAGACATGTTGTGGCCATCAAATTTCCTCAGTTTAAACATTTCATATATGTTCTATGTTGTATATATAAATAACATATGGGTTTATGAGATTTCCAATTAATTGCATTCTGTTTTTATTTACATTTTACACAGCATCCCAACTTTTTTGGAATTGGAGTTGTGTGTATATGTGTGTGTGTGCGCACGTGTGTATACCCTCAGACTTTCAAAACAAGCATGCATATAACAGCTTTCAATAAATATGGGCTAATTAATGCTTTGCAATATTTTCTCACCTAAATGTTATTTCTTCTTTAGTTTTCCTCATGTTCTGGTAACTAATTCCTCATTTTCTCCTTTTCCTTGTGTTTGCAGACACCCAAGAGAGACAATGCTGGCCAGGATTGTGTTCCTTTGTTCCTTTTTAGCTTGTGCTAGTTTTCAGGAGGATGAGAGCCCTAAGGTATCATTTGGAGGAGCTTGTAAAATGTTGTGCACCTGTGAGGAGAAAGATGGAGTATTGCACATAAACTGCGAGGAGAGGAACATAAACAGGATCTCCGAAGTCCAGGTACCTTCAGATAGACCTTTCCATCTGAATCTTTACAAAAACGATATTGTGGAGCTGCTCCCAGAGGACATGGAGGCTTTCAGGAATGCAGTCACATTGCATCTTGGTAGTAACAGCATACAAGAGCTGGTGCCTGGAGTTTTTGGTGCACTAGGCTCCTTGAAGAAGTTGCATATCAACAGTAATTTCCTGGTGATGTTAAAGGAGGATACTTTTCATGGCTTGGTAAATTTGGAATATCTCCAGGCGGACACGAACTTTATCCGAGTTGTGGAGCCTGGAGCTTTCAGCAAACTTGTCCGTCTCAAAGTCCTTATCCTCAACGACAACTCCATTGAGTTCCTTCCCAACAACATATTCCGATTCGTGCCTCTGACTCATTTGGATCTACGTGGAAACAATCTGCAGACTCTCACTTACGTGGGCTTTCTGGAGCACGTTGGGCGCATAATTGAGCTTCTGCTAGAGGACAACGACTGGGTCTGTGACTGCCAGAACCTTCCTTTGAAGATGTGGATCGAGAACATGCGAGCACAGTCGGCCATTGGGGAAGTGGTTTGCAGTAGTCCCCAGCATCTCAAGGGTATCCCTCTGGCCAAAGTGAAACGGGACGTATTGTGCCCATCCCATGCGGATATAAACTTTGAGGAGCCATCCAAATCTCTGGACATGGTGGTCACCCCTTCCACAAAGGTGGTCCAAATACCAGACCCAAGAAATGATGCAAAGATCCCCTCACCTTCTCATGTCCCAAAGACATCCTGTGCATCACAGTGTTCTTGTCATAACCATTCCAGTGCTGGGTTCCTCATCCACTGTGAGGATCGAGGCATCCAGAGGATATCAGATCTTGGAATTTTTCAGCAAAGCCCGAGTAAGCTTGTTTTAACTGGAAACATGATAGAGAGACTTCTAAAATATGATTTCGTCACCTATGACAGTTTGGAATTGCTGAATCTGGCGAACAACCAAATAAACTATATAGACAATGAAACTTTCCTGAGTTTGAGCAATCTTAAAAAGCTGTACCTAAATGGTAACAGGATAGAGAAGATTACTGCAACTATGTTTGTGGGCCTCCACAATCTGGAATACTTATACTTGGAATATAATGCAATTAGGGAGGTTGAGGCAGGATCATTCAATCCTTTGACAAACCTAAAGCTCCTATTCTTAAACAACAACCAGCTCAGTGCTCTACCAGCACAGATATTTAGAAATGTGCCCTTGACCAAATTGAATTTGCGAAACAATCTATTCATGCACCTGCAGGTCAGCAATGTGTTGGAGCAGCTTGATTTCCTGGAACAGATTTACCTTGAGGACAATCCTTGGGACTGCACATGTGATCTGGTCAGTATGAAGCAATGGTTGGAGAAGCTGAGAAAGAATACAGTGGTGGGCTCCATCATGTGCCACAGTCCCAAAAAGGTGGTGAATGCTGAGGTCAGGAACCTTAAGCATGATGTTCTTTGCCCTGGTTTGGTCACCCATAACATCCTGCCTTCAAGTGAATTGGGGGTTGTAACAACAGTAGCACCAGAAGGAGGCATAAACAGCTTCTTCCGATCCCTAACAGATTCAGTTCCTCTTTCTGTCCTCATCCTCTGCCTTCTTATTCTCTTCCTTACCATAATCTTCTGCTCTGCTGGGATCATCGTCTTCGTCTTGCACCGCCGGCGCAGGCATTCAAAGAAAAAGCAAGCTGAGGAACAGCCTCGTGAAAACAGCCCAATCCACCTGCATTACAGCATGTATGGACAGAAAACAACTCATCACTTGGCTGAGAGGCATGACACAAACATGTACGATGAACCTTCCCGAAGTCCCATCATTCAGGTTTGCAGGAACCCCAGCTATTGTTCACAGCACAAAGAATATGACCCAGAGGATTACGACACAGAGAAACCAAATCGGCTTCACCACAGCATCATGGATAAGGAGAACGGCTCCCCCCTTACAGGGTCAATGAAGTACAAGACGGTGTCCCATGAGTATCCTTCTGATTTTGTTTCTTTGGGTGACAAGGGATCTTTGTACAAAAACATCCTGGAGCGGGAACGTGAACTCCAACAACTTAGCATCACAGAATATCTCAGGAAAAACATCTCGCAGCTACAGGACGTGCAAGTCCCCAGGCAACATCAGGAGCTCAAACTGATGGAGACCCTTGTGTACACCAGGCCAAGGAAGGTTATGGTGGAGCAGACTAAAAACGAGTATTTTGAACTGAAAGCTAATCTACACGCCGAACCGGATTACTTGGAGGTACTTGAACATCAGACAACTTTTAACTGAGATGCAGCACACTGTAACACTTTAATATCAGACCTGCTTTGAGAGATAATACCCAAAGTGCCTTGATGAGTTTTAAGCAGACATGAAGTGCAGCTGCTGATCTTTGTGAATGTGGTCATTTAGGGGAATGCAGTGGAGTGTGCATTACTGAACAGGAACCTTGACCTACATTTCATAATTTAATGTCAAATGAGGACATTGGCTATTCTGTTGAGTCTTGACAATTTGCCATAAATATCATGTGCCATTTGTCAAATGCAGCCACTTTCAGTCAGGTTTTCAGTTCTTCCTTTGGGGGGAACCCTTAAAGATTCTATGTAAAATCATACCTTACTCCAGAGACAGAGTCGAGGCATTACACTACATGGAGACGTTAACCAGGACGAATGTGGTTCTGATTGGACCAATCAGTATTCGTAACTGCTTCTAGCTTTGCCCCATGTCCCAACCTGACTCACATGCTATCTGGGCAAGCAAGAGAGATAACAAAATTTTGCATGGGTACAGCATGTACAGCCAATGGCAAAGCACTATAACTGAACAAGTTTACCATTGGCTGTACCCACCGTACTCTTAAAGGTTCTTTGGTTGTCCTTCCTGGGGAACCATTAATGGTTCCATCTAGAACCCTACAACAAAGCAGAAAGGATTCCAAGGATTCCACTTTATGGAAGTTAAAACCCATAATTGCTTAATAAATCATCAATCATGTACATTTTAATGTAGGGTACACACTACAAATTATTGTCCATTATTTTTTTCTTAATACCTTGAACCTACTTGGTGCTTAACATACAGCTTTAGCTATTTTGGTACCTGGTATACTCTTAAAACAAGGTTTTTCAGACCTTCTGTATAGGTTCTGTATAGGATCATTTGATAATTAAGGGTTGTCAGCCTCCTAAGAGGGATCTATTGTATGGAGCCAAACATGTCTTAAGGCTGTTCAGTTGTGGTGCGTTTACACAGGATGTACCAGCCACGCCTGTGCAAAATTTTCTTTTGCTTGCCCTGTTACCATGTGAGCCAAGTCAGGACATGTGGGTGGAGCTAAAACTAGTGCAACCCATTGGTGGGTCAAAAATCTTTGTAATGGGGAACATCAGGATACATATATGCACTTTGTTACCAAGCCGTGCTGTCCTTTTTGGTGGAAAAGTGCACTTAAAATCTAAATAACTTTGTCTTCCATGCAGTGGGTGTTAATGGTCCTCAAGTTAGTTTCTAATTGGCCGTTGGAGGGCTTTTGGTTGGTGGACTGTTTCTTATTATACACTGCTGTATGGTACCTCCTCATACCATCAGCATGTTCCTATGTTGGTTATTTTCTTGGCTAGAGTGGTGCCAATACTTTGTGCAGAGGAACAGGTGACCTATGCAGACGGTGCACATGATACATTTTCAGCTTTGTGTCTTTTTTTAATATGTCTTCTGTGCATTTTCCATAAAGTTGTATTTATTTATTTCTGACATTTTTTGGGGCAACAAAAAAAGTTTCTATCCATAACATTTTTATCTGTTGCATCTCATCACAATCATAGTCCCAGCATTTACTGCAGGTCATAATTTTACAGACAAAAAAAAAAAAAAAAAAAGAATTGCACTACTCAAAATGCCATTTAAGAGATGGCACTTGACAATCAAGTGTAGCTACTGGTGTGTACGAGCTTGATGTATACAGATTTTTTTTCCTTTTGATTTTCATTACTCTACATAGTATAGCGAACTCTTTTGTATCAGCATGATAAATAATTATGCAGGTTGGTTTGAAAGGATTCGCTGTATGTAAGAGCACCATAGCTTTATTTTGTACTGATGTAGATCAGAGTTTATTTATTCTGTATATATTTGTACATAACAGAAGTTTTCTATGTATGTGTGCCTTTTGATGTTGCAATGATGGATGTAAATAAAGGTAACAGTATAGTGTACAGTAAAAATTTGCATTGACATAATGCTAGAACTGGGTTTTCTTTTCTATATCTTCAATTGCTATTCTTTAGATATGCATTTAAAGGAGATACGTTGCTGTATTGAAATATAGAATAATATTTTAAAAAGATTTCACCAGCTTAACTATAAGATTTTTTGATGCAAATTCAATAAAGCAGGTTATATGAAAAAAATGTATATAATTTTTATTTTCCTGGCAACTTCAGCACCTTACGTTTCAAGATCTGCAAGTGTGCCAGTGACATGCTGTACATAATTTATCCTAAATAATCCAGAAATCTTCTCTCGCTTTTCGAGTTAACTTTTAATGGTAACCCTTTACTGCATGTGTTGCCATATGGCAACAATTAATTTATCTCCAGTTTTTTTTTTTTTTTTTATAGGCAATTAAACTTTGACATAACAGCCATGTCACATGACCAGGATATGCTGTTTGCACTTCCTTTTCTGCAGTCACATGGTATTTTTGTTAATTTTGACTATATGATACAACCAATGAACATTGTTGCCATACGGCAACTACCTGCCTTTTTTATAAAAAAAATTTTAAGAGGCTTAAGCATCCAAATTTACACTATTTTCACAAATCGTTTTTATTGTTTTTACCTTAAAGTTGAGGTAGATAGTATATCCTGTATTTATACTGTTTAGTTAGAACTGAGATTCTTTTGTTAGAAAAACTAAATTTCTACACACAAACTAATGCTTGGTGAAAAAAAGAGAGTAGCATTTAGCAGTTTTGCATACCTAACCTGCTCATCTCCATTTCTTTTTTTTTTGTAGACATGAATAAGTAATATGATGCACCGGCACATGGATGTAAATCGGAGGAGGTTTTCTGACAAGCAAATTGCAAAACAATGTGTATTTTCTACAGCGAGGCTGTAAATCCATGATGTTGAATATGTTTATCAGAAAAACCAGGACGAAATTCAGAGTGCTGCTAAAATGTACCCATCTACTAAAATATTGCTTTATCTCTTTGCTAACATGCAATGCTAATTAAGGAGAATGTAATTAGCAATGTGATTAGACATTCATATCAGAATCACACACACACACACAAAATTAAGGGCAGTATTTTTTTAGCTTGACTTTGGGACAGTAGATGTGGCTAACACGCTGTTGCTAACTAGATTTCATACTCCAGGAAACAAACAGTCTCAAAGGTGAGAGCAAAGTAAAATGCCACAGGAGCTTGAAAGACAGGTCCAAAAATAGATAAATAACTTGGCATTAGTGACATGCTACCATGTCACTTGGAACAAAATATAGACATGGATGCAAAGTGTGCACTTTTTTCTTTAGCTGTCAGTTCTATAGAACTGATGATGACCTGCTAGTTAGCATTACTGTCACACTGATATGTGTAAGCTAGCTCATGTTAACACTCACTGGGGAACCAAGGAAGGGAATTTTAAAAGTACAGCACTGCTTAGCCAGTAGCCGACATTACTAGCAAGCTAGATAACATTATGTAAAGTATTTTAATGAGTAATGCAATCAGGTGCTAACAAGGGCAGAGCTCTGGTTAAAGTTACCAACCAGTCACCAACCTGATCATGTGATGTTATTTCTTCAGCTATATGATGCATAAACATCTGGTTTTAATTACATGTTAGCTCATCGATATTAGCTAACATAGCTAGCTCCCTAAATACAGCAGTGTTCAAAACCTATTTGATGTTAAATCGTTAGCTGCATTACTAACATTCTAGATAACATTAAGTAAACTGTGATGGGGATTGACTGAATAAATTTCAGGATGCTGCTAAACTTGATGTAGCTAAGAAAGTTAGTTAGTTAGTTCCGTCTGCGCAGCGGGGCGCAGCGGGCAACAAGCATTCGCCAGCGGGCTCGGTCGGAAGCGTTGATTTCCACATCTTCCCACTTGACATCGAGCGCTCGTAGATCTTCCATGAATGTTCGTCGCCAAGTATTCCGCAGCCGCCCTACTCGTCTCTTCCCCCGTGGCGGCGTCCAGCGCAGCGCGATCTTTGCGTGGCGGTGGTCAGACATCCGTAGAATGTGTCCTGCAAAGCGCATTCTTCGCTCTACGACCGTTTCTGCCAGGCTGCGAGAGTTTGTTCTTCTTAGAATTTCTTCTTTTCTCAACCCCAATGAATAAGACCATATGAACACTTTGGAATGGATCTCAAACTCTGGCCTGATCTGAAACAAGCTGCTTTTTCCAAGACGCCACTGGTGTGTTATGAGTATTTAATAATAGTGCGTGTATCCAAGTGTGGTATTTAACTTACATATACATACGCTAAGCTAAAGCTATTTAAACATGAACTAGTGCTGGTGTTTACATTAGCTTGGAGCAGTCACGGAAAGTTTGCCCACTACTTTGTCTCGTTTGTGTGTGAGAGAAGATAAACTCTCAGGAAATAAACAAGACATTTATTATAACTTGCAAAATGTTCATGAAGAAGCAAAAAATAATAATAATTTACTGTAGTAAAAAAAAAAATTAAAATCAAATTAAATCCAAAGTTTAAATATAGTTTTTTAACAACCTTAAATAAATGGACAAATGATTTACAATAAATTTAATTAGATTAAACAATTAAGTTGAATGTACAACTGGGGGAAAAAAAATGTGTAGACAGTTTAAATAAAACACCTTCCTTGATTTATCTTCCAGGATTTATTAATAAATCATGGAAGATAAATTGCAAAACCTTTTTGCAATCTGTCTACCAAATGCAGGTGCAGTGAATTGTGAGTAAAATTAAAATGTTGAATTAGAGTTATGTATTATTATTGTATGTATTAAATGTATTATTTAAATTTTAAATTTAGAATAAAAAGAATAACATTTTAAACCTGCAGAATGTCTAATGTGTAATTACACTGTTACATGGTCTAATTATAAAGTTTTTTAATATGAGTTATAGAGATGTCACGATACCAAAAATCTAGTAGTCAGTACCAATACCACCAAAAGTACACGATACTTGATACCAAAGTCGATACCACTGTGTGGTAGAAAATTTAAATTAAAAAAATACAATTAAAAACTCTCCTGGAGGACATCCTACTCTGGCTAATATTGGCAAAAAGAGAAAGAGAGAGAGGCTGGTATATTTTAGTTATCAAACACTGTCTGACAATTACTAATAAAACAGTGGAGGCTACAAGTGCTAAGGTGCACACACACACACACATACACACACACCACATACACTGAATGCAAGCATTAGTTTAAATTCACTGATGGTAGGCCAAAAATATTTCTTAAAAGCATGAACATTTGAATAATTATTAGTGACATTAGGCTACATTTTGCTGACAGGACACAGGCTAAATGGCGATGCATGGTGGCCCATTAGGAGGTAGTTTATAACATTGCAATGCATTAGCGTCGTTAACAAATAACTGGCTATCGCAAACATTACATGGAGCATAACGTTAGCTGGTTTCACGGCCACAATGCCAGCTGTCTCAAACAAGCATAATATAGGGCCCGTCTTTCAGGTGCCAAATTCGAGGTGTTTCCTTAATTTGTTTGAAATGAACGATAGCATCGGTTGCACAGTGGTTTCAGAGCATCCTTTATATGTTTGTTGTCATCTGCCTCGAATGCGAAGTGTTTCCTTATTTAACTCTTACCACCTTTCCTCTCAACAAGTCAGGGCGGAGCTAAACCTTTCACCATCTTCTATAGTTTTTCCCGTGTGCTTGTAGGCATTCTTCTTCTTCTTTACTACTTGTGTACAGACTAAAACTCTTATGCGTATTTGCTGCCCCCATCAGTTCCAGAAGAATTGCAACCTCTGTAACTTCATTACAAACGGTACCGCAGAAAAACAAGCACCGTCACGTTTTAAGAATGTTGGTACCGACTTGGTACTGAAGTATCGGTTCTTGTGACATCCCTAATAAGCTATATAAAATACATATTTAAAATAAATCAATTTAATTTCATAAATAAATTGGAATTTATAACCCTAAGGATTGTCTTTTTTTACTGTTCTATAAAAACGTTTAATATTCTGTTTTTAAATATTAATTTTAATATTTAAATATTAATGCATCGCACCTCCATTGGGGGTTCAATTCCCACCACTGCCCTGTGTTCACGGAGTCTGCATGTTCTCCCTGTGTTTTTAGGGGTTTCCTCCAGGTAATCGAGTTTCCTCCCCCAGTCCCAGAGACATGTGTTGTAGGATAATTGGCATTTCCAAATTGTCCATAGTGTGTGAATGTGTATGTGATTGTGCCCTGTAATAGGTCGGCACCATGTCCAGGGTGTCCCCCACCTTGTGCCCCGAGTTCCCTGCG
Source organism: Ictalurus punctatus (assembly GCF_001660625.3). NCBI lineage: Eukaryota > Metazoa > Chordata > Actinopteri > Siluriformes > Ictaluridae > Ictalurus > Ictalurus punctatus. The sequence continues at coordinate 4,941,429 of NC_030441.2, forward strand.
ATAGGATCCAGGCTTTTCTGCGACCCTGTGTAGGATAAGCGGTACAGAAAACGGATAATAGATTAGATTGAACTGAATTTTAGAACTCATTTTTTTAAATGTTAGTGATAGAACTATTTTAAACGTCTTATTTTCATCAAACTCCAATATATACACATACACTCACTGTCCATTCTTTCACACCATTCTGTGTAAACTCTAGAGACTGTTATGTGTGAAAATCCCTAGAGATCAGCAGTCTATGAAATACTCAGACCAGCTCATCTGGTACCAACAGCCATGACATGGGTATAGTCACTGAGATCCCTCGATTTTAATGTATGATGTGAACATTACTCTGAAGCTATTGACCTGTATCTGCATGATCTTATGCATTGCGCTACTACCACATGATTGGCTGATTAGATAACTGCATGAATGTGCAGGTGTACAGGTGTTTCTAATAAAATGGATGGTGAGTGTATATTCATGAGCTTTTTGTATATCAGTATTATCTAATTGTACTGCATCGCTGCTCAAATCAAGCCCTGTTACCTAAATTTCCATAATTTACTGACTTTCATACACACACACATACACACACAGTTTTGTATTTGCTTTTCTTATTTCATGAGAGTTTGGGCATGTCTAAACACAGATCCACATTCCTCTGTGCGAGGCTGATTGACGCCAAAGATGTGGGATTAAAATAACCCGAATTTAGAGATGATCGGGCAGCAGAGTGTGGGATTAGTCACAGGCGTGTGTCACCATAGCATTCGAAACAGGCCTGAACAAAGCAGTCATTAAAAACTTTACGTCTGATTGAGACAGTCAGCATGGAATCATTTAGACAGCAGTAACAATGTTACTCATCTCAGACTGATTCGTATTCAGGGTTTTTTTTATTTCCTTTCAGGATTCATTTTCCATAGTTTATCTAATCTAATTTTATCTAATCTAATCTATCTGCTGCCAATTTAAATTTAATCCTCCTCGGTTGTGGCAAGGCAGGAATGCACCCGGGATGGGATAGTCCATCATAGAGCACCACACACACACACATTCATTAACATTTATCTTATCTAGTCCACCTATTGTCATCTTATTGGGATGTGGGAGGAAACTGGAGAACCCAGAGGAAATCCACATGGACACAGGGGAGAACATGCACAGAAACTCAACACAGACAGCTACTCAAGCTCAGGATCAAAGCTTAGCCCCCTGGAGCTGTGATAACCCTGCTGTACCACCACGTCAGCTTTATATAGTGCAAGAATATCGAAAATGTAAAATGAAAAAGTTACACAAAATCAAATAATGTAAAAAGTTACACAAAATAAAGAACAATAGCCAGTTAAAATAAAAAAAAAAGTACAAATATATATACAATGGGGGAAATAAGTATTGGATGTGTCAACATTTTTTTCAGTAAATATATTTCCAATGAGGCTATTCATGTGAAATTTTCACCAGATATCAGTATTAACTCAAGAAATATGGAAATATAAAGAATTCACAACATTAAAGTCCATAAATAAAGTTATGTCTAATAAACTTCAATGACACAGGAAAAAAGAATTGAACATGCTAAGAAAAAGCAGTTTTCCAAGGTAAGGTAAGACAAGGAACCAGCTGAATGAAGCAATTATACCACCTATCTGTGCAATTTATAGGTTAGTAAATTTATGGTCTGTAAAAAGACTTTTCATTACCAAGTTGTCACGCAAAAAACATCTCATGATGGGTAAAAGCAAAGAGCTCTCCCAAGACCTTCACAACCTTATTGTTGCAAAACATATTGATGGAATCGGATACAGACATATTTCAAAACTTCTGAATCTTCCAGTAAGCACCATTGGGGCCATTATCCACAAATGGAAGCAACATCACTCCATCATCACCCGGCCACGCACAGGAGCTCCTCGTAAGATTTCTGATCAGGGAGTCAGAAGAATAGTCAGAAGAGCAGCACAAGAGCCAAGGAGCAGTCGGAAAGAGCTCCAGAAATACTTGGAGGCAGCAGGTGCCATCGCCACAGAGAAAACAATAGGCAATGCACTCCACTGCTCACGCTCACCCCACAAGACTCCATTACTAAAGAAAAGGCATGTCGAAGCTCATTTAAAGTTTGCTACAACTCATTTGGACAAGCCTATGAAATACTCAGAGATTGTACTGGTCAGACAAGATTAAAATGTAACTTTTTGGCTGTCATACTACACACCATGTTTGGAGAAGAAATGGGATTGCACATCACCCTTAAAACAATATACCAACAGTGAAGTTTGGAGGTGGAAGCATCATGGTATGGGGCTGTTTCTCATCGCATAGTACTGGCAGACAGTGAATGGAGCCCTTTACTGGGAGATTCTTTAGAAGAATCTGCTGCCATCCACCAGGATGATAAAGATGAGATGTAGGTGGACCTTCCAGCAGAACAATGATCCAAAACATAGAGCAAATGAAACTCTCAGTTGGTTTCAGACAAAATAAGTCAAGGTGTCAGAATGGCCCAGTCAATCACCTGACTTTTTAACAAAATCCAATTGAACAAAAGACAATATGTTTAGAAGAATGGGCCAAAATCACACCTGAATACTGTGGCTGATTAATTTCTTCTTACAGGAAGCATCTTGAAGCTGTCATTACAAACAAAGGCTTCTCCACGAAGTAGTGAATAAATTTCAGTTAGCATGTTCAATACTTTTTTCCTGTGTAATTCCACTGAAAGCAGATGACTTTATTTATGGACTTTAATGTTGTGAATTCATATTTCTGGATTTCTTGAGTTAATACTGATGTCTGTTGAAAGTTTCATGTGAATAACCTCATTGGAAATGTATTTACTGAAAATAATGTTGATGCTTCCAATACTTAGTTCCCCCACTGTACACACACACACACACACGCACACACATACACACACACACACACACACACACACACACACACACACACACACACACACACACACATATACATATATATATATATATACACAGTGAGGGAAAAAATTATTTGATCCCCGGCTGATTTTGTACGTTTGCCCGCTGACAAAGAAATGATCAGTGTATAATTTTAATGTTACATTTATTTGAATAGTGATAGACAGAATAACAACAAGAAAATCCAGAAAAACGCATGTCAAAACTGTTATAAATTGATTTGCATTTTAATGAGGGAAGTAAGTATTTGACCCCCTCTCAATCAGAAAGATTTCTGGCTCCCAGGTGTCTTTTAAACAGGTAATGAGCTGAGATTAGGAGCACACTCTTAAAGGGAAGACACCTGTCCACAGAAGCAATCAATCAATCAGAATACAAACTCTCCACCATGGCCAAGACCAAAGAGCTCTCCAAGGATGTCAGGGACAAGATTGTAGACCTACACAAGTCTGGAATGGCTACAAGACCATTGCCAGGCAGCTTGGTGAGAAGGTGACAACAGTTGGTGCGATTGAGGAATCAGCCCAGAACTACACAGGAGGATCTTGTCAATGATCTCAAGGCAGCTGGGACCATAGTCACCAAGAAAACAATTGGTAACACACTACGCCGTGAAGGACTGAAATCCTGCAGTGCCCGCAAGGTCCCACTGCTCAAGAAAGCACATATACATGCCCGTCTGAAGTCTGCCAATGAACATCTGAATGATTCAGAGGACAACTGGGTGAAAGTGTTGTGGTCAGATGAGACCAAAATGGAGCTCTTTGGCATTAACTCAACTCGCCGTGTTTGGAGAAGGAGGAATGCTGCCTATGACCCCAAGAACACCATCCCCACCGTCAAACATGGAGGTGGAAACATTATGCTTTGGGGGTGTTTTTCTGCTAAGGGGACAGGACAACTTCACCGCATCAAAGGGACGATGGATGGGGCCAAATCTTGGGTAAGAACCTCCTTCCCTCAGCCAGGGATTGAAAATGGGTCGTGGATGGGTATTCCAGCATGACAATGACCCAAAACACATGGCCAAGGCAACAAAGGAGTGGCTCAAGAAGAAGCACATTAAGGTCCTGGAGTGGCCTAGCCAGTCTCCAGACCTTAATCCCATAGAAAATCTGTGGAGGGAGCTGAAGGTTCGAGTTGCCAAACGTCAGCCTCAAAACCTTAATGACTTGGAGAAGATCTGCAAAGAGGAGTGGGACAAAATCCCTCCTGAGATGTGTGCAAACCTGGTGGCCAACTACAAGAAACGTCTGAGCTCTGTGATTGCCAACAAGGGTTTTGCCACCAAGTACTAAGTCATGTTTTACAGAGGGGTCAAATACATATTTCCCTCATTAAAATGCAAATCAATTTATAACATTTTTGACGTGCGTTTTTCTGGATTTTTTTTGTTGTTATTCTGTCCCTCACTGTTCAAATAAATCTACCATTAAAATTATAGAATGATAATTTCTTTGTCAGTGGGCAAACGTACAAAATGAGCAGGGGATCAAATACTTTTTTCCCTCACTGTACTCAGCGTCATATCCAGAGGTTGTCTTTGGGAAATAGACATATGAGTGCTGCCAGCATTGCTGCAGAGATTGAAGGGGTGGGGAGTCAGCCTGTCAGTGCTCAGACCATATGCCGCACACTGCATCAAATTGTTCTGCATGGCTGTCGTCCCAGAAGGATGCCTCTTCTAAAGATGATGCACAAGAAAGCCCACAAACAGTTTTCTGAAGACAAGCAGATTAAGGACATGGATTACTGGAACCATGTTCTGTGGTCTTATGAGACCAAGAAAAACTTTTTTGATTGAGATGGTGTCAAGTGTGTCTGGCGGCAACCAGGTGAGGAGTACAAGACAAGTGTGTCTTGCCTACAGTCAAGCATGGTCGTGGGAGAGCCATGGTCTGGGGTTGCATGAGTGCTGCCGGCACTAGGGAGCTACAGTTCATTGAGGGAACCATGAATGCCAACATGTACTGTGACATACTGAAGCAGAGCATGATCCCCACCCTTCAGAGAATGGGCCGCAGGGCAGTATTCCAGCATGATAACGAACCCAAACACACCTCCAAGATGACCACTGCCTTGCTAAATAAGCCGAGGGTGAAGGTGATGGACTAAACCCTATTGAGCATCTGTGGGGCATCCTCAAACAGAAGGTGGAGGAGCACAAGGTCTCTAACATCCACCAGCTCTGTGATGTCATCATGGAGGAGTGGAAGAGGACTCCAGTGGCAACCTGTGAATCTCTGGTGAACTCCATACCCAGGAGGGTTAAGCCAGTGCTGGAAAATAATGGTGGCCACACAAAATATTGACACTTTGGGTCCAGTTTGGACATTTTCACTTAGGGGTGTGCTCACTTTTGTTGCCAGTGTTTAGACATTAATGGGTGTGTGTTGAGTTATGTTGAGGGGACAGCAAATTTACACTGTTATACAAGCTGTACACTCACTACTTTACATTGTAGCAAAGTGTCATTTTTTCAGTGTTGTCACAGTAAAAGTTATAATAAAATATTTACAAAAATGTGAGGGTTGTACTCACATGGGTGAGATACTGTATATAAGGCTGTGAAAAATTGTTTAACCTTTTTAACTTTTGTTTAAAAAATGTACAAAAATACCCTGCTCTCATTGATATCGAACGATTTCAAACAAAACGCTGGTTTATCCAAAATATATATCCTTGTTAAATATAGGTGTGCAACAATTATTGGCACCCCTTTAGTCAATATTTTGTGCTACCTCCCTTTGCCAAGATAATGCCTGATGAGGTTGGAGAATACATATGGGATCTAAGACCATTCCTCCTACAGAATCTCTCCAGATCCTTCGAATTTCAAGGTCCATGGTGGTTGACTCTCCTCTTCAGTTCACCCCACAGGTTTTCATGGGTTTCAAGTCAGGGGACTGCAATGGCCATGGCAGGACCTTCATTTTGTGGTCAGTAAACCATTTTTGTGTTGATTTTGATGTACGTTTTGGATCATTATCCTTCTGGAAGTTCCAACCAGAGCTTTCTGACAGAGGCAGTCAGGTTTTCATTTAATATCTGTTTATATTTGATAGAGTCCATGATGCCATGTATCCTAACAAAATGTACAGGTCCTCTGGCAGAATAACAGCCGCAAAACATTAAAGATCCACCACCGTATTTAACCGTGGACATGAGGTAGTTTTCTATATGGCTACCTCTCTGTGTGTGCCAAAACCACTTCTGGTGTTTATTGCCAAAAAGCTCTATTTTGGTTTCATCTGACCATAGAACCCGATCCCACTTGAAGTTCCAGTAGTGTCTGGCAAACTGAAGCTGCTTGAATTTGTTTTTTGAGGAAAGTAGAGGGTTCCTTCTTGAAACTTTTCCGAACAACTTCTTGTGATGTAGGTGACTTTGGATTGTAATTATGGAGACTTTCTGACCCCAAGATGCAACTAACTTCTGCATTTCTCCAGGTGTGATCCTTGGAGATTTTTTTGGCCACTCTAACCATCCTCTTCACAGTGCACTGAGACGGTATAGACACACGTCCAATTCCAGGTTGATTCATAACATTTCCAGTTGACTGGAACTTCTTAATTATTGCCCTGATGGTGGAAATGTGCATTTTCAATGCTTGTGCTATTTTCTTATAGCCACTTCCCATTTTGTGAAGCTCAACAACTTTTGCCACACATCACAGCTATATTCCTTGGTCTTATCCATTGTAATGAATGACTACATTTACATTTACATTTATTCATTTAGCTGACACTTTTATCCAAAGCAACTTACAAATGATACAATACAAGCAATGCGATATCAAGCAGAGAACAATACAAGTAGTGCTACCATACAAGATCCATTAATTGAGTTCCAGATGAAGCAAAGTGTGCAGAGTAGATGTGTAAGTGCCAGAGTAAGGTTTTATTTATATATTCATGAAGTTTTTTTTTATGGTTGATTAGGTGTTCATGGAAGAGGTGGGTCTTTAGCTATTTCTTGAAGATGGTGAGAGATTCTGCGGTCCAAATTGAGGTTGGTTCCACCACTGAGGAACAGTTAGTTTGAAGGTTCTTTAAAGGGGCCTTGAGCCATGCTGAGTAGGTACTACTAAGTACTTTGATGTTGTACAGGATGAACCTACAGGACTGTGCATTTGTTGAGATGTGGTCTGTAAAGGTCAAGCTGTCTCAAGAATCACCCCAAGGTTCCTGGCCTATATATATATATATATATATATATATATATATATATATATATATATATATATATATATATATATATATATATATATTGTTATTAACCTATCTGTGCCTGTATGTTATTCAGCACACTGTATTAATCAGCTCTCCTCCACTGAACCACCCCATGACACACACCAGTTCCCATCACAATAGGTACTAATGGCATAACCTAGGTGCCACCCATAGTGCACTAGAGAGTAGGGAGTGGGGCACGGTTTAGGACAGGGCAAGGCAGGTCTCTCACCTGAGAGCCATTAGGGTTTAGTTTCACAGTAAGAATGCAGTTCTGCTGTCACACCCCTCAGGCTCTAAAAGGTGCTATTAGTCACACATACACATACACACACACAGACACACACACACACACACACATGCATGCATGCACACACGCACTCACACACACCTGTATGGCCGGGTACATTCTGTGTCCTGTATTCTGTATGTGTTGGAGGAATTTCTGGCATAGGTGTTGGAGGTGTGTCTGAAACTGAGTGTGTTCTCATGACTCAATGGCAGCACCTCGAAAGTGACGAAAGCTTCTCTAAACAAACAAATATGTTGCACTGGCTATCATATGCTAATGACTGCACATCCTCAAAGTGATAAATGAAGATTTGAAGAAATTGTAGTGGAAATGAAGAATTTGAAGAAATTGTAGTGGAAACCATTAGAATTTCTGTGATGATTCTCTTGTTGTTTTTTCAGTAGGGAAAGAAAGCAACAAGATACAAAGATGAAAGAAACTATTGAAATAAATGTTATTTTATATTGTACTTAATAGCAGGTTTTAGCTACTGTAGCTAACGCACTGGCTGCTTTTCTGTTGACTTATTCGTGATGTACAATAGCTTCTGTTACAGCACGTTAGCTTGAATGCTAAAAAGAACATTCATATAAATGTGCTGCAGAAATGATTTGGTGTGTCACACACTTCATCGCTTTGATGTTGACTCGTTTCTTCTCCATTTTGGCAACATGCTAACTGAGATGTCTCGTGGTCAGGCCTTGAAGTGGCTGATAAATGACAAATTCTCTCCCTCTCTCTCTCTCTTTCCTTCACTCGTTTACTTGCTCGGGGCCAAATTCCAGATGAGAGCCCACACAATTCTAGTGCCTCACATCTGAGTAATTCTGCTTCGGTTGCTATCTGAAGAAGTGCTTTGTGAGCCTGGGAGCTCACATAGCCTTTCTCTTCCCAGATGTCAATGTTAGTGGCTAAATTTCTGCCTGTTTGGATCGGCATCAGTTCTGTCTGTGTTTGATGTTGCGTTTGTCACAGTCTGAGTTTGTGAGCAAAACATCATCAATCTAACTTAATTCAACAATCATAAAAGACAGTATTATGTATTATCCAATAAAATTAAAGGAGTAAAGATCATTATCCAATCAAATTAACATTATATTAGCTAATTAAAATAAAAGAAAAATCATATTAAAATCAAACTAGATAAAGAAAAAATATGCCTGTCAGTATTAATGGCCGTGCCTCTCAGTCTCAATAAAAAAACGCATGGCCTCTGTGTCTCCAGTGTCAGTAAAGGAGGTGTGACCTCTGTGTCTACAGTCTCACTGAAGGAGGTGTGGCATATGTGTATAGTGTCATTAAATGAGGTGTGGCCTCTGTCTATAGTGTCAGTAAAGGAGGTGTGGCCTCTGTGTCTACAGTGTCAATAAAGGAGCTGTTTCCTCTGTGTCTATAGTGTCAGTAAAGGAAGTGTGGCCTCTGTGTCTATATTGTCAGTAAAGTAGGTGTGGCCTCTGGGTCTACAGTGTTAGTAAAGGAGGTGTGGCCTCTGTGACTATAGTGTCAGTAAAGGAGGCGGCTGTGTCTAAAGTATCAGTAAAGGAGGTGTGGCCTTTGTGTCTATAATGTCAGTAAAGGAGGTGTGGCCTCTGTGTCTACAGTGCCAATAAAGGAGGTGTCGCCTCTGTGTTTACAGTCTCACCAAAGATGTGCCCTCTGGGTCTACAGTGTCATTAAAGGAGGTGTGGCCTCTCTGTCTACAGTGTCAGTAAAGGAGCTGTGGCCTCTGTGACTATAGTGTCACACTTTACTGAAAGGAGGCGGCTGTGTCTATAGTATCAGTATAGGAGGTGTGGCCTCTGTGTCTATAGTGTTAGTAAAGGAGGTGTGGCCTCTGTGTCTATAGTGTCATTAAAGGAGGTGTGGCCTCTCTGTCTACAGTGTCGGTAAAGGAGCTGTGGCCTCTGTGACTATAGTGTCAGTAAAGGAGGCGGCTGTGTCTATAGTATCAGTATAGGAGGTGTGGCCTCTGTGTCTACAGTGTCAATGAAAGAGTTATAGCCTCTGTGTTTACACTCTCACTAAAGAAGATGTGGCCTCTGAGTCTACAGTGTCAGTGAAGGAGGTGTGGCCTCTATGTCTATACTGTCAGTAAAGGAGGTGTGGCGTCTGTGTCTATACTGTCAGTAAAGGAGGTGTGGCATCTGTGTCTATAGTGTTAGTAAAGGAGGTGTGGCTTTTGTGTCTACATTGTTAGTAAAGGAGTTGTGGTGTCTGTGTCTATAGTCTCACTAGAGAAGGTGTGGCCTCTGTGTCTACAGTGTCATTAAAGGAGGGTGGCCTCTGTGTCTACAGTCTAACAAAGAATGCGTGGCCTTGGTCTCTACACTCTCATTGATGGAAGCATAGGTTTTGTGTCTACAGTTTCACTAAGGAAGGTGTGGCCTCTGTCTCCACGATCTCAGTGAAGAAGGCGTGGCTTTTGTGCCTACAGTCTCACTAATGAAGGCATGGCTCTGTCAGTCTGAGACATTTCATCACATTGCTTCATTCATTCGCCATTTTAATGACCTTTAGTAGTTTTAGAAGAAAAACACAGCATAAGAGCTCTGTCAGTCTTCATTGAGCATCAGCAATGCACACTATTGTCCTTCATACCATTATTCTTTCTATTATTGCTCCCTTCCTCCCTCCATCCCTCTATCGCTACTTTTCTCTCTCCATTGCTTCACCTCCACCACTCTGCCTCACCACTCTGGAGCTATTTTTAGCTTCCTGGCTGCAAATCCGGAATAAGCAGATCCTTCCTCCACAGAATCAAATAAACTGATGCAGCATCTGCTGCTGCAAAAAGTTCAGCCAAAGGGACAGGTGAGAGACAAAAACAAGGAGGACAGATTAAGGGACAAAAAGAGGGACCGATTAAAGGACAAAATCAAGAGGGACAAAAAGAAATGGGACAGAATGAGGGACAAAATCAAGACGGCCATTCAAGGAATATAAATAAGAGCAATAATCAGGGTGGGAAAACAAGAGGGAAACTGTGGGTCAAAAATAAGAGTTACAACTTCAAGAGTGACAATAAAGAGACAAAAGCAAAAAGGGGAAAAACATGTGAGCCAATCAAGGATCAAAATTAAGATGGACAATCAAGGGACAAAACACAAGGAACAATCAAGGGACAAAAACAATAGGGACAATTGAGGGACAAAAACAAGAGGGATAAAAACAAAAAGGTTACTTGAGGGACAAAAGAAGAGAAACAATTGACAAACAAACAATAGAAACAATTTAAGGACAAAAACAAGCTGAACTTTTGACAGAAAAAAAACAAGAAATGCAATCAAGGGGCAACAACAAGAGGGGCAAAAATAAGAGGGGCAGTTGAGGAAAAACGACAAGGGGGAGAAGGATAATTGAGGGACAATTATCAAGAGGGAGAAAAAAAGACAGAAAATAGAAAGACAATTGTGGGACAAAAACAAGCAGGACAACATCCATCCTTCCATACTGCTTATCCTTCAGGGAATCCTGGAGCCTATCCCAGAGAGCACTGGGCACAAGATGGGGTACACCCTGGATAGGGTTCCAATCCATCACAGGGCACAATTACATACACATTCACACACCCATTCATACACTACAGACAATTTGGACATGCCAATTAGCCTACGATGCATGGACTAGGGGAGGAAACCAGAGTACCCGGATGAAACCCCCACAGCATGGGGGCAGTGGCGGGCATCAAACCCCCAATTCTGTCAGTGTGAGGCAAACGTGCTAACCACTAAGCCATAATACACCCTGAGAGATAACAAAAAATGTAGGGGGAAAGAGAAGGACAACTGAGGGACAAAACTAATAAGGACAGAAAAGGCAGAAAATAAAGGACAATAGAGGGAAAAAACAAGAGAAACAAACGGGGGGGAGGCAAAAGTGAAAACGTGAAGAGGGACAAATGAGGGCAAAAATGAGAGGGGCATTGGGGACAAAGGACAAAAACCTATATCGGTCTTGTTCTCTCTCTCTCTCTCGCTCTGATTCTGCTTTGCTCATGCCCACTGACAGGAAGTTCCTTCACCACGAGCGTGTCATGAAGATAAATTAGGACATGGTCAGGATTCCTGACAGTCAGGACATGTCTCTCTCAGGAAGCATCTCACTGACGTAACCACAAACACATTCACACCTTCGCGATCCCGCAGACCTTCATGAATGCCTTCCACCAGATTTATTGTGCATGCAGTGTGTCCAAAACAAATGCTGTCCACAAGAAAACCAGTCAAAAATTGTGTCTGGGGAAGAGTGTAGTAGCATGAAGCCGAAAATACTAAATATGTGTCTACAAGAAAATATTAATTAAAGTCTCCCAAAACAAACAAATAAAGATAATGAAGAAGTAAAAACAAGAGGGACAAAACACAAGGGACAAATTGAGGGACAAAAACAAGAATGATAAATTCAAAGTGACACAAGTACAAACAAAGGACAATCGAGGACAAACCCCCAAAAATGCTAAATTTAAAAAAATGTTTAAAAAAATAAGCTAAATAAAAGTGTGTGAAAAATGTATTTCAGTCCAAAAATTTGTGTCCAAGAGAATTACTGGTAATGAATAAATAAATAAATAATGACAAATGTCAAAAGGGAAAGGTGTTATACAAAATGTTGAAAATGCTCACCTGAATAATTAAAAAAAAAATTAAAAAGGTAAAATAATTATTAGTTTGCAAAAAAATATATAATAATGTTGAAGAAAATGTTCATGAAAAGAGAGTCCAAAACAACAATTACATAACTGACTAATAATAGTGTCCAAAAATAATGTGTAGAGGAAAGTACTGTCCTAAATAATGTTCAAAAGAAACTGTCCTAAATGTTTGTGTCCAAAATAAGATGTGTGTCCCAAATAAAAACGTCCAAAAATAAAAAAGAAATGATCAGCATGTCAGAGTGTGTGGAGTTTGTGGCATTTATGGAGGATGGAACAAAACTCTGAAACACTGAATCACATGATGAGGGAGAAGTTTGTTTGACTGAGGGAATCCCCGCAGAATTTTGAACACTTCAGGAACACTTTAGAGCTGCTCAAACTGCGGCATGTCTCCACTTTATCCACATGACTAACACCCCAAACATAAATGAAAAATATCAATATAAACAGTGCTCTGAAAAAGTATTTGCCCCATCCTTATTTCTTATGTTTTTGTGTATACCTCATACTAAAGAGTTTTATATCTTCAAACGAAATACAGCATAAAAAGGCAACCTGAGTAAACACACAAGTTTTTATTTATTTAATTATTTACTGAAGCAGAAAAGTTAGCAAACACCTATCACCCATATGAAAAACTAATTCCCCCCTTAAACTTAAAATGTGGTAGTGCCACCTTTAGCAGCAATAACTGCAAACAAACACTTCCAATAACTGGGGATCAGTCTTTCACTTTACTTCTCAACTTACAGACTGAAGACTGACATTCTCCTTTAGGATTTTCTGATAGAGTGCAGAATTCATGTTTCCCTCAATTATTGTATGCTAGCCAGGCCCTGAAGCAGTAAAGCATCTCCACACCTTCACATTGCCATCACCATGCTTGACCATAGATACAATGTACTTTTTGAGGAATTCTGTGTTTGGATCAGATGTAACGGGACCCCTGTCTTCCAAACAGTTCAACTTTCAACTCATCAATCCACAGAACATTTTCCCAAACGTTTGAGGATCTTCAAGTTGTGTTTTGAAAAATTCAGACGAGCTTTAATGTTGTTCTGGTTTAGCAGTTATTTTCACCTTGCCATTCTTTCAAGGATGCCATTTTACCCAGTGTCTTTCTGATAGTGGAGTCACAGTGACCTTTATAGATGCAAGAGAGGCGTGTAGGTCCTCTGATGTTGTCCTTGGCTATCTATTTATTTTTATTTTTATTTTTTTTACTCGGATGAGTACTTGCTGTGCTCTTGGAGAAATTTTGGAAGGTTTCATGCTGTTGAAAAAGTTCAATTTGTGTTGATTTAATAGGCCTGGTTGTGTCTAGTCCAGCTAGACCCCATGCAGTTTCATAGACTTGGGGAATTAGTAACTATGGGGGCAAATACATTTTCACATAGGCCAAGTTGGTATTGGATAATGTTGGTATTGGAGTGGCCTAGCCAGTCTCCAGACCTTAATCCCATAGAAAATCTGTGGAGGGAGCTGAAGGTTCGGGTTGCCAAAGGTCAGCCTCGAAACCTTAATGACGGGGAAGATCTGCAAAGAGGAGTGGGACAAAATCCCTCCTGAGATGTGTGCAAACCTGGTGGCCAACTACAAGAAACGTCTGACCTCTGTGATTGCCAACAAGGGTTTTGCCACCAAGTACTAAGTCATGTTTTACAGAGGGGTCAAATACATATTTCCCTCATTAAAATGCAAATCAATTTATAACATTTTTGACATGCGTTTTTCAGGATTTTCTTGTTGTTATTCTGTCTCTCACTGTTCAAATAAATCTACCATTAAAATTATAGAATGATCATTTCTTTGTCAGTGGGCAAACGTACAAAATCAGCAGGTGATCAAATACTTTTTTCCCTCACTGTACGTGCACTCAATTTCTTTGGGCGATCATGGCAAGGCCTGTTCTGAGTGGAACCTGTCCTGTTAAACTGCTGCTCAGTGTCAGGGTCTTGGCAATCTTCTTATAGCCTAGGCCATCTTTATGTAGAGCAGCAATTCTTTTTTTCAGATCCTCAGAGAGTTCTTTGCCATGAGGTGCCATGTTGAACTTCCAGTGACCACTATGAGGGAGTGTGAGAGCGATGACACCAAATTTAACACACCTGCTCCGCATTCACACCTGAGACCTTCTAACACTAAGTTTCATGACACCTGGGAGTTAAAATGGCTAATTGGACCCAATTTGGACATTTTCACTTAGGGGTGTACTCACTATTGTTGCCAGCGGTTTAGACATTAATGGCTGTGTGTTGAGTTATTTTGAGGGGACAGCAAATTTACACTGTTATACAAGCTGTACACTCACTACTTTACAATTTAGCAAAGTGTCATTTCTTCAGTGTTGTCATTTTAAAAGATATAATCAAATATTTACAAAAATGTGAGATACTATGTGTATATATATATATATATATATATATATATATATATATATATATATATATATATATATATATATATAATCAAACCTCCCGGGTCAAGGGTTCAATTCCTGTTGCACCCATGTGTGTGTGGTGTTTCCTCCAGATACTCTGGTTTCCTCCCCCAATCGAAAGACATGCATTGTGGGCTGATTGGCATGTCCAAAAAGTGTCCGTAGTCTGTGAATGTGTTCAATTGTGCCCTGTGATGGATTTTCACACCAATCTATATATTATTTATTATTTTTATTATTTTAATGTTATTTCATTCTTTCTTTTTTTCTCAAGTGTAAAATTTCTTTCTTTCTTTAAAAAAAAATCTTTAAATATATTTTCTTTTAATGTCTTTTTCTTTTTATGTTTTCGTTCATTCATTATTTCATTCAGATATTTTTTTACCTCCTCCTCTCATCCTTCTCTACTTTTTCCTTTAATTTTCTGTCAAATTTATTTATTTCATTCTGGTTTCTTCTTCCTTTCCTTATTTCTCTTTTCTTCATTTCCTGTACACAATGTAAATGAAGAATCTTCTCATGTATTTATTTATTAAGTTATGAGTGTTTAATCCCTTCTGATTAGAACATGATCAATATCTGTTTATGGTGCCTTCTTTCCATTGGGCTCAGCGGGGCCAATACTTTTTGAAGAACAACAGATGCTGTGCAGTCAGTAATTGTACACCTGTTTGGCAGATGGAGCTGATGAACTCAATATATAGTCAATGTAGTGATATATCGCTACTCATCCCTGAGTGCTGCTATCAGTCTGAACCACTGAATTAGCCTTGATGACCTCTTCAGCGTGTTTATTTATTACATTTAAAGGCGAAATCGTTCAAAAGCGAGGACACAAACAGTTTAACAAGCGCTATGGAGATTAGTGTGCAGTGGAGTGTGTATCTCTCACTCTCTCTTTTTTATTCCTCTTCTACTTTCACTCTTTTCTAATTGAACAAGCCCCGGAGTGTTTTGTACTTATTCAAGCGGGAAAAAGTCACATTTGCAGCACCGATGAATTCGAGAGGAGTAGAAAGGCAGAGCATGACTAACTCTACTGTGTGTGTGTGTGGGTTGATATACATGTAAATGCACACAGAGGTTGTGTCTGTGTGTGTCTGGTTTGGCTGAGGGCTAAGGTTACAAGTAGGGTTACATTTAAGCATAATAATATGTGTGTGAAGAATCAGAGGGTGATAACAACTGAAAGCATCTCTTCAAGCCACATCCACTTTTTGTCTAAGGATCTTAGGGATATTTTATTCATGGTAAACTAAATACATAGAAATATACAGAAATAATTATAGGATTTAATGTTCTGAAACACTGGACACTGGACTAGACTGACTGAGAAATGCACCTGAGTGGCTACTAGATTGATAATTGGCCTGGGGCCTAGGCAGCAGTGGACTGGGTATCTGGCTGAACTTTTTTTTTTTTTTTTCTGGATACTTGACGGAGTATGAACTGGAATAGGTAGTGGACTGATTCTCGTATGTATTTTACACCATTACCTTGGTCTGGTTTGGATGATATGCTGGAGACTGGGTCCTGGACTGTGTTTGCATACTGGGTTTGGTACTGCATTGCTAGGTCAAGACTGTACTACACACTGGATTAGTTATTGGATTTGATTCTTTGTGTTTTGTACTGCACTGGACTAGTTGTTTGATAATGGACTGGATGTTGGGTACTGGATTGGACTGGGTGTTGGTTACTAGACTCAATTGGAGTGGAGGATGGATACAGGACTGGGAATTGGGTACTAGACTGGAATGCATTAGGTGTTGGATAGTGGGCTGGGTGTTAGGTACTGGACTGGACTGGATGTTGGATACTGGATGTTGGGTACTGGGTGCTGGGCAATGCAGTAGAGTAGACTTTACTAAGTGTTGTATACTGTACTGGGTGTAGTGTACTGGAATGGATAAGGTGTTGTGTACAGGACAGGACTGGGTGTAGGACACTGGACTGCATGTTGGGTAATGAACTGGATTGGTTATTGGGTAAGGAATTGGGTGTTTTGTACCTGACTGAATGCTAGGTATGGGGTTGGGGAGTGAACTTGTTATCAGACCAATCTGGACTGGATGTTGGGTACTGGACTGTGCGTTTTGGACAGGACTGGGTGCTAGTTACTAGTTACATATGCTAGTATTACATGTTGGGTACTAGACCAGCATGGGTGCTAGGTACTGGAAAGGATGAGGTGTTGGGTACTGGACTGGGTAGATTACACTAGGTTTGGTACTAGTCTGGTATTGGACAGTGTTTATCCTGTACCAGGCCTGTGCTCAGGACTATGTTGCAACCAAGTTGACTGCAAACCTTCAGAACGCCTACACACATCATTGGATTCCTTGACAGACAGCTGATCCCAATCAACATCTTTCCATTTTCAAAATAAAATAATGTCACGTCTCCATGCGTCAATGCCAGACAGCCGTTAACACATCACCTACTATATCGGCATTGTTGGTAGGAGCTAGGAGCTAATGACTGTTGGGGCGCTGTCACTCTCGATCACTCTAATGGCCTTCAGTGGCATTTCCTCTTCCTGTTATAGTGTTTCAGTGTCGCTGTTTCACTCTTTGACTGAAGGACTTGCAGTGTTTCCATTAGCTGTCTGGAAGGTTTGGTGCTTACTGCCATGAAAAAAAGGTTGGGGTATAACTGTTTGATATGTGCAAAACACATAGTTAATAGTCTTTCTAATTGGCATGGCTTTGGTGTAGCCTTCATGGTGCACATTTCAAACATTCAGCAGTATAAGAAGTAATTGGTCACACAAAAAGTTTAACTAATTGGGACCTTTTTCTTTCAATGCCTTGCCACTTTTGCATATGTTTGTGTTTTGCATTTTTGCTCCAAGTATTACACGTTTTCAGATTCAGCATCACCATGGATAATGATATATGTCACTCAAACACTTGAATTTGCTTTAATCCAAACATAAATAGAACATTTTTATCTTTGATTTGTAATCAGCTTGAGTTTCAATTGCTGCATGAAATATAAATTTTAACCTATTTTGAAGCATTCTTTTGGCACTTTACATTATCTTACATTCAGTTGTCATTTACTTATGCCAGACTGTTTTGTAAACAATTTTCTTCAAAGATGATTCATATGCTTGATATTTGTAATGGAGGTTTAATGAAATTGTAATGTATAGTATGTCTGAATATGAAGATGTGAACACACACACACACACACACACACACACACACACACACACACACACACACACACACACACACACACACACACACACACACACACACACACACACACACACACACACACACACACACACACAGACAGACAGACAGCCACACACAGCCTTCACCAGAAATCTGAGCTGGGTAACACTGAGCTTGGGTAAAACTAGATATTAAGGAATACCTCTTTTGCACTACTATGACTAGTATCCTAAATCAATAGGTTTTTATTTCTTGATGGGTTGGTATTTCACTCCACAGTCCAGTCTGATATGTTTAATTGTCAGATGTCTGATCAAAGAATGTGTTCAAAAGTAAAGTTTTAGCAGCTGCAATTGAGCTCCAGTTCAGTTCGTCATGTAACCTCCATTTTCCAATGAACAGATGTTAAATAATTAAAAAAATATGCACCGCATTTCCCCATATGGTGTTGATCCAAGGACGTACATAGCAGGAATAATTAGCGCTGGATTAGGTACATGGTTATTTTCGCAGAGTCCAGGTCACGCAATTCAGCTAGCATTCCTCTCCAAAAATGGTCATGATCTCAAAACGAATCATTAGCGCTTGTACTAACCTCAACCGGTCTTTAATTTTCATGCATATTTCAAAGGCATGTGGGTTTGCAAGTCTGAACAAACACAGAACAATGCTGACGATTAATAAGCAGACACAAAAGTATTGCCTGAATAACATGAAAGGTACAGGTGTAGGGTGTTTTCATAATCTGCCAAACATAAATGCCCAGTGAGGACAATGGAAGGTGAAAGTTAGCATTAATAATCTACTGTAAGACTGCTGAGAGCCAATATTCAGTCTTTAAACTATAGCCAAAGCCCTCACCTGCTTGGGTTTCCTTTTTAAACCTCCATCCCTGAGCATAAAGTTCTGAGCTAAACCTGCCAAATATAAAAGTTACTAAAAGCTGGTCATTTGTACCTGTCCCTTAGTGGTATAGGCATCAATGTAATTTTATTTATCCATCAAACATGTCAGATACCCCCTGTTGATTACCGTGTGTCTCAAAAAACAAGGATTATGTCACATCTATCTATTTGGCAACTTAAATTTTTACTCTCATTGTCTAAAATAGAAGTAAATAAATATGCTAATTAAGCTGGGTTTATTTGCCTTTAAGTTAATTTAGCTTAAAAATGTGATTTTAATGAGAATATAAAGTATGGCATTGCTTTATAGTCCAATTAGCCAGGCCATCTAAATGAATCTTTCACTGCTTTTATGCTAAAGTTTTTGGAACTGAATGTCTTGCCAAAGACATACAACTAACCTTTGGCTAATGCTCATTTAGGGAAGCTGAGATCACCACTGAACCTCATTCTGACACTTTCCCCCTCATCTTACAGTTTATACATTGCAATAAAATGCTAAAACAGGTTTCTACAAATATTTTGACAGTATGGAGGGGAAGCAGCCCGCAGACGCAGCTGAAGACAAAAGAGTGTGAGAAGTAATGTGAGGAAATGTGTGCTCCAGATGTGCAGAGGTAACAACGAGTGAAGCATCTGGAGTTTGTGCTCATGTTTGGAATTAAAGAATCTTGGAGAAAAGAAGCTCAATGAGCTTGACCTTTATTTAAAGGAAAGTGCATGGCAAAAATAAACTTATTCATGAAAATCATTACTTATCATGTATCAGGTTAAGTAAGTTAAACTCCACTGTAGTGTAAATAAGTCCTGAAGGAACAGCTTTACTTTCAACACAATAATCAACCGATGATTTATCAGAAATATACATGAGCAGTAAGGTACAGTGAGGTGTATTTATATAGCTACATGCCACTTCCTGTAAAGATCACTGCGACCCCCTAGGAATATTTAACATTTCGCTAATTCTTCATTTTCTGTAAACAATAATCACAAGTCAAAGCTACAAGTTGATTTCATAAATCTGTAACTTGTAACTTCAAACGTTTGAAGTTACAAATTCTGAATCTGCATTTCATAAATTTATGATCTTGTAAGTTTACATTTATGTACCAAATAGATATATAAATAAAAAATGCTATCTGTCTACATATACACATTTCTTTCACAGAACTTACACTTATTACCTTTGATCCCTGTACCCCAATTTTTTTTTTTTTTTGACTTACCCTTATAACCCCTGTCCTAAATTGTAATATTTTATCTGTCCACTGGACAGACAGGCAGATGAACATACAGATAAACAGACATAAAGACAGACAAAAAAGCAGACACAGACAAATAGACACAGACAGATGTACTCTGGTTGATGTAAGATGGGCTGGTTGAAGACGAGGTGTGCTGCTGCATTCTGAATCATCTGAAGGGGTTTGATGGAGCTGGCCTGCCAGCTCCATCAATGATCAGAAATGATCATCAATGATGATTCAGAATGCAGCAGCACATCTTGTCTTCAACCAGCCCAAGAGAACCCATGTCACGCCCTTTTTCATCTCCCTCCACTGGCTTACTGTAGCCGCCCGTAGCAAATTCAAGGCCTTGATGCTCACGTTCAAGACCTTGTCTGGAATAGCACCCCCCTACCCCAACACTCTCCTGAAGGCTTACGTTCCCTCACACAATCTGCGATTGATTAATGACCTATACTTAGTAGTGCCTACTCAGCGTAGCTCAAGGTCCCTTTCCAGAACCTTCACACTAACTGTCCCTCAGTTGTGGAATTAACTTCCAACCTCAATCCGGACCACAGAATCCGTCACTATCTTCAAAAAACAACTAAAGACCCACCTCTTCCGTGAACACTTAACTAACACGTAAAACGCCAACCCCACATTATCCTTTAAAAATATAAAATAAAACTACTCTGGCTCTTACACATCTACCCTGTGCACTTTGCTTTTCTAGAACTCAATAAAAAATCTTGTTTGGTAGCAACTTGTATTGTTCTCCGCTTGATATATCGCTTTGCTTGTATTTCCTCATTTGTAAGTCACTTTGGATAAAAGTGTCTGCTAAATGAATAAATGTAAATGTATTATAAATGAAAAATTTCAGCATGTGGAGGTCTGTGGTGATCTATGGGACTGACACACCTAGTTTGTGCAATATGTTGTTACTATGATGATGTTCTGTCTGGAAGAAAAATATTGATGTCTGGTGGTTATAATTGTAGATTTGATTGAAGAAACCACTCCAGAATGAGTCTGATTAGCGTAATGGAATTCCACAGAGACTAATCTTCAGCCACTCTGAGCATGCTGTCATCATTCTTATTAAATTCTTCATTAAGCACTGCAACATAGCTCAGAATAATTGCATGTGGTAAACAATTAAGATGTGATTATGTAAGCAGTGCTATGTAATAAAGCAGTTTTGGAGGTGAAATTGCTTGCTGTTACGTTGTTAAATCCTGTGGTATTGTTGCAGATTTCCTCAGTCTCAGTTCCTGCGCTTGTAATTGGAGTCAATAATCTCACAGCCCCAGGAGGACATACAAATTCCAGGTGCATCAGATATCTCCGGCATAAACAGCGCTTACTCAGTGCTTCTTTCCGTACAGCCGCGTCCTGACTTGTACACCAGAGTGATTCACTGAGCTGATCATTACACCGCGTCAGCGTGGATGAACTTTTTAATGTGGTGTCTCTCAGACCCCGGTGCTTGACAGAACAGTTATTATTAAACGTCATTCTCACAAGTAATAGACATTGATGTACAGTGTTTTGGTTAATCGGCTAATTGCTAATCAGCTAATTCAAGAGATGCATAGCAAAGCATGTCATCAGTGTTTGAACTGAAATACATTTACAGTGTATTATTGTAATCAGTTAAAAATAATGCTTTGTTTTATAGACATTGCTTAAAAGGGTGTACATTTATCATGCTAGAAATGTATAAAAGCACATTTCATGCCCTATGTAAGGGAATTATACCTACAATCTTAGAAACAAAAGCTCCATCTACCACCAGAGAGTGGTACCCTTGTAGAAAAGATTCCTAGTAGAATCCATTTAGAAAACTAGAATTATCACCCAACCAAAGAACCCTTGAAAAAAGTGGGTAAAGCCTGCAGCTGAATCTCAAATGGCCCACCTAAAGCAAACCAATCCATAGCCACCTGAACCTACCCACAAACACATGAAATACATTTACAATTACACCCTCATCCCATCTGAAACCCACCCACTGAACCCTTGTCAATCTGATACCCACTCAAATTCCAACTACTGAACTGATACACACCAATGCCCTCCCAAAATACAGCCAATATACCCATACTCACACGAAACCCACTCACACCTACCTGTTATCCACCTACTAAACCCACTTGCATGCTCTTGAAACCCACCAAGTCAATTTACATCTACAAGAGAAGCAAAAACATCCATGGCAATTACACTAATATGGTCTTGTGGACACCTGACCATCACACCCATATGGGGACTTTCTCTAAACTGTTCCCACAAAGTTGGAAGCACACAACTGTATAGAATGTCTTTGTATGCTGTAGCATTACAAATTTCCCTTCACTGGAACCAAGAGGCCTAAACATGTTCAAGCATGACAATGCCCTTCTGCACAAAGCAAGTTCCATGAAGACATGGTTTGCCAAGGTAGAAGTGGAAGAACTCCAGTGTCCTGCACAGAGCCCTGACCTCAACGCCACTGAACACCTTTGGGACGAACTGTAACTATGATTGCACCCTAGGCCTCCTCACCCGACATCAGTGCCTGACCTCTTGTTGCTGAATGAGCACAAATCCCCATAGCTATGCTCCAAAATCTAGTGGAAAGCCTTCCCACTAGAGTGGAGGTTATTATAACAGGAAAAGGAGGATAAATCTGGAATGCAATGTTCAAAAACAGATATGGGATTGATGGTCAGGTGTCCAGAAACTTTTGTCTACATAGTGTGCAACCACTGAACCTGTGTCCACCTAAAACCCACCAATAACAATTTGAGATCCACACACACCAACTTAAAACCCATGGAAAAGCAATCCATCCAATGAATACATGCCCACATACTAAACCCATCTACAACAACCAGAGATCCACTTACTGAACTCATTCCCACTTAAAAACCCACCAACTGAACCCAGGCATACCCATCCATCCATCCATCCTTCCATCTTCTACCACTTACTCCTTTTCAGGGTCACGGGGAACCTGCAGCCTATCCCAGGAAGCAGCGGGCACAAGGCGGGGTACACCCTGAACAGGGTGCCAGTCCATCGCAGGGCCCTGGCATACCCAAAACTACTGAAATTTTGCCCACCTGTCACTCACCCACTCAACTAAAATCCACCCACTGAACCTATGACCACTTAAAAACCCATAAACTTTAAGCAACCCAAACCCATCAAATGAAACATTTACCACCTGAAACCCACCCACTGAATCTACCTATGCCACTTGAAATCTACCCACTAACACCATTCCCACTGGAAAATGCCTGTCCTCCAAAACCCATCCACTGAAGGTTCTCATGGCAACGTGGAGTTTGGAATAGAGAAAAAAGCAAAGAAAGGGTATGAGGAGCTGAATTATTAATAAATACTGTAACTGCACATTTTGATGCATCATGAAATAAAGATTTTTACCGGTTGTCAGTTTAATTTACAGAAGACAGATTCCCTTGATATGAGCAAGTACACTGAACAAGAGAACATGGGTCGGAATCAAAGAAAGGAAGAACAACGTTGAAAATGGAACCTGATGAAGCCTGTATAAGAACGTAGAAAACAGAATAAATAATTCCACAGTCCTGAGACTTTCTCTCCTTTATGATTCCAGGAGCACAGAGAAGTAAACTTCCACCACTGTGGCCTAGATAGAAGTGACAACAAACTGCATGCTCCAAAAGCATCACAGATCTACAGCAGAGCTCTAGTCCAGCACATTTATTCCACTCGTGGCACAGAACACGCTACAAATTCACCCTCTAGAGTAGATAACCGAATGTGACGGTGCGATGCAGCTCTAACATGATGATGTAAGCAAACACTGGGTTTGGGCCAGAGGTGTTGAACTGAGACCTGGACAGTTCAGATTAGATCAGGAAAGAGCTTGTGACAGAGACAGGGGTGTAATATGGTTAAAGCAGCGTTGGGAGACACTGTGACATCACAATAGTCCATCCATCCATCTTCAACCGCTTACTCCTTTTCAGGGTCGCAGGGGAATCTGGAGCCTATCCCAGGGAGCATCGGGCACAAGGCAGGGTACACATCGGGCACAAGGCAGGACAATCACATACACATTCACACACCCATTCATACACATTCGGACACGCCAATCAGCCTACTGTTTGGACATGCATAGTAGGAAACCACCGCAGCACGGGTGTTTGCATGAACATGCAAATTCTACACACAGAGCCGCGGGAATTGAACCCCCGACCCTGGCGGTGTGAGGCGAACGTGCTAAATCACAATAGTGTCATTTAGAAATGATATTGTAGGACATTCCTTTCTTTCTTATTCAATTGTCTTTTTTACTCCTCAACACAAAATTTCTTCCTTTATTTGTCTTTTTCTTCCTTTCATGCTTGCTTCACTTTTTTTTCAATTCTTTTTGCTCCTTCTTTCTTTCTTTCC
Source organism: Ictalurus punctatus (assembly GCF_001660625.3). Taxonomy (NCBI): domain Eukaryota; kingdom Metazoa; phylum Chordata; class Actinopteri; order Siluriformes; family Ictaluridae; genus Ictalurus; species Ictalurus punctatus. The sequence goes on from NC_030441.2 coordinate 4,965,721, forward strand.
TCCCACACTCCCATAACTGTGTTCATATGAATACACTTCAATATTGTTTATAAAAAATAAAAATAAAAAAGTCCAGAATAAATGCACAATCATTTCAGAGTAAAAATGACCCAAGATTTATGATTTTTTTTTTTTCAGAAAAAATTAGCTGATAGGAGAAAATTCAACAGAGAAATAAAGGAAGTTTTCTTTCAAACATTCGCATGGGCCTCAGAGGGTGACGGAAGGTTCTCTAAATCTGCACTTTAAACGGAAAAGGCTTCTGAGCAGAGACGTCAGAGGCCAAGAGGCTGCTTCATCTCTGAAAACATAAACAACTGTCAGAAGAGTTTGGAGAATGAGCGAGCAACACAGTGATAAAGCAGAAAGACACTTGGCCCTGAAGACATGGTCCAAAACACCTCCATGACATTTATCCTTCCAGATATTGCATCTGAAATTGCCAAGACAAAAAAAATTGCAGATTCTTCAAGATGCTTCAGATTATGGGACTTGGGCCAATTAATTGGTGTGGCATCATTGATGCTTTGACTTAAAGGTTCCACCAGGTTCCTCTTCTTTTTTTGTTGAGAAAGGTGACTCTCGAGTTGCTATGTCAAGCATGGCCTTCTAAACATCTTGCAAACCAAATATTTAACATAGTTGTCATTTGATGGTGAGGCAACACTGTCGCTAAGCAACCGGACATAAGATTACCCCAACTAAATACTGAAACAAACAATTTAGCTAGTCACACATTTGAGAGTGGAAGTGTGACAGATCCATCAGGAACATCAACATTTACCTCAGGTGTGTCATAAAATTGCTATGAAAAGAGTGTATATAACTGAAATTACACAAAAAAATTACACCAAAAGCCACCCTGTCTTCAGTAGACGCTGCCAACCTGACTGACTTTATCATGGTCACTACTCTTCCAAATTCTTCCACATTCTTCCAATCTTTCACACTCTTCTAAACTCTTCCAAAGTGTTCCAAACTCTTCCACACTCTTCCAAACCTTTCCATATACTTCCAAACTTTTCCACACACTTCTGAACAGTTCCAAACTCTTCCAAAGTCTTACACCTTCTTCCAAAGTATTTCAAACTCTTCCATTTTCCAAAGTGAATAGCACAAGAGTAGAATGGTACAGTGATAAACTGTAGAACAACTACCATCTGAGGGAACATATGTTAAACTGAGAAGAAAGATTCTTTCATGCTCTCTCTTTCTTTCTTCCTTCCTTCTTTTCGTTAATTCTCAAGCCTTTCTATTTCATAATTTTTACCATCATGATCTCATTTTCCCACTAACCCTTTCACTTACTTACTTTTTTCAACACTTACTTATTCCTTGTTTCGTTTCTTCCTTTCTTCTGTACTTCCTTCCTTTCCTTTTACCTACCATTCTTTCTTTCCTCATCAACTCTTTCATTGATTCTGTCTCTCGTTTCAGTAGACAGCATGAGAGTTCTGTATTTTTGGACAAATCTGGCTGAGAGAAGGTGATAATTCTGTAATTCCATTCAGGCAGAACAGGACGATTTGCTCTGAACACTCTGAGGAATAACTGCTCTGAATTTTGTCACAAAGTCCAGTGTAGGAATAACCCTTGCTGCCTCAACTGATCAAGTAAAGAAATAGACTTTTACACAGAGACTTGCATATGCGATATCTCAATGCATTGGATTGTGGTTTTTATCTGCATTGTTTAGATTTACACTGTTAACATTTACATCATGTCTAGAGACAGCGCATGATGTCATCGTGCATCCAGGTCTCTAATACAACACATGACTGAATATCACACATGTTCGGCTTCAAAGCTAACCCGCTAACCCAGGGAAAAGCACATCACTACTTTTCCGAAAACACTCGACTGTGTAAGGCTTGCACTCTTAAATCCACTGAGTGAATTCCTGAACGCTTTCCGCTTGCTGAGCACGTCTTCCAGCAATAATAATTCCTGCTCTGTAAACACGAGCAGACCGTCTGGGAGTGAGATTGGTCTTCATCGAGTCTTTATGAAGTGCCGCTGAGTCGCTTCAGTCAATTCAAACTTCGCCCGTCATCATCAATACTCGCACGTTACATCATCGAGGGACAGGAATGCTTAGACGCATGCTCAGGATTGCTCACGTCATGTCACCTGCCTGATACCAGCAAGATAACGGAGACAAACTGAGTGAGAGAAAAAGCACAGAAAATATCTCCTATTCCTGTATAAATCAGTGAGGGAAGAGAGAGAGAGAATGAAAAGAGAGACATACAGAAAGACAGAAACAGAGAGAGAGAGAGAGATAAGAAAATGTCATGATTGTCAAATAGATGAACCCTTTCCAGTTTTTTTTATGTATTCGTTGACTTACCATGGATTACACCTATAAATAATAATCTCATGCATCTCACTCTTCATTCTGTTCGCTCTCAATTCTTTTCAAATCACCTTTGGTCCAATTTAGTGCTTCATCATTCTGAAAAGAATGAAATCGAATGATTAAATGATTCAAATTGCAATTATTAGATTCAATCTTTAGGAAGGACAGTGAGGAAGGGTCAGAAGAACAGGTGAAGAAACAGTGGGAAGATTGGAGATAAGAGTTATTGAAGACTGAGAGGAGAGTGATAGAAATACATTAAAAAACAATAGGTGTCATTTTTCAAGGTTGATTTGGAAGCAATCGCAGACTTTCAAACAGTTTATTAAACAAACAACAAAACAAAGACACTAAGACAACTTGGCAAAAACTAAACATAAACTAACAAGATCAATGAACTCGGTAACATGGTGGTCTAAGACAAACGTAAGACAGAGAAGCAGTGTAAATAATGGCTATATATGTGTGCTCGTTACCAGAAACGTGATTCAGGTGCAGGTGGTCATGTGACATGTTGTAGTACACTGCAGTGGCTGATGGGAACTGAAGTCCAGAGTTACCTCCTTGATATATGACAATAGGAATGAAGTAGTGAGAAAGAAAGAGAAAGAAAAAAGGAGAAGAAAACATGAAGACAGAGGAAGTACAATGGCTCTTTCCAAGAAAATGGAAATGTAGTTTTAATGACAATGATGAAGAAATTTCCATTTGTATGCCCAGGTCAATAGGACAAAATGGTTCCCTGCGCATCTTATAATGCGTAAGGTGAAATCTGGTCATCTTAGAGTAAGAGAGAGAGGAGGGGGGAAGGCAGACAAAGAGAGTAAGAGAGAGATAAAGACAGACAGACAAATAGAAAGAGATTAAGAGACAGAACACTCACCTACTCACCATCCTGCAACTATATTATATTACATTATATTGTAACTGACAGGTTATGAATGGAAATGTAGAGCTCAGGATAGTAGCAGGAATAGTAACACTGCTGTTTATTGTGAAATTGTGAAATGACCTCATTCAAAATAAGCTCCTGGAACATCTAGGCTTTGTGTTCCTCAGCCTTTTGAAATGAGCACAAAGTTTGCCTAAACCTTGAGGAACATTGTCACGATTTCCCCTTGAGTCAGCGCTGCAGTATTGCAGCGTGCTCAGAAAACCGAAGCGCAAGCTCGTTTAGCGAGTTCAAAGCACTAGCCCGGTGCACAAGCTCTTAGTGAACGCATGCTTTTGGTTCTACAATGACATTTACTTTGTTTACTCCGGACATGTGGTTTTGTTATGGTTATTTTCTGTCTCCGCTCCTGGTTGGTCATTGGTTGTTTTCCGAATGTGTGCCATCATTGTTTTCAGCTGCCCTGTGTTTAACCCATGATTACGTTTGTCATTGAAACCTCTTGTGTCTTGTAGCACATTTCATAGTATTGAGTTTATCTCTTTACTAAGCGGTTGTTCCTTGTTCTTGTTCTCGAGTCATGGCTATAGACTTTGTTTCTCGTTTCGCCTTGCACTGTTTATGCCTGTCTGCTGATCGCCTGACCTTATGCATGTTTTTTGGACCACGCTTTGGATTACTGTTTTGGATTTGTCTGCCTGCCTCTCTCTCTGATAAATGTCTTTAACTGCACTTGCATCCATCCTAACCTCCATTACGTAAGTTACGTGAAACATGGACGTTGCCATCTACAATCACACTGCCATGTTGATACACTTGCCCACCTTAATAAAGAGAGATCACTATGCTCCCGCTAAAGAAGCCCAAAATTAAAAATGGATGATCATCACAAGGTGTTATATTATGTCACTTTAAATAAGTTAAATATATATTTAACTTAATATATATTATGTTATAATATATATTATGTTATTATATTTTTATGTTATAATATGTCATTTTAAAAAAGTTAAAATGGGAGAATTGCATATCTGGCTCAGACTAATGCAAGTTTTACCATGAACATCAACCTGTGTGCAGCCTACATCATACCACATGAATCCCTCAATTTTAATGAGGACATCTTTCCCACCATGAAAGCAGAGATAATTCCGTTACAGACATGGGGAAACAACTATGCAGAGATCTGAAGGCTAGAATTTGCAAAGAAAATGATTTCATTCCCACAAGCAGGGATTCCAATATAGTATGAGCTGAAAATGTCACAGTACAATCAACAAAAATTGAAGGAAAAAGGGAACACTCTTGGAAAATTTACATGTTTCTCACTGTTAGGATGCAGTGTACCTTCCCAAGACGAAACAAGAAAGAAAAATAAATTAGATAGAAGAAGCAATCAATCCAAATCTCTGAACTGTCATGTGGATGAATTGATCCAACCAATTTATTAGGTATACAAGGTGGACCAATCTGGAAAAATGAATTCAGCAATCTATTCAAAGCTGTTCATCCTGAACAAAAGGAGCAAATGACAACTCAGCAGAATTGCCTGGAAGACAAAATTTCACTTTCTGAAGTAAGAAGACCCTCACATTAAATAAATCATATGGACCAGATAACATCAGAAATGAAATGATTAAATATAGTAATGCCCGATAACTCAACCTTGTTCTTGACCAGGGGTGTCCAATCTTTTCCAGAAGGGCCGGACGTGGGTGCAGGTTTTCATTCCAACCAAGCAGAAGCCACACCTGAGTCTATTGAAAGCCAAGATGAACTGATTAAACAGGTGGAATCAGGTGTGGCTCCTGTTTGGTTGGAATAAAAGCCTGCACCCACACTGGCCCTTTGTGGATATGATTGGACAAGCCTGTTGTAGACACTTGAAATTTCCCTAAAATCTGGAACCAAAGCGATATTTTCAGAAATGAGCCTTGGTAAAGTGTTCTGCAGTATTCTGAATACACACATTCTCACCTTTATACGAAAACACAACATCCTAAATAACAAGTAAATTTCTTTCTACCCCAACATCGCACCACAGACCACATTTATGCTCTTCACATACTTATAAACACAACCAGTAAAAATGAAAATATAGGAAAATTGTTGCTTGCTTTGTAGAAATCATTTGACTCAGTCTGGCATGTACTCCTCCAGTCTGGTACAGAGGCATGACAGTGTTTGATTTCATTAAATCAGTGTACCAAGGAAATGAAGGTGCTCGTTTGTATTTTTATAAATTGGACAGAAAAGAAACAACAAAAAACAAACAAAAAAAACAATCAGTTTCTGTATTTTGAACAAATCCTGCTCAGAAAAGGTGATAGTTCCTGTAATTCTGTTGAGGCAGAGCCGGACAGTTTCTAGGTGGATGATTTAGTCCTGCTGTCCTCCACACCAGAGGGTCCACACCAGAACCTGCCCATTCTTGAGGATATATTAGTATGGGGATGTATATATTAGTAAATTAGAACAAAACCAGCATGATGCTCTTCCAGAGTATAGCAAACAAAATAAAGTAAAAAAATACACTCAACCAAACACAGACAGGCAACCAAACACAGACACTCAGCCAGACACTCACCCAAACATAGACACTGAACCAAACACACAGAACACAGAGACTCATCCAAACACTGACACACCCAAACACAAACACTCAACTAAACAGACATGCAACCAAGCACTCAGCCAAACACAGATACTCCCCCAAACACACAATAAACAGACACTCAAACACACTTACCCAATCACAGTCAACCAAACACAGACACTCCACCAAACACATTAAACAAACAAAGACACTCACCCAAACACAGACACTCAAGCAAACACAAACGATCAACCAAGCACAAACACAGTCAACCAACAGAGGCACTCACCCAAACACAACAACTCATCCAAACACACTGACGAAAACACAGTAAACCAAACATACTCACGCAAACACACACAAACACAGACTCTCACCCAAAGATAAACACTTGAACAAACACTCGAACAAACACACGCACTCACCCAAACACACTCATCCAAACACAGGCACGAAACCACACACAAAAACAATCAACCAAACACAGACACTGAACCAAACACACAGAACAAACACAGAGACTCTCCAACAGAAGCACTCAACACAGACACTCACACAAACATGCAACCAAACACATTTGCTCAAACACAGACACCCAAACACAGTCAAGCAAACAAAGACCGCTCCAAACACACTCAACAAACTGACACTCAGCCAATACACTAACCTAGTCAACCAAACACAGATACTCACCCAAACATTCAACCAAACATAACCACTCAACCAAATACAGACACTCAGCCAAACACACTCACCAAAACACAGTCAACCAAACACAGACACAAAACCACACACAAAAACAAATCAACCAAACACAGACACTGACCAAAACACCCAACAAACACAGACACTCAACCAAACACAAATGCTCAACCAAACTGAGACACTCAACCAAACACACTCAAACACACTCACTGAAACACAGTCAACCAAACATGCTTACGCAAACACAAGCACTCAACCATACAAAGACACGCAGTCAAAAACACAAAACCAACAGACACACACCCAAACATACTCACACCACCAAACACAGACACTCAAGCAAAAACAAACTCAACCAAAGACACTCAACCACACACAAACTCACCAAAACACAGATACTCAACCACACACACTCACCAAAACACAGACACTCACCGAAACACACTCAACAAATACAGACATTCACCCAAACAGACACTCACCCAAATACAGACACTCACCCACATACACACAACCAAAAACAAACACTCAACCAAACACAGACACTCACCCAAACACAGACTCACCCATAAACACTCGATCAAACAGACACTCAGCCAAACACACTCGCTCAGTCAACCAAAGACAAACATTCACCCAAACACCGACTCTCACGCACACAAACACTCAAACACAAACTCTCAACCAAACACAGACAACCAACCAAGCACAGACATGCAACCAAACACAGACACTCCCCCAAACACAAACACTGCCTCACAAACAGACACTCTTTGAAACACAGTCAACAACCACAGACACTCACCCAAACACAAACACTAACCCAAATACAAACACTCAGCAAACACAGACATTCACCCAAACAAAAATGTCTGGGTTACGCATGTAACCCTGTTCCCTGAGAAGGGAACAAGATGTTGTGTTTAGCATAACACTACGGGAGCGCCCTTGTGCGCAATCAGCATCTGAAGCTTGTGCAAAATCATGCCTATTTATAGGCGTGATCAGGTGACATGGCTATTAAGCACATCACATGATATATATATGGCAGCTGTGAACTGCACCGTCAGCCTCTATTGTCTGAAGCGAAAACGCAATTCACAGGCCTGCCTTGGTATGACAAAGCTATGCAACGTCTTGTTCCCTTCTCAGGGAACAGCGTTACATGCATAACCCAAACATTCCCTTTCAAAGGAAACTCCACATTGCATTTAGCTCCAAAATCCAGCGGAGAGCTGAACCGGAAGACAGAGCAAGAGATAGAGCAGTGCTCGTCTCTGGCTCCTCTTCCAGATCCATAAGAGATCCCCTGAACCTGAGACAGCTAGCTGCAGCGGCTGGTCCAGATCATTGAGGCTCTGAAACCCAACTCGCTTTGGCTTCCGAGAAGAGAGCGAGTCGTGAGCGGAGCTGCCTAATGTGGGCGTTTGTTTGATTAATTCAATTAATTTGTTTAATTCAATTAATGGTCAGTTTAGCAGATACTTCTTTTTTGTCTTTTAGCCCCCCCCCGCCGCCATTTATTCCTTGTTATTTTAATTGTTTATAAGTTTAAATTAGTACCAGTGTGTTGTTTGCATAAAGAGACATAAGGGTAAAAAAAAAAAAAAAAAACACAATGCAATAATAAATCACCATAATATAGCAAACGATGAAGACACCACAAGCACAAAGAAGCATTGAAGACATTGCATGGTAGTTACAAGACAAATACCAAAATAACAGCACTACATACTGTGTACATGGTCTATTCTGTGTACAAATCTGACTATCAATAAGCCACGATTTCAACGGACCTGTTCACTAACTGTACGTATTAAAGCCTCTTATGTGCAGTGGTACTGAAGTCCAACCACTTGTGATGTTTTAATAGAGAATGCTGATTGGCTATAAGCACTTCTTTGAGAAGAAACAATGCAATAACCTCTCCTTGTTCCTCCGGTAGCCCGATAAGTATCTTTCCTCTGTGTAATAAACTTTTTAAGTGGAGTAGGAGCGGTATTATGCAAGATTTTATAAACAAGACACAAATTCCAGTATTTAATCAGATTTCCTGCAACTTAAAATATTCCTTAATATAAAACAATGATGGTAAGTATACTGCTTCTGGTCTAAAACAAAGTTTGCTCTACAGTATTTCAAGTGATTTCAATGTAGTTTTAGTAACTTGTGCCCAACTCGTTAAACAGTGTGTAATAAGTAAGCAGATTGTAGCAATCATATATAGTGAGAGAGAGACAGACAGAAGGTTTGCGTCAGTGCAGCTCTGGTCTGGTGATCAGGGTCACGTGACCTGATTGACAGACAGAACACCTGTGGTGTGAGACAGATGGATAGAGAGACAGTGAGAGGAAGTGAGTGTGTAAAAGAGGAAATGCAGCTGATGCTACCCTACTTGTTTTCTCTATTTTACTTATCTTTCTTTTTCTAATTCTTTTCTCTTTTATATTATTATTAATAATAATTAATTATTAACTTTTTTCCCTTTGTTTTTACTTTCTTGTTGTGCTCTGGTTCTTTCTCTCTTTCTCTTATGTCTTTTCTTTCTGTCATTTTTTTTCTATTTTGAATTTTTTATACATCCGTTCTGGTTTTCTTTTTGAATTTCTTGATGCTTTATTTCCATGCTACTCCTTCCCTTATTTCTATATTGTACTAGCTTTCTATCCCTATTTTTATTCTTTTCTCCATTCTTTCTTGCTTCTTTTATTCCTCTATATTTTATTCATATTGCATCTTTTCTTCATTTTTTTTTAAATACATCATGATTAGTTTGTTAATTCTTTACTTTTTTATTGTTTTCCTCTGGTTCTTTCTCTCTTTTTCTTACTTCCTTGCTCTCTATGGTTTTGCTAATTTTTTTTCTCATTCTTTCTGCATAGGTTTTTCTCTACTCCTTCCCTTCTTGTTTCTAAATTTTATGAGCTTTCTATCTCTTTCATTCTTTCTTTTCCCCATCTTTCTTCTTTCTTTTATACCTTCCTATTTCACGTCTTATTTGCCTTTCATAAGTTTATTGTATCCATCATGCTTGGTTTTGAATTCCTTAATTTTTTTTAGCTCCTCGTCAAGGTTCTTTCCTTGAAATATCAATATCTTGTTTCTTTTTCATTGTCCTTCTTTCTTTCGTTAGTCTGCTATTTTTGCTTTCACTGTTCTTTCTCTTATATTCTTGCTATCATTTTTCTCCTTTTATTATTTTTCTTTTTGTCTTCATTTCAGTTTGTTGTGGTCTCTTTCTCTCTTCCTTCCTTTCCTGTTTCTGTATTTTACTAGCTTTCTTTCCCCCCTCTTTCTTGTCTTTCTTCTTTAGTCCTCTTTTTTTTCTCTTCCTTCCTACACTACTTCCATCCCACACTACAAACTCCTTTCTGCTTTCTTGGAGATGTTGAATGGTAAAACTTAATGAGAACCTGGATAATAGTGTTTTATTTTATTTTCTCTGACTGTAGTATTGAGTGTCAATGAAATGAAAACCCAGCATTATGGGCCCTAGAGGAAAAGTGTACACTAAACTCCTCTCCTCCCCCTCATTAGCTAATTCCACTTTACACTATTATTTCTCATAGCTTTTTGTGTTGGTGTTACAGCGATTCAGAACCTGGCACTGGGCCAAACTTTTACAACATAATGGTTTCACTGGAGTTCACTCTCTGTGTGTGTGGGTGTGTGTGGGTGTGTGTGTGTGTGTGGGGGTGGGTGTGTTCAGAAGTGTGTGTGGATGGTTTCCAGATCTCTGCCCACTGTAAACCAGTAATAACTCAGAGTTGAAGTTTACTGGTTGGAACAGATGTGCATGCACGCGCACACACACTCACACACACACAAGAAAGAAAGAAAGAAAGAAAGAAAGAAAGAAAGAAAGAAAGAAAGAAAACTACCTACACAGCAAACATGTAGGTGAGTTTTTATGCCAAAAGTATTGAATGTAACTTTTCAAGAAATGAACAAAAAAAATTCCTCACGTGTGGGCAGAGCTTAACAGCAATTTACTCTCATTGGCTAGTGAGATTTGGATCAACAGCTCCCCGACCAGGAAGTAGCGACAGTGTCGCTAATTTTGGATTGTTCTGGATGTGGTTCTCTGTATAGCTAGTGTTTGTACTTTGTAGTGGAAATGACTTCCATACTTAGTCAGTTTATTAGTTCGTAAGTGATATTTGAGGTTTGAGTAGTCTCCTACCAAAATTGTTTCAAGATGTGCTCTCAGGAGTGGCACGGAGCGTTGTCGTAATCATCATCCTCCTCCTCAGCGTGACACTCATGCTGTCGATCCAAATTTCACTAGTCAATGACAGTAGATCACTGATAAGCCCCGTCCACATGAGAGGTCTGTGCCAGAATGGTGAGTCGCAGCTCCTTTCTGTAATGCTCACTAGTGTTAGCTTTGACAATTGTGTAAACAGTCTAGGTGACCATGTGACGGATTTTAGCCAAAAGAACTTCACCGTATGATAATTAGACATAATGAATAAAAAGATATACACTTTAGATTGGTCTGAAGTCAGACTGACACACTGAACTAGCAGTTCGCGCTATGAACTCGCGCTATAACAGTCAACAGCAGACATTATTATAATCCAAGAATGTTCCGGATGATTAATTTCCAGTGTCATGTAATTTGTCCTCATCTGTCACCATATCCCAGTCTCAAACATTAATGCGATGTGATCTGGAGGAATGAAGCTGCTAAAGGCTGCTGAAGCCTGCTGTGGGACGAGTGCTGAGTCAGTCACCGATTAAATGCATGCCACATCACTTTATTCCCCACACAGAGTTTGGCATCACTCAACACTTTGTGTTTTTGGTTTGTTCAAATACTTCTCATCACTGAGGTAGGGTGGTGCAGGCTGGGAGTGCACTGTTACTGGATAAGCAGGAAACAAGAAAAGATGGACGAGAGAAAAATAACAAAAAAGAAGAAAAGAGGTGAGGAGCAAAAAATAAGGAAACAGGAATGAAAGAAAGAAGGATGTGAGTGTCATGTTTGGAGGTGGAGATGGATGCAAGTGCAGATTATGTTTAATAAAAATACAAATAAAACAGTATCTACAGTAGAACTTGTGGCAAAAACATAAAGACAGAAACAACAGCAATGAAAGACAAACACAAGACACGACCACCCACCCACAAGTGCTCCTTAACATCAATGTGAATCAGGTGCAGGTGGTCATGTGACAGTGATGCAATGGGGTGCAGTGGCTGCTGGGAACTGTAGTCCAGAGTTCATTTCAGACTATCCATGACAGTGAGGAGCAATAAATAAGGAAATAAGAACGAAAATTCATAAATAAAGGAAGACCATGAATAATGGCATATCAATAAATCAAAAATAATAAATAAAGAAAGAAATAAATAAATATATAAATAAATGCAAAGAAAGTAAGGAAGCAAAAAGTAAGGAAGAAAAAAAGAAAGAAAGAAAGAAAGAAAGAATAATGTGAGCAGCATAAATGAGTAAAGAATAATGAAAATTAATAAATAAAAATACATTAAAGAATAAAGGAAATAAATAAGTAAATAAATAAAGCAAAAAGAAAGAAAGAACAAAAGAAAGAAGGAGAAAAAATGAGGAGCAAATCATTATAATGAAAATTAAAAAATAAACAAAGACATTAATGAACAAAGGAAACCAATCAATAAATTAAAAAAATAACAAACAAACAAACAAATAATGAAGAAAGAAAGATAGAAAGAAAGAAGGATAGGTAAAATAAATTTACAGAAAAATGAATACAGGAGAGGGAATAAAGAAGAAGAAAAAAGAAAGAAAGAAAACTTTATACAAAGTGAGGAACAAAAAAAATAAGTAAACAGTAATGGAAATTAATTAACAAGAATGGCTGCCACTATTTGTTAGCTACATTAGCCTTGTAGAGATTTTGGGATGTTAATCCTGAGCTTTAGTCCTGATAATATACATGCACATGTGTTTCTCTATGTGTACCAGGAATGATGATGATGACGATGGCTGGTCACGTTGGTATTTCCTGCCGTCACACTGCTCCATTCATGACTGTGAGCTTTGAAGTGCGTGAAGCTTATCACATCAGCACTGCAAGCCGTGCACATGCCCTTTAATTCTCCACTCAATGAGTCATTGATGCCCAAGGAGCCGAGCGTGGGCTGGCCATATCCCATTTACAAAGATGAGGGCATTCAGAGGGGAAAGGTCTAAAAAAACATGGAAAAAGACAGAAGTTTTTTTTTTTTTTTTTTTTTAATTAAGTATGTGGAGAAATAATTGATAGCAAGATGGAAAAAGAAAATAGGAAGGCAGTGGAAGGCAAAAAGATGGAGGTACATGGTGAAGGAAAAGAAATAAGGATGGATAAAAAAGAAAAAGAAGTGGAACAAGAAAGATGGAACTTTAAAAGGTTAAAATAGAGATTAAAATAGAGAAAGCAAAAAATAACAATAGAAAACAAGAATAGAATAAGTATAGAAGCTAAAAAAGGCATTTAGCATCAGAGCTGAACATCAACTGCAATGAATGAATGTAAGTAGTTAGTATCAGCTAAGCAGATGTATAATATTGCTAATCATGATGAAATGCTAATTTGAGTATAACCCTACTGAAAAAAACGTCTGGGTTACCCATGCAACCCTGTTCCATGAAAAGGGAATGAGACGCTGCGTTTAGCATAATGAATGAATGAATGAATGCCTTTTATTGTCACTATACATATGTACAATGAAATTAAGAGCCACTCCTTTTTGTTCCGTGCAAACATATACATTCAATACACAAGAAGAATAAACAGATAATACACAGATAAATAAATAAGATAAATAAACAAAATAAATAAACAAGATATGCAATATATGCAAGATATATGCACGATAGATAGATATTAGGGTGGATGGCGGAGGTACTATGAAATGCATAGTTTGAGACAATATATACATATGCTGTGGACTCAGTACATGTGTTTGTTTATCATGGTAATAGCTTTTGGGAAGAAACTATTCTTAAATCTACTAGTCCTTGTTTTGATGCACCTGTAACGTCTCCCTGAGGGCAACAGATTGAACAGATCAAAGCCAGGGTGAGAACTGCCCTTAATGATAGTTTTTCCTCTGCTGAGGCAACGGGAAGTATAAATATCCATCAGGGAGGGGAGAGGGCAGCCAATGATCTTCTGTGCTGCTCTTACTACCCTCTGAAGCCTCTCCCTGTCTGCTGCGGTGCAGCTACCATACCACACCGTGATGCAGTATGTCAGCAAGCTCTCGACGGACGAGCGGTAGAAGATCAGCAGCAGATTGGAGTCCAGATTGTACTTCCTGAGAACCCTCAGGAAGTGTAGCCGCGTTTGAGCCTTCTTGATGACCGATGTGATGTTGTCCGTCCAGGAGATGTTAGCAGAGATAAGGACGCCAAGAAACCGGACGGTGTGGACCTTCTCTACACACTCCCCATTGATGAAGAGGGGGGCCAGCTCCGTGTTGTGTTTTCTGAAGTCTACAATAAGTTCCTTGGTTTTCTTGGTGTTTAGAGTCAGGTTGTTCTTTGAACACCAGGCTGCCAAGTTTAGGACTTCCTCTCTGTAGGCTGCCTCCTCTCCTTTTGAGATAAGTCCGACCACTGTGGTGTCGTCAGCAAACTTGATGATAATATTATTGTTGTAGACTGGTCTACAGTCATATGTGTAGAGACAGTACAGGAGGGGGCTCAACACACAGCCCTGTGGAGAACCTGTGCTCAACGTGCGAGTGGAGGAGAGGTGGGGCCCGAGTCTCACTGTCTGGAACCGGTTGGTCAGAAAGTCCTTTATCCAGGCACACGTGAGGCGGGGGAGACCAAGGGTGACCAATTTGGTGACGAGAATGTCCGGAATTATTGTATTAAAAGCCGAACTGTAATCCACAAAAAGCATCCGTACGTAGCTCTGTTGCTGCTCAAGATGTCTCAACACGTTGTGGACAGCTACGGCGATAGCATCCTCTGTGGATCTGTTTGCACGATAAGCAAATTGAAAAGGATCGAAATCTGGGGGGAGGTAGTCCTTGATGTGCTGAAGAACCAATCTCTCAAAGCACTTCATGATAACTGGAGTGAGGGCTACAGGACGATAATCATTCAAGCTAGTGGTGGGCGATTTCTTTGGCACTGGAATGATTGTGGCTGATTTTAGGCAGGACGGGATGACTGCTTGGGCCAGGGAGAGATTGAAAATTCTGGTAAAGATGTGGGCAAGCTGGTGGGCACATGATCTGAGCACGTTACCAGGTACACCGTCTGGGCCAGCAGCCTTCCTGGGGTTCACTGCCAGAAACATCCGTCTAACATCGTGTTCCCTCACAGTAAGTAGAGTGGTGCAGGAACCAGAAGGGGATGGAGGCAGGGCTGGACTGGTACGGGGGCCAGATGACAGATAACAGTATGGGAGCACCTCTCGTGCGCGACCGGCATCTGAAGCTTGTGTAAATTCATGCCTATTTATTGGCCTGACATGATCAGATGACATGGCAATTAAGCACATCGCGTGATATATATATGGCACCTGAGAACCGCGCCATCATCCTCTATTATCTAACGCGAAGACGCAATTCACAGGCCTGCCTGTATGACAAAGCTACGCAATGTCTCGTTCCCTTCTCAGGGAACAGGGTTACATGTGTAACCAAGATGTTCCCTTTCAAAGGGAACTCCACGTTGTGTTTAGCATAACAGTATGGGAATGAGAATACCCACTCTGTCATACCGAGGGTACGGCCTGTTCAAAAAGACCCAAGCCCGAGGGTCACTGCAGGACACTCGAGCCAGGGGTGGAATGAATATCCAGGCTGTAATACTGAATGAATGTGAGTGGCGTAGGCCACCCTGCAGCGGCACACACATCCTGTAAGGATACCCCGTTAGACAAAGCCTTCGAGGAGGCGATCGCCCCAGTGGAATGAGCCCTTATGCCCAGAGGCGTAGGGAGACCGCGTGCCTAAAAAGCAATAGATATTGCTTCCACTATACAATTAAAGATGTGCTGCTTTGACACATCACCTCTACTGTTGCCGCCAAAGCAGACCAGCAGCTGCTCCGACTTACGCCACTGGCCGGAGTGGTGGATGTAAGTACAGAGAGCCCTTACTGGACACAGCAGGTGTAGGCACTTTAGGAGTATAATCTGGCCTTGGATACAGGAAGGCTTTGGCTAATCCAGGGGCAAAGTCAAGGCAGGAAGGGGCAACGGAGAGAGCTTGTAGATCTACTCGCTTGAGAGATGTCAGGGCCATCAGAAGAGCTACCTTTAGAGTCAGAAGCTTTTCAGCGGCTGACTCTAAGGGCTCAAATGGGGCCCCTGACAGACCTTCCAGTACAACAGAAAGGTCCCAGGAAGGTATGTGCGGCCTGCAGATGGGCCTCAGACACCTGACACCACGCATGAACCTCGAAGTTAGAGGATGTTGCCCCACAGAGGCTCCATCAACAGGGGCATGGCTGGCTGAAATGGCAGCCACGTAAACCCTGATTGTAGAAGGAGCTGACCCCGCTGAGAATTGTTGTTGTAAGAACTCCAAGATTCTAGCTATTGCAGTTCACTGGATCTACAGTGGATCCCTGCAGATGGGAATCTCCCAAGGAGTGCCATCTAGCAGGGATATTATCTCTGAGAACCATATTCGCGCTGGCCAATAAGGTGCAACTAGCAGCAGACATAGACTGTCTTGGCAAACACTTGCTAGAACTTGTGGGAGCAGAGTGATCGGGGGAAAGGCATACAGATGTCACCTTGGCCACATGTGCACCATGGCGTCCAGCCCTAATTGAGGGCGAACCACATGCAGTCTGAGGTTCAACCTGAGCCCCAAGCTCTTCATGTGTGCAAGAACAACATCTCGATGTTGATCTGCCAGTTCACTGGATCGTGTTAGAATTAACCAATTGTTCAGGTAGTTTAGTACACGAATGCCCTGAAGCCACAATGGAGCCAGAATGACATCCATACACTTTGTGAAGGTGTGAGGGCATAAAGCTAGCAAAATTTCTATGTGGAAATATGCACCTTTTAGATCTATCGTCCCAAACCAGTCCTCAAACTGAATCTGTGGAATGATAAGTTTGGGCATCAGCATCTTGAACCTGTATGTCCGAAGAGTACAGTTCAGATGACGCAAATCTAAAATTGAATGCATACGCCACTATTTTTTGCTGACCAGGAAATAACGGCTTTAAAAACCTCCCTCCCTCAGGGAACAGGGTACATGTTCTATGGCCCGTTTGTCCAAGAGAGATCTTACTTCATGCGCTAACATCAGGCTCTGGTCTGTGCTGATTACTGTGGTGAACACACCTCTGAACCGGGGGGTTGAGCTCTAAACTGTACCCGATAACCCTTTACTACGGTAGACAGAACCCATGGAGATACATTTGGTAGTAGTTTCCACGCTGTCAGACGGTCTTTTAGTGACGTTAACTATTCCACATTCTATTGGAGGAAAAGCATCAGATTTTCATTGCCCTGTGACAGCTCGCTGACCAGAGAACACTGAAAACTTGGGAGAGCCTTGGCTAGGAGGCCCTACAGTAGCACTGGGGGCTAACTGCCCTAACAACCTCATGTCCCCTGATACGTCCCTTCAAGGGCCCTCAGGACCACTCTTCTTTGCCTGCTTGGCCTTTATGACCTTTCTCAGAACAGGCCTAGTAGCAGGCTTCAACTGTGGCCTCCCGGTTCCCCTGGCTGTCTGCGGGGGTTGGTGGGCTGCCATACTTCAATTCAATTCAATTCAATTTTATTTGTATAGCGCTTTTTACAATAGACATTGTCTCAAAGCAGCTTTACAGAAATATCAACACGGGATACAGATATTAAAGGTGTGAATTTATCCCAACTGAGCAAGCCACTGAGTGGCGACGGTGGCAAGGAAAAACTCCCTAAGTTGTTTTAAGAGGAAGAAACCTTGAGAGGAACCCGACTCAGAAGGGAACCCATCCTCATCTGGGTAACAACAGATATTGTGAAAAAGTTCATTATGGATTTATATGAAGTCTGTATGGCGTTAAGAGCAGCCGTAGTCCCAGCAGTCTGGAATTAAAGAAGATTTGAGCTCCATCCAGAGGCAGAAAGGATCTGGATCTCTAGTATCTCCATAAATTCGTGTGGGGCTCGGCGAAAGGAGAGAGGGAGAAAGTAGAACAGAATCTAGTCAAGGGTAGGCTTGAGTAAACAAATACGTTTTAAGCTTAGACTTAAACACTGAGACTGTGTCTGAGTCCCGAACACTAATAGGAAGACTGTTCCATAACTGTGGGGCTCTATAAGAGAAAGCTCTTCCCCTGCTGTAGCCTTCACTATTCAAGGTACCGTCAGATAGCCAGCATCTTTTGATCTAAGTAGGCGTGGCGGATCATATAAAACCAAAAGGTCGCTTAGATATTGTGGCGCGAGACCATTTAGTGCTTTATAGGTTAATAAGAGTATTTTATAATTAATGCGAGATTTTACTGGGAGCCAATGCAGTATTGATAATATCGGTGTGATATGGTCGTATCTTCTAGTTCTAGTTAGGACTCTAGCAGCTGCATTCTGGACTAATTGGAGCTTATTTATATTCCTACTGGAACATCCAGACAGTATGGCATTACAATAATCTAATCTAGAGGTGACGAATGCATGAACTAGTATTTCCGCATCATGTAGTGACAATATGTTTCTTATTTTAGAAATATTTCTGAGATGAAAGAAGGCTATCCTAGTAATATTATCTACATGAGCATCAAATGATAGGCTGGAGACAATAATCACTCCAAGGTCTTTAACTGCTGCACATGATGAAACAGAAAGACCATCCAGAGTAACCATGTGATCAGAAAGAATACTTCTAGCTACACGTGGGCCTAATAAAAGTATTTCTGTTTTATCAGAATTAAGCAGAAGGAAGTTAATTAACATCCAATGTCTAATGTCCTTTACATTACTTGCCTTCTGTGTCTTCCTCGCATTACAAGGAACTTGACACAACAGGGAAGGAACTGGCTGAATGCCACCATATCTCACTCACATGTCACTCAGCAGGTCTGCTTGGTGGGCCTGCAACACTGTCATTGTCTATAGTGACCCACAAGCAAGATTACTACAAGCGCCTCCACCAACTTCAGCATATCTAAATAGCCATGCCGTTCATTCCCCAAAATGGCCAAATAATCCATCGTGGGGTTATAAATATATCTTATGCACGGTTTTCCCCCAGAAGCCTGATATTTTGTCATGCACTTCTGGAAGAAGGGGGAGTTTTCTGCAGTGTGAGGGATTTACTTTCACTGGAGTGAAAAAGGCTTGTCCAGCCTTAGTAATCACTTCAAGCAGCTCTTTATATGGTGCTATCAGTTTTTAGCACATCTTTCTGGCTCCTCGGAGTCAGAGAGGAATTGTTACTTATATTTGTGTGTGTGTGTGTGTTTTTCTCTTTTTTTCCCCATTTGGCTTTCCATAGCTGAAGGAGGAGTCGTGACAAGAGCTCCAAAATCCAGCGGAGAGCCGGACCCGGAAGACAGAGCAAGAGATCTCCGGCTCCTCTTCCATAAGAGATCCCCCGGACCTGAGACGGCTAGCTGCCTCGGCAGCGGCCGGCCCAGATCTACGAGACTCTGAAACCCGACTTGCTTCGGCTTCCGAGAAGAGCGTGAATTGTGAGCGCAGCTGCCTGATGGAGGCGTAACAATGCGCAGCCTCTTGAGGCTGCCATCGCATGCTACACTCCTAAACACTTCACCCATAAAGTGTGCACTATTTTCCATGATGAAATGGGAGCAAGCCATAACACACTTCCTGAATTCTCTCACTCATTCCTCTTTTTTTCTTCTCTTATTTTAAAGGGATAGAAAAGTCCAGAGATTTTGAGAAAAGATCGAAAAGAAATGAAGCATCTTTTTATTTCTTTACACAAACAACCAACAGGCAGTCTTTCGCTGAAGATAATAAGGCTGATGGTGCGGTTCACAGGTGCCATATTTATATCATGGAACACGTTTAATTGCCACGTCACCTGATTATGGCACGCCTATAAATAGGCATGATCTTACACATGCGTCAGATGCTGGTTGCGCGCGAGAGGCGCTCCCATACTGTTATGCTAAACGTTGATCAGTCCTGCACATCGGCTTGGCGGTATTTTAGCCCATTCCTCAGTACAGATCAGCCTCAATTCTGAGATGTTGGTGGGTTTTCCTCAATGAACTAATTGCTTCAGGTCCTTCCACAACATTTCTATTGGATTAAGGTCATGACTTTGACTTGACCATTGCAAAACATTAACTAATTGTTAATAATGTTTTGTCCATAAAATATTGTTCCAGTAGCATTCTGGCTTGTCCATGGGATCTTCAGCAAACTGCAGATGGGCAGCAATGTTCTTTTTGGAGAGCAGTGGTTTTCTCCTTGCAACCCTGCCATGCATACCATTGTTGTTCAGTGTTCTCCTGATGTTATCCTGACTCATGAACATTAGCCAATGTGAGAGCAGTTTTTAGTTGCTTTGAAGTTATCCTGGCTCCGTTGGGACCTCACAGACTATTACACGTCTTGTTCTTGGAGAGTTCTTTGTTGGCCGACCACTCCAGGGGAGGGTAACAATGGTCTTAAATTTCCTCCATTTGTACACAATCTGAATAAAACCTATAACCCCGCAGACCCACTCACACCCTAGACACTCAATAACACCCCCCACACCTACCCATACACCAGACACTAACTAAAACCCCCAACAACCACCCTTACTCCAGATACTCACTAAAACACCCACACACATTCATACCCTAGACACTCACTAACACCACCTTCACCCACCCATACACGTTGCCTAAGATGTAGTTGAGCATGTAGATGAGAGAAATGATAAATGTTTTAATCTACACTGCTTTAATCCCGCTCCTACAAGTTTGGAAAGTCAGAAACATCTTGTCTGAAGAAATTATATTGAAACATTTATTTTTGATTAAATCAAATGCAGAGGGGACTGACTACCTCTAATGAATTTTATATGTGGCACAAAAGCAGAGTTTTGAGTAAGTGGAAATGTGGTTTGTGTATCAAATCAATTGAAGAACAGTGCAATCTCTGTTCCCCCTTTTGTTAATCTAATGCAACACTCCCTTCTTCACTTAGCACAGCGGTAGCCCTTGCTTATATAAATCAGACCTTTATGTATAGTAAACATTCTATTATGTATCAGTTCTGTTTCCTGCACTTGTCTTTCTGCTGAGATGAAATCATGTATCTCCTGATATGTTAATCATTTGGTTGTGCCACAATCTAAGACCGTGGTTTCCTGCCAACTCAGATATTTCTGCACTCTGGGATACTCACTGCATTTTCTGCAGAAGCATGCCATGGGTTTATGCAACAGAAACATGTTAATGATCTGAACAGCAATGATTGGTGCAATGATTGGTTCAATGGACCAACTTCAAGAGGCTTCCATTTGCATTTTCAAAAACAAAAGCAGACTCTGCCCAATGTGGACCCAAAAGTTTAACTGACTTTGCAAAGTGAGTGTGAAGATGTACATTGCAAGTCATGGCTGTTTCTACATAAAGTAACTGAAATTTTATGACAAATTCAAGAAGCAGGACATCTGCTTTGTTGACTTCCTCATAGGTGATAGATCCTGTAAAATGAGAAACCATGAGACCATGATGAGACCAGTAGACTGAGATGTTTCAAATACAGAGACTCAAGCACACCCTCAAGACCTGGTACATAATAAAATAGCAACCAAGCTCTCCATTCTGATGCCTTCCAATATCTGAACTCATCAAGTGGCCTAGGTATGTGAATAATGAGATGTGAGGACTGGATTTTTATGATGCAATTTTCTATTACCCATAATGTGTCTGGTCTACCAATGTAATGTGGCTGGTAACTACTCTGAAGTTAAAGCTCTGTGATTTGTCTGGTTACACGAAGAAGGACAGCATGCATATAATCAGTCCAAAGCCCCATACAATATCATAATATGGCATGTTCATAAGTTGTGATGGACCTTTAACTCCTCTGACAGGCCTACCCTCAACTAAGGCTGCCTCAGTGTCTCTTATCACAGACTTTGAGTCTCTGTCATGATGTCCTGAGGATAACACAGTGTACTTAAACTGTCTTTCAACTAAAAGACAGAAATCACACCCATAATACCCATTAAATCGAGCGGTGTTCTGCATTGCAGGTCTTGCTTTCAGAGTCTAGACAGCAGCAGATGCCAACAATTTTGCTATTATTTGAACAGCATTTTTTTCTCCACAAAATACCTTTAGAAATGAGTGACTTTGCTTGTTCTGTAAATTTTTTTCAAGTAGACGTGCATAGCTAGCTCTTCAGTTCCAAACCAGAGACCAGCAAGGATTACATGCTTAAATCTCATTTTGGGGCATAGTTCATTGAAGTGTAGCTGTATAGGCCATACAGAACATTTTGAAGATTTGTATACAGGGGACCCATTAGAATTAAAATTGTATGACAATTCCACCAGGTTGTGACAATTTATCATACATAACTCTATCACAGATGCCTAGGCTAGAGTTACACCTTCTCAAATTCTTCATTGCAAGTGCACTAATCCTATTCTACAAATCACAAATGAAGAAGCTCATACACTCACATTTTTGCTACAGTTACTGCTGTGAATATGGTGCAAAACACATTTACACAGCCCTATAGAAATGTGGTGTCATGGACAAATTTTGCACATCTGCAAATCAGTATCTGAATTCATGCAATGAGAGTTACACACCTGTAGAATATTTTCTCATAAATTAATTTTTTTTCTTGTAGATTTTTCTAGCACAATCAAGTCAATAACTACAACTGATATGGCCCTGACCAACATTGACAAACTAAGACCAGCCTGACCAACACTGACCAGCTAAGACCAGCCTGACCAACAATAATCAGATATGTCTAGCCTGACCAACACTGACCAGCTGAGACCATCCTGACCAACATTGACCAGCTAAGACCAGGCTGGCCAACACTGACCAGCTGCGACCAGCTAAGACTAGCCTTACCAGCATTGACCAGCTAAGACCAGTCTGACCAACCTTGACCAGCTAAGCTGTTTTCCAGCAGGGTAGCTATGCTCAAGGATGCTTACAAAAATGTTGGTAGTAATGAGTAGAAGCTAAAATCAATACTTAGCATCAGAGCTATGCTATTTTTAAAAAATGGAACAGGAGACATGACAGTGCTGTGTGTGTAAGGATTACCCTGATCTCACTGTCAGCATGCTGTGTGTGTGTGTGTGTCTGTGTGCGTGTGTGAGTGAATGTGTGTGCAACCTCGTTGACACAGTGAAAATTGTTTGATAAAGAGTTTCAAGGGCACTTCGTAAAAGACAGCGAGTGTGCATCCTTTTTTTTTTTTTTTTTTTTTTAAACAAGTAATTCCCTAGATAGACTGTAAGTCCTCATGAATATGGATTGGCAGTCACTCCCTCCTGTCAGATGGCTAACACGAAGGACGCCAAACACCATACTGCCAATGTTGCTAATAGTGAGGTAGCATCTCAGCTAAGGCTATATTCCTCACCAAAATACTAGTAGTGCTAATTATACATTATGGCTAAATGCATTTTGCGAGTTACAAATGAAGCCCAAATGTATTAAATTTGAAGACTATTGCTAAAAGTACATATCCCTGGCTAATGATACATGATAGCTACCTCAAAGACAATATAATTGAATATAAGTGATTGTTAAAGACATATAAGCTAAAAAAAAAGCTAATAATACATTAAATATGATGTCGTCAAAAGTGCTCAAGGTACACTATATTACTCAAGAAAATGTTATCATTGCTAAAAGTATGTTGAAACTAGCAAATATAATTAGCAACAGGTCTAAATTGATAATGCTAATATTGACTAAAACAAGCTAATGGGGTAGTTAGGTAGTTAGAGCTAACCACGTATCATCAACTAAAACACTAGCATCGCTAATAGTGTATGAAACTTGTTATGGGATAAACATATTGTATCTTTGCTAATAACGAATGAAAGCTAATAAGGGCAGTGAGCATGAGAGCAAACCGGATTACATGTTAATATTTCTATTCATACAGTATGTGAAGGCTAATAAGGCTAAAGAGGGTATATGCATGCCAATATGCTAATGAAGCTAATAGTGAATAAAGGGTCATTCCTATGTTCCCAGGATCCTATGTTCCCCAGATTTATATGGCACATAATTTACACATGATAAAGGGCCTATGTTCCCAGGGTCCTGTTTTCACCAGATTTATATTGCATATAATTAACACGAACATAGATACACTCCCGTGAATAAAGGTTAATGGCATAAATGGTATCAGAGCTACAGATTCTACACAAAAACAGCCAGCAGTTCTAATAATAGATTAAAGGTTATATGGTTAGCAACAGAAATGCTATAAACCCGAATGGTATTTGGGTAGTTAGCATTACATTCACAATGCTAAAATTAAAGCTGCATCCAGCCTTTAAAGGGGCCAAGCACCAAAGCACAATGCGGAGCGTGAAGAAAACAAAGAGAAGAAATAGAATGTACATGAATGAATAAAAGATAGGTTCAGAAGCACAGCTGAGAATATGATTGATCAAAGTCTGTCCAAGATACAGCCTCTGATCTAATTTTGGGTCAACATTGTTAAATTTGTGACATCATAACTTATGAGAATATTACATTAATGTTCAAATTTATGAATATCAAACTTATGAATATCAAAATTATGTTTAGTAACTTTTGTGCGGCTCTAACTCCTGTAATCACCTGTACATGAATGAATAAAAGGTTCATAAGCACAGCTGAAAATATGATTGAGCAGGAAATGAACAGAACAGAGGCATTTATTTGCATGCCAAGAGGTTGAAAGGTTAGTGCAATGCAGAGCCACAGAAATTACACAAGATTACAAATATGTTTAAGAACTGGCACCAGACAGGAATTGGACCCCAGACCTTCAGAACTAAAGCTTGTTGGTCATCACTATGCACCACACAGAGAACACATGTTTGTCATTTTGTTGAGGAGAGGTTCCAAGGTGAGAATGAGCACAAAAGAACCATTAGTTAGAATGTTACCAGATACTGTATCATAACTTATGAACAAATTTGAATATCATAATTCTGTTCAGTAATTTTTGTGCGCTGATCATCTGTACCAATTTTGGTAAGGGATTTTTTATTTTTTTTTATTACAAAAGACTTTATATCTCTAAAACACTAGGCGGCGCTGTGTTCAAATTTGTCACATACCTAGAGGATATGCTATGAATGATCCCTGCGATTTTGTGCTGATATGTTAAATATTTTAAAATATATTGCAGTATATGACAAATTTGAAAATGGTGGACAGGTGTTAAGTTTGAGCCTGCCAAAACTGGTATCACAGATTTGCAATGACCCATTGAATCCGTAGACACCAAGATCATAACTTTTTGACAAAGTATTCAAAATTATAAGCAAAAATATTTATTTTTCAAATCTCATTACCTGTAGGTGGTGCTGTTCTCAAATTTGGCATCAACTCAGAGATGACATGGTGTTGATGAAGCTTTCCAAGTTTTGTTATGATTGATCAAAATATAGCCGAGATACAGCCTCTGGTCCAATTTTGGGTCAACATTGTTCAGTTTGCGACATCATTACTTTTGAATAAATATGAATATCAAAGTTCTATTCAGTTATTTTTGTGCAGTTCTCTCCAGTGATCATCTGAGACAATTTATGTAAGAATTGGACAAAATTTGAACAAGGAGTAGGGAAAAAAACTGAATACTGTACATTGCAAAATGGTGACTAGTGTAAAGGGTGGAGTCTTAATGTAAGAGATGTATTTTGATCACTATGAAGAGAGTAATCTGATTAACTAATTGTCTTTTCTAAGTGTTCAACAATTCTAACCATTTGAAAAGTGAATTTTTGAACTAGTGGTGGTGCTATAGAGTTTGTCATAGAGGGCCCAAAATTGGTAGAGATACTATTCATTGTCATATATCTGAGGGTGCCAAATTTAATCATTTTCCTATTTATTTCATAGGGCTGCCATAGACCTACAACAGGGAATAATAATAATAATAATAATAATAATAATAATAATAATAATAATAATAATAATAATATATAGCTGCAAGCAGCGATTAAATGGGCCAAGCTAAAAAAGGCACAGAAAGCTCAATGTGGAGCATGAAGAACACAAAGAGGAGAAATATGAGAAGAAGAAGAAGAAGAAGAAGAAGAAGAAGAAGAAGAAGAAGAAGAAGAAGAAGAAGAAGAAGAAGAAAAGGAAGAAGAAGATGAAGAAGATGAAGAGGAAAACCAACAGATACAATAGGTACCAAAGCACCTTTGGTGCTTTGCCTCTAATAATAATAACAATAGTAATAATAATAATAATAATAATAATAATAATAATAATAATAATAATAATAATAAACTAATGAATACAATACACCTTTGATGCTTGGCCCGTAATAATAAGAAAACTAAAGAATGCAAAAGGTGCCTATGCACCTTCAGTGCTTGGCCTCTAATAATTAAAGCTTCAAGCAGAATTTAGAGGGGCCAAGCACCAAAGGTGCAGCAAGCGCAATGTGGAGACATGAAGAACATGAAGAGGAGAAACAGAATATACATGAATGAATAAAAGATTTGGTTCAGAAGCACAGCTGAGAATAGTATTGAACAGAAAATTAACAGAACAGATACATTGATTTGCATGGCAAGAGGTGTAAAGTTTACTGCAATGCTGAGTGACAAAAGAAAGGAACTGAATGACAAAACATTAAAGATACTTTTAAGAACTTGCACCCCTTGGGAATCAAAACCATGGTCTTTTGAACTGAAGCTTGTTGTTTATCACAGTGCATCACACAGAGAATGCAGCTTCATTTTGATTCTAAGGAGAGTATACAAGGTGAGAATGAGCACAGAAAAGCAGCAGTTAGAATGTTAACAGATACTGGATCATAACTTTTGAACAAATATGAATATCAAAATTTTGTTCCGGCTCTCTCCATTGATCATGTGAGTCAATTTTGGTAAGAATTTGACAAAATTAGTGAATAAACTGAATAATTTACATTTCAAAATGGTGACTAGTGTAAAGGGTGCAGTCTTAATGTAAGATATGAGTTGTGATCAACATGAGGAGACTAATCTGAGGAACTAAATAACAATAATAATAAGCGGAAGAAGAAGAAGAAGAGGAAGAAGAAAACTAAAGGATACAAAAGATGCCTATGCACCTTCGGTGCTTGGCCCCTAATAATTAAAGCTTTAGGCAGAATTTAGAGGGACCAAGCACCAAAGGCACAGCAAGCACAATGGGGAGACATGAAGAACATGAAGAGTAGAAACAGAATATACATGAATGAATAAAAAGATAGGTTCAGAAGCACAGGGCAAAGTGTTTAACAACTATAACCATTAATGATTTTTTGAACTATTGGTCCAGATACTATTCATGGTCATATGTGTGCCAAATTTAATCATTTTCCTAATTACAGTTCATATGACTGCCATAGACTCCCAGTGGGGAAGAAGGAGAATAATAATAATAAGAAAACTAATGGGTAAAATAGGTGCCTACGCACCTTTGGTGCTTGCCCACGGAATATATTAAAGCTAACTGACAGGTGTAAGCACATAATACAATTTACAATACTAACATTTTTAATAACAGATTGTTTTAGTTTATATGACTTAAAATTATTACTTACACCAGCAAGCACATGCGAATAATGACATGAGTTAGACAAATGTAAACATTCAACATGGCTGAACATTTTCTGAAGCGAATTTTCTGAGGTAACACTGAATGATGCTAATTGCGCTAATCATCTGCTTTTCTATAATCTCCTGTGAAATGTGTCATTTATTAAAATAAATAAATAAACAAATAAATCACTTCAAGATTTAACAAAATCATGATGCTGTTTTTTTTCACCTCCTAGCTCCAGTTAGCATTGTTATCTTTTCTATCATTACTGAGGGAAAGCCATTAGCTTAAGTCTGACTAAATGACTCAAACAGAACAAGTGTCTGTTATATTGTGTAAATTAGCCATAAGACTAAAACCATCAGAGCTGATTTTTAACTGAGATTTTCCACAACTGTGCAAATATTAGCCATAATACTATTAATATCAAGCAGAGAGAAGTAGCATGGTTTGAGCTAAGAAAGCTAGCTGAACCAGTAACATTTTAAAACCCAGGCTGTGCAACTGTGCTCACTAATATAAAATAGAAAAAGAAATGCTAGGTTTTAAGCAGGTACTGTTAAAATATTCTGAGAAATGGTGGAGAAAAAAAAAAAGAGAGATTTTCCATCCTCAGTGAGCTAGCATGGCTCACAGCATTAAATTATCAATCACATTATATTTTTTGAAGTTTATGAATTTGAAGACACGCTTGATGGTACACAGAGATTAGTGGATGCTCTGAGATTGATTTTTTTTTTAACCTTCAAATGACAAGCTTTAATGTTTTTAAATGTCACTTGATAAGATGAGCATAAAGCTCCAGAATCAGCAGATCAAATGTCAACTTGATAAATGTGTTAGCACTATCCCCAACCATAGCATGATGACATGATCTTATAGGTTGCATGAAAGCTTATCTATAGTCTTATCTATTATGATTACTAATACTAAAAATAAAAATAACTAAGAAATAAGCTTTAAATAAAAAAAAAAACACACATGATATTACCTCTAAGAGCTCATGTTAATGTAAATCGTTAATGCTAATCTAATGCTAATTTAATGTTTAATGGGAAAGTGCTGATTTCTATGTGGTTTTTATTAGAGCTAATATCTTTTAAACCTATGTGCTAACATTGCTAATATCAAATAACCTCTTAGCATTAGTTCCATTGTTATGCTAGTGTTAACAGACTCACCAAAACTAACAGATTATGAAATTATACTACTAATATTAGATTCGAATGAGGGGGAAATACGATTATTGCTTATAAGTGAAAACATGAACTTGCTAGCATTAGTCAGGAGCATATTTATGTTTCCAGGGTCCTATGTTCCCCAGATTTATAAGGCGTATAATGAATACATGAAAAAGGGTCCTATGTTCCCAGGGTCCTACAGTACCAGGATTTTTATTGCAACGTAATGAACATATGAAAAAGGGCCCTATGTTCCCCGGTTCCCAGGGTCCTAAGTTCTCAAGCTCTATATAGCACATAATGGGAACCTGAAAAACATGTTCCCAGCTCTGTATGCACTTAATATGACATGGGTTACTGTAGGAACTCAAAGGGGTTTTCTGTTCCCCAGCACTGCCATACAGCTCTCAATAAAATAGACCTAGATTTGAGAAAACTAAACAAATGGTTGGAGTCATGGAATCACAAAAGGCAATAGCTCACTTAGGTGAAAACTAGCCTTGTATGTTTTTGAATGTGACTTATGACATCATGACTTACGTATTTAATTCAGTTTTGTTTTTGCCTCCAAATATGCTAGTGTATTCTTTTCTGCATTTATTTTAATTAAGTTAATCTTGAACATCTTTTATTATTATTACTATTATTATTATTATTATTATTATTATTATTATTATTATTATTTTTAGCTGTAACTGACAATCTCACTGCTTTACATTAGCATTACAAGGTTAATGGTGAAACAGAAACACATATATATATATATACACATACACATACACACACACATACAGTGCCCTCCACTAATATAGGCACTGTGGATAAATAAGCGCAAAGAAGGCTGTGAAAATTGTGTTTATTGTTTAACCTTTTGATACTCTGCTTTCATGGATATCAAACAATTGCAAACACAACATAAGTTCATCAAAATAAAAAAAATAATAAAAATACATAAATATAGGTTAAACATAGGTATGCAACAATTATTGGTACCCCTATGAATTCATATGATAAAAATATATTTGTAGTATATTCCCATTGATATTTAACATTTTTTAGTACACCTGGATGACTAGGCTATGGATGATTAATCAACCATTACTTCCTATTTCACCAGGGTATAACTATGAGGTAACACGTAGGCCAAATTCCTTTAGTCACTCATAACAATGGGTAAAACTGAAAAACTGCACTGAAAATGCACATTTCTACCATCAGGGCAATAATTAAGAAGTCCCGTCAACTGAAAATGTTACGAATCAACCTGGAATTGGATGTGTGTCTATATTGTCTCAACACACTGTGAAGAGGATGGTTAGAGTTGCCAAAAATCTCCAAGGATCACAGCTGGAGAATTGCAGAAGTTAGTTGGGTCTTCGGGTTTCAAGAAAAAAAAAAACACACTACTTTTCTCCAAAAACTAATTCAAGGGTCTTCAGTTTGCCAGACACTACAGGAACTTCAAATGGGATTGGGTTCTATGGTCAGATGAACCCAAAATAGAGCTTTTTGGCAATAAACACCAGAGGTGGTTTTGGCACACACAAAGAGGTAGCCATATGAAAAAGTACTTCCACAGTTAAATATGGTGGTGGCTCTTTAATGCTTTGAGGCTGTTTTTCTACCAGTGGATACTTGGCATCATGGACTCTATCAAATATCAACAGATATTAACTGAAAACCTGACTGCCTCTGGCAGAAAGCTTAAAATGGGCTGTGGTTGGATATTTCAACAGGACAATGATCCAAAATATACACAAAAATGGTTTGCTGACCATAAAATCAAGGTCCTGCCATGGCCATCCCAGTCCTCTGATTTGAAACCCATAGGAAACCTGTTGTTTGAACTGGAGAGGAGAGTCCACGACCAATATAGCCATCATTGACTTCAAAATTGGAAGGATCTGGAGAGATTCTGTATGGAGGAATGATCTCAGATCCCTTGCCATGTATTCTCCAACCTCATTCGGCATTATAGGAGAAGACTCAGAGCTGTTATCTTAGCAAAGGGAGGTAGCAGAAAGTATTGCCTAAAAGGCCAATAATTGTTGCACCTATATTTAACAAAGATATATATTTTTGGATAACCTTGTGTTTTGTTTGCAATTGATTGATATCCATGAGAGTAGAGTATTTTTGCGATTTTTTTTTTTAACAAAAGATCAAAAGCTTAAACAATAAAGACAATTTTTTTTACAGCCTTCTTTGCTCATATTTGATAAGGGTGCCAATATTAGTGGAGGACACTGTAAATTAGAAACTAGCTCAATTACAGATGTGTTTACATGCAGCTTAGCTAAACACTGAGATACGTACCTTTCAACACTGATAGTATTACATATAAGAAATTGGTCCTTTGAGAAGAGAATAATTTCTATTACTATTAATTTGTCCTGTGATTGTTTTAGCGTATAGAGAAAAAATATTTTTATTTACTTGACCTTGAATCTATTCATATGATTCACTTCAAAGAGTCATTTGAATGAAATGAATCGTCTCTCACTGAAGAGAGAATTAGGTCAGCTGAGACAAAATAGGACGTAATCATTCTTTTCGACCATTTTCCCACCATAAAGTGCCAACGTGGGAGTCCAACCCCCGCACCGTGCACCACTTCCCGCTCCGGAAATAATGAAGTATCTGACGG
Organism: Ictalurus punctatus; assembly: GCF_001660625.3. Taxonomy (NCBI): domain Eukaryota; kingdom Metazoa; phylum Chordata; class Actinopteri; order Siluriformes; family Ictaluridae; genus Ictalurus; species Ictalurus punctatus. The sequence goes on from NC_030441.2 coordinate 4,996,787, forward strand.
TCGGAAACCTGCTGCTCCTATGCAACTAAAATACTTTCTGATTTTGCAAAACTCATAGTCCATGTCAACAGAAAATGATTCAGATTTTCATCAAGAAACAAAGGAGGAGAAAAGAACAAACGTTAAGAAGGAGAAGTTAGAATAATACAATAACAAAACTGTTCACGCAAACAGTCTTTATCTTTCTTCAAGCCACGCACTCTCTTGCAGCGCTCTTATAACCTTTCTTCACAACACGCCCCCTCGTACAGTGCTCTCATTCCCTTTCTTCAAGACACGCCTTCTCTTACAGTGCTCTCATTACCTTTCTTCAAGACATGCCCTCTCTTACAGCACTCTTGTTACCTTTCTTCAAGACATGCCCTCTCTTACAGAGCTCTCGTTATCTTTTTTCAAGACCTGCCCACTAACATCCACTCTCATTTCCTTTCTTCAAGACACACCCACTCACAGCTGTTCTTATTACCATATATGGGACAGTTCAGTGATGATCATACACAGATATTAACTGTGAAGAAAAAAAAGACATCAAAAGTTTGATGTTTGGATCTTTATGTTGTAGCAAGGTGTCACTTCTGGAGTTTTTTTTCCTGCAGCCTTTGTGCAAAATTGTGTTTGAAGTCACGTCGTGTCCACAGGGGAGCTGCAATGTCAGCGACTTTTGTCTCAAAGTCCCTGGCAGATGGTACAAAAAGCTCTTCATAAGGACTTCAGCTCGATGTCTGCAGGATGAATTTCTGAAACGCCATCAGAACTGAGGACACGCTCGGCGTAAGCTCGCTTTTGGCTCTGCTTTTTCCATGCTAAATGTCCACCATAGCATCATTTTGACCATCTGTCAGAGTAAACTTGTCTGGTTAGCTGTGAATTTCAGACAGCTTTTGGGCATTACCAGACTCATTTTGAGAGAAATTTTGCGGTGGATGAAGCTAAGGGAAAAACAGCTAACTAGTAACCATTAGTTGTGATTAATATATGACTTAAAATCCTTTCAGAAATCATGTTGTCTAACTAACAAAATATCAACATGTATAGTGATAAAAACACACTTCGTGTTCTGAGAGAAATAAACGTTTGGCTTTAGAAAAATGAGAACATTTAAGCGACTTGGCACCAAACAGAAGAATGTCTCGAGAGAAAATCCAGACTTTTTTGTGCTTTTAATGCATTTCTTTGTTCAGTGTATGCCGCAAAACCTATTTATGACTCCTCAAGGTTGTGCGATGACCATGCGCGATGACGCGGGGAAACCAGGTGACCCCAACTTCTCACACACACACACACACACACACACACACACACACACACACACACACACACACACACACACACACACACCAGAATAGATGATGCAAAATTCAGGGTCACTGTATAAGCCTGTGATGCATCAGACTCCAAATAAATCATATGAATAAATAAAGCAAGTCATGTTAGGGTAAAGAGAACTTTGTAGCTGAATAAATGTTTCTTCCAAATATTCTATATTTGTTAATAACCTATATGACATTTAATCAATCTCATATTAGCTTATTAGATAGTTGACAGTGGAAAGAAAGAAAGGAAGGAAGGAAGGATGGATGGGTTAAAGGAAGAAGATAAGAGAGAGAAAATGAGATAAACATAGAGGAATGACAGGAAGAAGAACAGACAATAAATGTGTAGTGCAAGGAAAGCATGCAAGATAGCAAGAAAGACAAAAGAAGAGAAGGTTAGAGAGATGAAAAAGAAAGGAACATTTGTACAGAAAAAGAAAGGAAGCATGAAATTAAAAAAACAAAAATATAGAATGGGTGGAGGTGTGAAAGGAAGAAGTAAAGAAAAAGAAGGAACAGAAGGGAGAAGAAAAATGGATAAAATAGAGAGAAAAACAGAAAATAAGAAATTACAAAAGGAGGAAAGTTGGGTTAAAGTTGGATGAGAGCAGAGAAGAAGAAAGAAAGAAATAAAGAAAGAAATAACGAAAGACAGAAACAAGAACCAAAAAAGGACTAAGAAAAGAAGAAAGGAAGGAAGGCAATGTGAAAGTGGATGAAAAATAAACATAAATAAAATAAAGAATTTATGCAAGGATAATGAAATGAATGAAAATGATAAAGGATGAATGAAAATGGATGAAATGAGAGATAAACAAACAAATAAATAAATAAGGACCAAGGACCATAAAGGGCCAAGAAGCAGAAAGAAAGAAAGAAAGAAAGAAAGAAAGAAAGAACGAACCTAGGACCAAAAAAGGACTAAGAAAGAAAGAAAGGAGGGAAGGCAAGAGAAAAGGGAAAGAAGGGAAAAGTAAAACTGATGAAAAATTAAGTTAAAGAAAGAGAATAAAGTACAGAAATTATGCAAGGATAAAACAAATAGGCAAAATTCGATATTCATCTAAACAGCAACAAAAATGAGTGAAAGAAAGAAAGAAAGAAAGAAAGAGGGATGTAAAAATAAATAAATAGAAAAAATTATATGGGAAATGAAAGAAAGTAATAATAAAAGAAAGAACAAAGAAAGAAATATATTTTTTAAATTGTATTTCATCTTGTTATATTTATATTTTCTTATAATAATTTGCTGATAGTCATATTATAGTTATTTTTTTATTTATTTTAATATTTTCTCATTGATTTATTTTTGCTAATATCACTTGCAGCTACTTTAACAGAAATCCAATAATGTTGAACTGTTGATTCTGACTGTAATCTGGGGACATGAGGTAACTTTATGTGTGTAATATTAATCTACTCATTAGCACTGTTGTTCTTATGGCTAAGATAATTATGTGCATATGTAAATGAGGTGATAGAACATCCCTCGGGTTTCTCTAGCCATTGCTGTGGAGACAGATATGTGTATAAATTGACTGTGAAGAAGGAGATATCCCCCTTCGTGTTTTTCCATGTATATTTTTTCTTCCCCACTGGAGCCTCTTATCTTTATGTTTATTTTTAGGCTCCTATTTTTTCCACATTTTAGTAGCTGATGCAAATAAAGATCAATAAAAAGCAGACAGAAAGCAACCAATTGGAAGGAAGCAGCACTCTAGTTCAGCTCCTGGTAATAAAGACGAATAAAAGTTGTTTTATTTCCACCGCTGAGCCAGCGCTCCTCCGAGGCCTGAAACTACACCGTGGTGACTTCTCCATTTTATAAGATTCTCCAATTTAACTATTTTTTTCCCTCATAAATACCTTTACTCTGGCTTGTTTTCTTTTCTTGTCTCACTGTAACTCAGTTTTAACGCCTTATAAATGTCACTGTTAGCATTAAAGCATGATGGGAAAAAAAACTCGACAGAAAAACAAAAACTGTTCAGCTGTTGTTAAACAGGAATCTTCAGTTCCTTTTTTTAGACATGTTTAAATGGATGTTTCCTGGACTGCTTTGACTGAAGAATCTGTAAAGATTTTCATTATTTTGATTATTAAAGTTATTACAGCTGTTACAAATTTTCCTTCCCTATATTAATAAACCAGATTAGCCTACACATTTGTAACGTTCCAGGATCTAATGGAATTGAGTACGGATGCAAATGCAGATAACGAAGTTTATTAAGGAGAGAGGCAGGCAGACAAATCCAAATCGTGAAACAGACAGTGCGTTTACATGGACAACAATAATCCACTATAAACCCGATTAAGACAATACTCGATTAAGAAACTACCATGTAAAAAGCAATTTTTAATTACCTTAATCCAGTTAAAGTCATACTCGAAGTAAACACAAATCGAATTAAGACATGTGGAGTATTCCTGTTTTAGTCACATTATCGAGGTGTATTACAGACATGTAAACACCTTAATCAATTATTAACTTTGTGTGAGAGTTTTCACCCCATTTTGCAACAGGACATGTACACACACGGCAGTGTTCACACGTTTTACGGCAAACAAGAGCACATGGCTGCGTCCTAAACCGCATACTTGCCTACTATAGGCCTATAGCAGGTGAAATACATGCATCTCGGCCACTATACAGTAGGTAAGTATGCGGTTTGGGACGCAGCGCATGGCTTCAAGCAATCTTCTATTAGCACGTATAGCATGACAAATAATTAACTGCACTGGAAGCGTTCATAAAAATTTAAAATAAAAACACCCAAAACTATATACACAGTACCATAATGAAGACAAACTGTATGTTGATACGTGAAATTCTGGAGGGACGTCAGACGGCGTGGCACGGTGACGTAATGGCATGTGCCGTTAATCTAATTATGTTCTAATTATGTAAAACGGGTACATGAAAGGAGTATTCTAAAAGCGACTTATGAAAACACCTTAATCACATTATTATGTTACTCAGAGTAAGGTCAATAATTAAATTACTGTTGTCCATGTAAACGTAGTCAGAGACGTGGCCAAAACAGGCAAACGGTCAGGTGATTGGCAAACAGGCATAAACTGGTCTAAACTGGAATAAAAACGAGGAAATGAGAAACAAGGTCAATAACAAGAAACATGAAATGAGAATCGGGAAATGAGAAACAACCGCTTAATAGAGAGGTAAACTCAATACTGCACAATTTGCACAGAGACACGAGGGGTTTAAATGAATAACGTAATCATGGGTAAACATGGACAGCTGAAACCAATATTGACACACCTTCGGACAACAACCACTGACTAAATGGGGCGGAGACAGAACAATCATAAACACACGTGTCCACAGTAAACAAAGTCACAGTCATTTAACACTGAAAAATATGCGTTTGCTGAGCGCTCGCGCACCTGACTCATGCACTCGCATGCACTTCGGCTTTCTGAGCACACTGCAAACTGCAGCGCTGTCTCAAGGGTAAATTGTGCAACATTGCTTCAATCTAACTATATTAGACATAAAAATTCTGCAGGTTTTTGTGATAATCAAATCAAATTGTTTCCTACGTTAATTTGATATAGCAACCGACAACATTCAAGTGAAAAACACATAGAAATGGGGGTAAAAAAGGTCCAATAACCTGATTAACCCCAAATACAAATCAGCTATTTTCAAAGAATTGATTTTAGACATCTTGAAGTCATGATCCAATGTTTCCAGAGCATATACAGGATCTCTGTTGAAAGATAATAATTAGGACATGGGTACACAAAGAATTTCCAAAACATTAGATGTACCATGTGGAATAAATGAGGCATATGTAACAATTGCAATCTCATATTAACTTGTTAAACAGTTAAAAGTGGAAAGAAAGAAAAAAAAAGAAATGAAATATGAATATAGGTAAAGGTTGGAGAGGTTAAAGAAAGAAGATACTGTAAAGAGAAGAAAAAAATATGGAGGCACAACGACAAGAAAAAGAAAGAAAATAAAAGGATGGAGTGCAAATAATAAAGAAAGTATGCAAGTGAGAAAGAAAGACGAAGAGAAGGGCAGAGAGATGAAAAAGAAAGGAACATTTGTTTGACAGAAAAAGAAAGGATACATGAAAGGAAAAAAATCTAATAGGTGGAGGGATGAAAGGAAGAAGTAAAGAAAAAGAAACAAAAATGAGAGAAAATGGATAAAATAGAGAGAAAAGAAAGAAAATAAAGTAAAGGAATTATGAAAGGAGGAAGGTTGGATGAGAACAGAAAGGAAGAAAGAAAGGATCAAGGACCAAACAGGAAGGAAAGAGAAAAAGGGAAGCAAGTAAAGCTCGATGACAAAGAGTGATAAAAATGTCCAATACCTTATTTACCCCAAATGCAGATTAGCTGTTTTTGTAGAATTGTTCTTAGACATCTTGTTGGGTCCATCCAACTGCTGAAGCCATGGTCCACACTGCTTAGGGAGCATATACAGGGTCTCACTGTTAAAAGGTATCGATCAGGACAGGGGTATAATGTCACCACAGTGCCATTACCAAGAACGGGATGTCCTTCCTAAATTGATGAAATTATATAAAAAAAACATGGCTGTGAAGGGACCTAAATAACACCATACCCACTGAGAAGCATGGTGGTGGCAGCATCAATCCATGTGGCTGCTCCTCTTCAGCTGGAACTGGGGCTGTAGTGAAATTAGAGGGAATCATGGATAGCTCCAAATCAATTTTGGCTCAAAACCTGTAGGCGTCGGTTAGACAGATAAAGATGAAGATGTCACCTTCCAGCACAATAATAACCCAAAGCACAAATCCAGCTCAACAAAAGAACGGTTTCAGAAGAAGATATATCCAATGTAGCTGATGTTAAAATTAAAATGAACATCTCAGAGAACACTCAGACAACATGTCCAGGGGGTTTATCTGAGTATGACTCTCTACACCTTAGATTGAGTCCAAATTAATGGCTAAACATTGTGACAAATAAGAGCTTCAGGACCAAAGCAGCATGCAGAGTCCCTCATTAAAATCTGCTCACGTTACATGTAGCGTCAGCAATCTCACCTGCTAGCGCTAACGCATTAGCAGGTGAGAACAATGAACTAGTCTGTACATTTCCAATGAACAGAGAAAAGTGTGACATTACTGTGCACTTCAAACTTTGCTTAATGATTTTAGAGGCAGATGAGTGTTCTCGCTAATGCTTTATGTCACCTTTGTTCTTTTGCAGAATCACAATTTGCTGTACAAGCTATCCTTATTCACAACAAACAGCAGACAATATCACATTTATACTATTAAGTATCTTGAATGCCTGGACTACAAAAGCATTAACATTAATATTACAAGGAGAAGAAAGAAAAAAAAATGCTTCTCTGAGAGCTACTTAGAGGTGTGGTGTTGTCTTATCTTACAAAAAAAAAAAGATATCCTGATGTAACAAAAACAATAATATATAGATGACAGCTTAAATAAAGAAAAAAATATAGATCATATTAATCAATCAATAAATAAAGGACTAAGGAAAACAAAAACAAAACAAAAAGAAATGCATAAAAATATATAGAAAAGGGTGAAAGACAATGAAATAAGAATGAATTAAATGAGAAAGAAAGAGAGAAAAAGATTGCATAAACAAAACAAATAAATAGATAGATATTAAAAGGACAAAAGAAAGAAAAGAAAAATAAATTAAAGAACAAAAAAAGAAAAGTTGCACATATAAAGAAAAAGGATGATGAGATGAAAGAAAAAGAAAAAATGAAAGGCCATATAAATATATATTTTTAAAAAAGGCTCAAAAGACAAAAAGGAAAGTTAAAAAGAAAGCAAGAAAGAAATAAAGAAAGGAAAGAAGGAAGGAAGAAAAAAGACAGATGCATAAATAAATAAATAAAAAAAACAAAAGGACAAAATAAAGAAGAGTTACATGAATAAAGAATGAAAAGCAATGAGAACATGAAAAGAAAGAAAGGCTGCATAAATAAAGTAAATGGACAATGGGGTGAAAGAAAGGCCATATAAATAAATAGAGAAAAAGCTCATAAGACAAAAAGGACCAAGAAAGAGAAGAATCAAGAAAGACTAATGGAAAAGTAAACAAACAAACAAACAAAGGCTGCATGAATATATAATGAAAATCTATGAAAAAAAAGAAATAGAAAGACAGAAAAGAAGAAAAAGAAATGAGAAAATGAAGAAAGGAAAAAGGAAAGAAAGGAAAAGCTCAAAAGACAAAAAAGACCAAGAAAGAAAAGAATAAATAAGAATAATGGAAAAGTAAAGAAAGCAAGCAAGAAAAAAGAAAGAAAGAAATGTATAAATAAATGAAAAGGACAAAAGAAAAGTTGCATGAATACATAATGAAAACCTATGAAAAAAAAGAAAGAGAAAGACAAAAAAGAAAATAAAAGAAATGAGGAAATGAAGAAAGGAAAAATGAAACAAAGGACTACAGAAAAGAAGGAAGAATGAAAGCAAGAACAAAAAAGCATCTGCATGTGTGTGTTGAAATGTCTCATTATGCAAATCAGTCCACTGATGGTCACGCCCTCCTCCCACTGCACACATCCTCCATGAGCCATACATATCATTAGATATAATAAACACTAGGCTTGTATCATTATTGCATATCACTGCTTGAATGTTTAATCATTGAAAAACATGTACCACTGGAGTCCCACCACTGACCATGTGACTGTGAAAAGGGGGACAAAGATGAAGAGAAAAAGAGAAAAATAGACAGAGAATGCCCTTGGCACATTTTCACATGAAATCTCCTGAGCGCGCGCGCGCTCGCTCGCTCGCTCGCTCTCTCTCTCTCTCTCTCTCTCTCTCTCTCTCTCTCTCTCTCTCTCTCTCTCTCTCTCTCACACACACACACACACTTTTACATCAGATAGATTTCAGATGGCTGGAAATATCATCTAAGTGAGTACAGATCTCAGAGGCATCACACGCACATTGAAATGCTATTCAGTTATTTAAAAAAACAAAAAAAACAAAACACCTACACTGTACAGTATGTGTGGACTTCAATATATTGTCACTGATCAGAAACACACATTTGTATTCATTATGTTTTTTCATAAACAGTCAGACTAAACCACAATTAGTATCTTTTTTTTTTTTGATTCCACGCTGCCCGTTTTAACCGACCACCCCATTTTCATCTACAACCTTGTGTACTGACATTTTTTAGCACTGAATTCCAATAGAAAAGTGCTGTGAATTGTGCAGTTTGTGGTTGCCATGGTAATTCATAGTAATGTTAGTCAGTTAGGTTAAAAATTCTAGTGGAAAAAAAAGAAAGAAAAAGATACTAAAATATGGACTGAAGAAGGTCCATGTATGTTAAAATACACACACACACACACACACACACACACACACACACACACACACACACACACACACACACACGTTCAAAATAGATTTTGGCTCTAAAACAATAAATATTACAAAAAGCTAGACAGAGTGCTATACAATCATAACTTAAATGCTACTGCTCACTGTGCATAAACATGAATCAGATGTCCATGGTCATGTGACTTGCTGCATGGCATGCTGCATTTCAGCATCAGAATACACTTGAAATGCACAAAAAGAGTCTTCTTTTTTCCCCCAAAAAACAACAGTTGCGCCAATCAAAAACGGAATCTGGAGTGATAGATAGTTGCGCAAGTGTTTTGAATTCTCCAGTATTAACAGACGCCCATGGAAGCCCCTCCTCCTTCTGTACAGCTCACATATTTTTGAAATTAATTTCCAGTCATACAGCAGTCATACTGCATAGGTTTGATATACTGGGGCATGCCTGTGAATTGCGTCTTCAGATAATAGAGGCTGACGGCGCAGTTCACAGGTGCCATATATATATATATATATCACACAACATGCTTAATTTCAACGTCACCTGATCAGGGCAGGCCTATATATATAGGCATGATGTTCCTCAAGCTTCAAATACTGGTCACGCTTCCCACAGCGCTGAGCTCACGCAACTTCTCTTTCGCTTCTCAGGGTACAGGTAACCCAGATGTTTACATATAGTCCAGAAGACACAATCATAACTGGAGTAAAATCTTTATTTACACATAAGTCAGTGGACGAGGAGGCGGGAAACGAGGTCTAGACATAAACTTATAGTTGAAACAAGAAACATGAACCCAAACATGTAAACTCTACTTGTTTAATTCTGGCATGAAACACCTCATTTAACTATGACAGGAAACACTCGTTTAGCTATGACATAAACACTCATTTAACTATGGCATGAACACTCATTTAACTATAGCATGAAACTAGGAACAGGAAACTAGACAGAGTAGGGACACATTACCGCCTGGCACCATTATACATCCCGTCTTTCCTCCATTAGTCTCTACGCTAATACCACCCGACATGTGTAGCAACACAAGGGATTTAAATAACCAGTCACAATTACATTAATTGCTGACAGCTGGTAACATTTCAAAGCATACCCTCGCACCTCTGCCAATAACTGAACAGGGTGGGGACAGAACAGAAACCAAAATAAGTGCACATGTCCATTGTAAACAAAGTCTTAGCATCCATGTGCACTTCAAGCACGTGCACGCGCTCTCCAGCTGCTCGTGCATGTAATCGCCACAGCGCCATCTGCCAGTGAGATCGTGACAATCACAATAAAGACACAGTAGGTGATGTAAACCACAGCAACTCAATCTAAATAAAATCCAAAAGTGGACATGCCACATCCCACCATCTTTCCATCTTTCCATTGTCCATACAATATACTTGTTTGTATTGCATGTAAGGTACACTACACTGAACCATGTGCACATGTGTGTGTGTGTGTGTATGTATAAGGGGTTGCAGGTGTATGTCAATGTGACTGGTCATCCAGTCATGTAAATTCAATTACACACACACACACACACACACACACACACACACACACACACACACACACACACACACACACACACACACACACACACAAGTGGGTCAGCTTGTGAGCTTTAGGTGAAAACAGGGTGGAAGTATAAATAGAATGTAACAGATGTTCATGCAAATTAAAAGCAAATTCAAACTTTTTAAAAATGCAATTAATATTAAAGCCTTTGATTTATATATTAAAATAAAATAAAATAAAAATAACTAAGTAATTTACCTGAAGTGTACAGTATGCACATGAATATGGTTTAGATAAAATCTCTCATTTCAAAACAAATAAACAAACAAACAAATTATACGTTTTGAAACATTATTGTTTTTTATTAAAAAATTTATTTTAGTTTTTTTTTTTTTTTCAGTTTGTTGGAACATGCTCAACCACAAATCTAAGGAATATAATTTTACAAAATTCAGACCTCAGTTATATTCCCTCCCAAAATGTAATTTTCACCATTTAAATTTACACTTACATTTATTCATTTAGCAGACGCTTTTATCCAAAGCGACTTACAAATGAGGAAATACAAGCAAAGCGATAGATCAAGCGGTAGTGCTAAAATACAAAGATCTTTTAATTGAGTTCTAAAAATGCAAAGTGCACAAAGTAGAGGTGTAATTGCCATAGAAGTTTTTTGGGTTTTTTTTAAGGATAATGTGGGATTGGCATTAGTTAGGTGTTCATGGAAGAGGTGGGTCTTTAGCTGTTTTCTGAAAATAGTGACAGATTCTGCTGTCTAGATTGAGGTTGGAAATTGGAACGTAAGCCTTCAGGAGAGTGTTGAGGTAGGTGGGTGCTGTTCCAGACAAGGTCTTGTATGTGAGCATCATGTACAATAGGTTATTAAACAAAAATATTACAGGCTGGTGTTATACTGACTTCATGCACAAGGGATGATGATGCAGTAATCTTAATTTTGCACAGACAGTGGATGATAAATTAATCTTGAGTAAAAAGTTAAGATTGTAAGATTGTACTCAAGCAAGTGAGAAAGAAAGAAAGAAAGAAAGAAAGAAAGAAAGAAAGAAAGAAAGAAAGAAAGAAAGAAAGAAAGAAAGAAAGAAACAAACAAAGAATGGATGGAGAGAAAAAGAAAAAAACCTTACTCTGGCACTTACAACTCTACTCTGTGCACTTTGCTTCTTCTAGAACTCAATTAATAGATCTTGTATGGTAGCACTACTTGTATTGTTCTCTGCTTGATATACCACTTTGCTTGTATTTTCTCATTTGTAAGTCACTTTGGATAAAAGCATCTACTAAATGAATAAATGTAAATGAGAGAAAAAAAAGTTTCTTCCATCATTCCACATCTATGATGTCTATGTAACATCTACAGTATGACATCAGAGTAATTTCGATTATGATTCTGAGAGTCAAGTTGAATTGTCTTGTTTGGTAATTATTCAGTTGTGCGCTACATAAACGCACAATGCTAAAGGTACCACATTAAATATTTCATGGTCCAGCATTAAACTTTAAACTCTGTCACTGAATCCAACACACCTTTCAAACAGGAAGAACAGCTCCTCAGTTTCCTTACTAATTTACTTTATTAATAATTCAGCTTAACAAGGTTGACGTGTCAACAAAAAGACATCAGCTGTGTTCCAAACCTATTCCCTCATACCACAACCCCCAACCACTCCACTTTATCAGCTAAAATAATATATTTAGCTCGTGGTCTCCAACTTTAATGAATGTGACTCAAGCGTCTAACACCCTGTGCCCTTGACTGAGTCTGTCATAAGGGTCAAGTGAAGTTCAGATAAAGATTAGATAAAGGAAGATGGCTAAATTTGACAGTTTGCTTTTTTAATTGCATAGCAAGCAATTCGAGTACTAGCTAGCCCTTGTTCATGAAACTTAATTAACAAGCAAAATTAGATAACTCTGTTTTGCTACTCAGTTGAACTAACACTTGAATATTTTTTAGAAAGAATTGAAAAGTTTAATAAATGTCATGATATCTAGCCAGTAATTCTTCAATTTTTAGCTCAGTTTTGTACCAAAAGTGTGAATTAGTTGGTTTGCTAGCTAGTCAAACAACACATTAGCTAAAAAAGCCAGATCTTGATTTCTGTAAAACTGCTTTGTGACAAATGTAAAAATTAATTCAGTGGAGCTTGTCTTACATTTACATTTATTCACTTAGCAGACACTTTTATCCAAAGCGACTTACAAATGAGAAAAAACGCACTCTTGCACAACACAATGGAGTCCATCATTATAATGTTACTTAATTTGTGGCTTATTTGGAGTCATTTTGGGCGTAGTGACACAGGACCCTCTCACATGCCTAATAGAGTGCTGAGAAGATTTATCACTTTTGCAGTGCAACAATTTTCACTTAATCGTGCCGCATGTATCAGAAGATTTTTATGGAGGCAGCTGACGTTGAGGGAGGAATTAGCAGACTACAATTTCAGTTCATCAATAAGATGAGAACTTGATCTGTTATAAATCCATATTTGTTAAATGGAACAGTCGCATCATTGACGTCATGTTTTGCGTTCCATGTTCAGCCATGGTTAGTGATCACACTAGATGTGTACCGTGCAGTCCAGCCGAATTGTGCCCAGACTCACTTGAAGAGGTTTAGCGTAACATGCCTGGGCATGGTACGGAGCGATCACACTAGTCAAATGCACTGGACTTTGAGGGTCAAACGTGCTCGGGCACAATACAGATTACATTGAGCAAGTACACCATAAGTCTGATCAGAACACCCATGGATACAACAGTAATAGAATGTTAGCAAGTACTTGTGGACATAACAAATGAATTTAGCTTGTTTTACAATAGGTTTGACATATCAGCCACCAACTCACTCTCTTCCACTGTTCTGACCCATCTTGCCCCACTCTTCTCCCACATCCCCCACCCCTCCACTGATCTGCCCCCTTCTCTCCTTACCCGCCCTGCCCCCACCATCAAAACAGGGCAGGTCAGGAACGAGCTGAGAGGGATCCAACCAATGGAAAACTCCAGGTCCAGTCTGCAGGTTCTTTGTCTTCTCATGCACACTGGACCCACTGCAATTCAACTACAAGGAACAGGTTGGAGTTGAGGACACCATTCTTTACATGCTCCACTGTGCCTACTCTCACTTGGATAAGCCGGTGGGTGCTGTGAGGATTATGTATATTTAATTTCTCCAGCACTTTCAACACCACCTGGCCCCGCCTGCTGATAAAGATGAAAGAGGATGCACACCTGATGCCCTGGATTAAAGATCCTCTTATCGGCAGACCACAATTTGCCAGGTTAAAGGACTGTACATGTGGGTGAGTCCTGGGGCACCAGCGGGGGCTATGTCTGATTGTGAACTTTGTTGGCTGGTGCAGAATATTTTTGGTAGGCTGAATATTTTCAAGCCCAAGGAGATGGTGGTGGACTATCAGAAGTCCAGCCCTCCCCTGCTGCCAATCTCTATCGAGAGGGTTCAAGTCCTTTAACTTTTGCAATAAGATGTTGCAGATGTTTTACCAGTTGGAAGTAGCTTTTACACTGTTCATACTTGTTGGGGGACAAATTTGAAAGACAAGGACTCTAACCACATGAACAAACTGGCAAAAATCAACATCTGTTGCTGCCCCACTGTTCATCCCCAGAGCCATATGTCTTAACACACACACCCCAATAAACCACTGCTAACACCTGTACACTGCGTATATAGCACAAAAGCACCACTCATTGAAGTCAATTTAAAACAGTCTTTCTTTTTTTTTTTTTTTTTTTTCAAGAATTTCATTTTTAAAAATGTTGCAAGTTAATTAGCAAGGTGGCTAATTATCATGCAAGTTCTCAAGGCATTGCTGAATTCCTGAGGCAGTTTTCATTTTAAAACAGCAATAAAATGGTGGGAGAAGCTGTTTACACAATTTAAAATATTAAAACTATGTTGTTTTTCCTGGAGACAAGATTTGATCAGACTCTGGTTGTTGATACATAGTTTTTAAACCCAAACACTTCACTAAACATCACAACAGACCTTCCAGAAACATTCTTTCTCTCATCTCTTGCTTCCTCTTGTTTATCCTGCAATGTCCTTCAACTCGTATGCGAATTTTATACTTTATTTTTGTCTCGTGCACGTTAAACAGAAGTGAAATTTCCTCAGGACTCAATCAAGGCAAGCTTGTGATCATTAAAGATCATTAAAGAGGCAATTTAGCTTCTGTTAAAGCAGATTACGGTTTTGTGCCAACACGCGCTTCATTACGTCCTCCAACTTGAGTGCTGAAGAGATAATGAAGTAAATAAACCTGCATGCCTTAAAGAACAAGCGCTGCGAAGTGTGTGGTGAGGTTTAAGGCAGTAATAAGAGAATAAATGGCGTGAGAAAGGTGGCTTTCCCTCCTGTTAGTGTGGGTGTGTGTCTCTGTGTGTGAAACACATGCTAACGCTCGTTATTTTGCTGATGAGGTATTTACAAGCTGTTTTACACAGCCACTACAATCAGTGTCATATTAAGGACTGCATACAGATGCTTTACTTTAAAAATCTTTATTGCTATAGAGAAAAACAGCAGAATGTTCCGAATATAATGGCACATGGTCATTCATGATTGCCTTAGTGAATGTGAATAATATAACAAGTCTTGCTGTGTTAAAGAGAAACACATGATGGGAAACTATCTTTTATTCTGATTGTGTCTAGATTGTGAGTTTAGAGAAAGATAATGTTGCCAGCATACCTTAAAAAAACAACCATAAATTGACAGGAGAGATTAGCTCACTGTGGGGGGGGGAGGGCAAAACTGTGAGTAAATAACAATCAAGAACGACTCGATTCTGTGAAATGTGCTACTGAGAAAACTGAGTTTGCTAGCTGGCTAACTATCATGCAAGTTTACCAGACTGTAGCTAAATTGGACCGGTTCCTTGTAAAGCAGTGGGATATTTAGTTTAGTTAGCAAGCTGACTTGTTAACCAGGTACAGCTAAATTTTGAACAATTGGATAAAGTGCTAAGGTGGCTAGTTTTGCTAGCTAGTCAGTAAACCAGAGAGTCAGACACGTTCATTTTAAACTAGTGTGTTAGCTAGTTTTGCTAACTACTTAGCTGTCAGGCTAATTATCCTTCATTGAGCCAGGCTTTGATGAATCTCTGCGCTTATTTTCAGAACCGTGAACCAGCTAGTTTCAGCCCTGATACTTAGCAAGGCACTCAATCTATGATGCAATTTCTTTTTCAGAACTATGACTTAGCTAGTTAACAAGATGATTAAATGTACCACTAATTAACCAAGTATTCCTCAATTCCTGATATTTTTTTTATTTGGCTATTTAACACTGCTGAATTATCATTCTACATAGCAAAGTTTGCTAACTATCATAGTAGTTATGTCAACTTTCCTAAATTTGTACATTTTCCTTTTTTAGCCTCCATGTTTGGCTAGCTAGTTTAGCAAGCCGAGTAAGTATTATGCTTGTTGGGTAGGCATTGCTTTATTTCTGACACATTTTAGGTTTTATAAATTGAGCTAGCTTGTTTTGTTGGTTATTTATCAAGCAGGAGCCTGTATCATGAAGCCAGTTTAGGTGGCAAGCCAGGTAAGTTTCAATTTAGTTTGTGCCAACCCTGGGTTTTAAGTACCATGAAAGTGGTTTGGCTTTTACCGGTTTTTCGTCTCAATAGTAACTTATGCTCCACAGCTATGTTCTGGATTCCAGATCTCAGACTGAAATTTGACCACTCAGCTGTGAGCAGAGACATATCTAGGTGATGTAACTAATTCCCAGTGTCTGTTGCAGTGGCTTCACCTTTTCTTCCAAATCCAGTGGACATTGTGGAAATTGTTAGACGAGCACTTTGCAGAGAAAGAGTTTTTAGGGACATACAAAATCCCCTTGCCTTTCCTGACACTTACTTGTATGAAAGATACTGATTTTTTGACTGTATCTTTGCGAAATTCTTGAACCACACATAACAAATGTGACATGTTGAAGTCATGCCCTTACTGTACCGCAAATGGTATGTATTGCATTGCTTTTGTTTGCAAGTGGTACATGCTTGTAAGCAGTCGGTGATGGAGAGAACCTAGGGAAAAACACGGTTTGTCAACCCATTCATAATGTGGTCCTCGCACTGCAGGGGTACATAAATAGCTTCATTGTGTTCCCAAGACATTTATCGACCATGTCCAAAAGAGGGCTTTTACAAAATTGCCGGTAAGATATTTACATCGTGGGTGACATCACATGAACATATTTACCCTTTTACATTCACTTTTTTTTTTCTTCAAAAAGCAGATTTCACTGCATTTCAGAGCACTTAAATGTATTATACAATACAATACATGTTAAGAATGATTTTTGTAAAGTCTTTCACATTAAAAAAAAAACAAAAAAAAAAAACTTATGATACGAAACCCTAGAGTCTTAGGAGCAATAGACTGCACACGTTACATTCTGCAGTCCGAGAGCACTCACCGAGTAGTTAATGAAGCATTGCTCGTTGTACCACATGTAATTAATCCATGCCACGTTGCGGTTGATATGCACGGCCGGGAGCAAAATAGACGTGACACCACTGCCAACGGCCTCCATGGCTCTGTAGCGGGCAGGAACGCCAACGGGGGTGCCCCCAAAGTCAAGATGGATGGTCTCATCAGCAGCCCAGTCAGAATAGTTCACTGCACCAGCGTCACGGACATACTGAGTCCACAGGGCCACGTCGCAGCGTGAACGGGACCGGCTGGACGGTGGTTGGTCAGCCACCAACAAAACACGGGTCTTACCATCCAACCTAACCGGGGCACAGTACTTTCACAGCCTTCATGTTCAGGTAGGCCAACTATACATATGAGATGATTTGTATCTTCAGTGAGATGAATCTTTAAATGAATAGTAACATTAACATATGTCAATGATCTAAATTTCACCTGCAGATGACTTGGATGCCAAATGACTTGGCACAGTGTACGACTCATGAATTTTCCGTGAGTCGGTGTTGTGTCAGCGCTTTGAAGAAGCAAAGGTAAAATTGGTAAGGTACAAAACACTTAAATTTTAATTGTGACACAGCAAAACTTACATAATTTCCCTTTTCTGTTCTATGACAGGGTTTATTGATGGCCTGTAGGTAGGAGACGGGTGTTATGCAGAGGTTTTTTACTAACCCCCTATCCTGACCCGCAGACAGGGCCAAAAAAACGCTTCAATGTGGGATTCAGTAAAACCAGGGTCCGAGATGACGTTTGGCATCCTAAAGGCATGTTTCAACTGCTTCTGTTGTCCCCCCTATCTATATGGAGGAGAAATAAGTCACAAGCATGATGGCTGGTGTTACTTCCATGAGAGCTTTACTTGAATCCTTTGTCAAAAATACAACAATATACACAAACAGTTGTACAAAACAGTAAACCTAAAGTGCATTAAGACATTATTTAAATAAAAGTACAAAATACGCCTTTCATGTCCACATGTTCAAATTACGGCTAAACACAAGCTAGCACTGTTCTGGTTTTAAATACAAGGTGGAGACCTGCATGTGCGCGCACACACACACACACAACAAAACTTACTTATATCTACTCAAAAGCTATCAGAATCAAAATACTGTATAAATACGTCTCAGTATGTCAGCAAGTTAACAGGGAAAAAACAATTGAGTTAAACATACACAACATACCTATATAGAGGAGAAATAAGTCACAAACATGTTACTTCCATGAGAGCTTTACTCGAATGAAAAAATACCGCACTTCCTCCAGGTATGTGGGTGGAGACTAAAGCAATCGATCCCAGAGTGCAGGATTCAGACCATCCTAATAGATGACTGATCAGCGTTATACTTAATTGAATTATCAATGTATTAACACACGAAAATGGAAAAACTGAAAAATAAACACTCTTTTAACTCTCTTTTTTAACATTTGACTATTTAACTTAACCCTTTTTTAATCATTACTGATCATGAATTTGAATCTTCTATACCTTGTTACAGCATAGGGCATATCACATTTCAAGTTGTCACACTTCAACATGCGTTGGCACTTAAGAGTATCACCAGAGTGGGCATCACATATAGTGGCTGCGTGGGCCATTCTACACAATTTAGCCACTATCAGAAAGGAGTGAGTACCACCACAAAACCAGCTTATCCCTGATGAAATTGACCCTATCACCCTTGACCACCCAGCTGGCGCAGCTGTCAGAGATGCAATCACCATGCAATATTTTACTTAATAAAAGCACAATGAAACTGCAGATAGATCTCAAACTGTTTTATTGGTTATGTGGCTAGGAAGGGTGAAAGAGAGAAAGAGAAAGTTGCACTAATAAACATTCATAGTGTTTATACTAAAGTGTTACTTGGTTAAATAAGTTCATATACTGAGATCTGTTTTTCCAGCTGTTTGATCTCCAATTTATTTATTTATTTATTTATTTTTTATTTGGAGCCTCCTCAACTCACAGTCCAGCTCCTTTAGTGTAGTCTAGTTCTAGGTTCCTTTTGTAAAGGACCCTGACTGAGTCGGTTTCCATCTGAACATACAATCATGACAAGTTTTCTGGTGGTTAATCAAATCACAAAAAGTGGCATGACTTTCTACAAACACAAGACTGACTGTAATTTGTGTCAAGGGTTTAAAGCAATACGTTGTTCACATTCCTTCTGAAGCCCGTTGAGGTAGAGGCCTCAGTTTCTGGGGCAGGTTGTGAAAAATCCTACAATAAAAGAGATAAAAGTGTAAGGGCCAGTCACCTTTTTTATGCCACCCATTCAAATGTGTGCCATAATAAAAAGCCTTGTGCATTCACCTCAGCAACTGTCTCAGAACACACAGACAGAGTATCTTCATCATTTGCTTCACCCTAATAAATAAAAGAAGACCACTGTTAACTGTTAAAAGCAAGTTATGCTCACAGTGTTATGTCTGCTGAATACTGACCTTTGTGTGGTAGACTATGTGTATGTGTACTGGCTTCAACAGAGACATTGTATGTCCCTCTACTACAGAACATACAGTCAGCTATATTTAAAACTGTTTAAAAAATAGTAATGCATTGAACACTTACCCAGTGTCACTTACTTAGAGGAGCCAGCACCAGGGTCAGTGTAATCCCATCCATAATCGGCCGCCCATTATTGCCACTCAGAGCCAACTCCTCTGTCACAGTGTATTCTGGCGGAGGTGGCCCTCCCCGAGTTTTCAGAATTTCACACTTTTTTTCTGTTTGCTGCAAACAAGTGTTTGTGATAAAATGTTCATGCAAAAATAATACAATTTTGTCTTTTTTTATATATATATATTTTGTCTTGATATGCTGCCAAGGATGTCTGTAGTTGGGGTTACATTTAAAATCAATGAATATGAATCTTTCTTAGGATGTAATATACATTCATATTTTATATATAAATATATTTTTATATATTTACACACACACACACACACACACACACACACACACACACACACACACATATACAGTGGGGGAAATAAGCATTGAATGCATCAACATTTCTTATTCAGTAAATATATTTCCAATGAGGTTATTCACATGAAATTTTGACCAGACATCAGTAATAACTCAAGAAATCTGGAAATATAAAGAATTCACAACATTAAAGTCCATAAATAAAGTTATGTGTAATAAAGTGGAATGACACAGGAAAAAAAAGTATTGAACACGCTAAGAAAAAGCAGTTCTCCAATGTAAGGCAAGGTACCAGCTGAAATCTGTAAGTAATTATACATCCTATCTGTGCAAATTAATGTCAGCTGGGTTAGTTAAATTGGTCTATAAAATGGTCTATAAAAAGACTTTTCGTTACCAAGGTCCATCCATCCATCCATCCATCTTCAACCGCTTACTCCTTTTCAGGGTCACGGGGGAACCTGGAGCCTATCCCGGGGAGCATCGGGCACAAGGCGGGGTACACCCTGGACAAGAGCCAAGGATCACTTGGCAAGAGCTCCAGAAACACTTGGATCCAGCAGGTACCATCGTCACAGAGAAAACCATAGGTAGTGCACTCTACTGCCATGGCCTCTATGCACGCTCACCCCTCAAGACTCCATTACTAAAGAAAAGGCATGTCAAACTTCATTTAAAGTTTGCTACAATTCATTTGGACAAGCCTATGACATACTGGGAGACTGTAGTCTGGTGAGATGAGAGCAAAATTGAACTTTTTGGCTGTCATACTACACAACATGTTTGGAGAAGAAATGGCACTGCACATCACCCTTAAAACACTAAACAGTGAAGTTTGGAGGTGGAAGCATCATAGCGTGGGGTTGTTTTTCATCGCATTTTACTGGCAGACTTCATATAATTGAAGGAACAATGCACACACATACAGCATTCATATACATTCTTTTACATTAATATAGAATGTATTTGTTTAACTTATGCATTAACACAATCAGCAATCTTTCTCCAACAGTCCTCTCTTGCTTTGGTAGTAGTGACAGTATTACTGCATGCTTGCAATACATTTTTATATTCCTCATATTTCTGAATAATTTTTTCTTGTTCCTCAGCAGAAAAATATATGGATCTCGCTCTATCTATATCGAACGTTCGGTGCCGAGGTCATTCTTTTTTAGCTTAATGATCAAAGCCTGAGTTGACAGATAAAGTTGATAACCAGCGTCATGGTACCAATAAAGCCTGATTAGATTGATTTGGTTTTGTCAATCCTAAACTAATCCCGTAACCCTGAATCTGTTCAACTAGTACAGGCCCCACGTATACTATCATGATAGCTTACCAGGCATCGCTAACAACTAACAAGCCCATCAAATTAGCCAGGCATTACTTAATTTTTGACAAAGATCTGATGTTTTCCTTTTCCAAAATATGAATTAGCTCATTTTGATGGTTAGTTAGCAGTCTGGATATGTTATATACAAATTTCTATTTCATGAAGCAATTTCAAAAATTGAGTTTTTGAATGGTTTTTTTTTATTTATTTATTTTTTTTTCATAGATGCGTCATAATTCCCTCTGAAATTAGACATTTGACACATCCTCCAAGAGCTCATAAAAAGCTACTTTCTGGGAGATTTTATTATCAGTTAGTAAGAAGCTAATTATAAATAATAAGCTGAGAGGCGCTTTAACTTTTCTTTGATCACATGTGGAAGCTGAAGAGCTGATGGAGAGAACTCTGGACTCCTGTCTTACAGAACTGAAAAAATTAAGTCCTCGTTAGTCATCCACCCAGGATGCGATACTGACCTCATCCCTATCTCGGGGATTTCCTCCTCATCATCATTAAGCTGAGACGAGAAGGTGGAACAAGAATGCTTGGAAAGAGAGATGAGCTCCTAAAGCTACCAATGAAGAACAATGCAGATCATTAATGTATTGTGTGTGGTGTATAGGTGAATGTGATATACAGTAATTCAATTATGTAAGTAATTCAATGTACACCTGCACATTCACTCAGTTATCTATTCATCCAATCACGTGGCATTAGCGAAATGCATAAAATCATGCAGATACAGGTCAAGAGCTTAAGATGATGTTCACATCAAGCATCAGAATGAAGAAAAAGTATGATTTCTGTGACTTTGATCATGGTATGGATGTTTGCAACAGAAAGGCTGGTTTGACTATTTCAGGAACTGCTGATATCCTGGGAATTTCACACACAACAGTCTCTAGAGTTTACACAGAATTGTGTGAAAAACATTGAGTGAGAGACATTTCTGTGGGTGGAAACAACTTGTTGATAAGAGAGGAAGAAGGAAAATGACCAGGTTGGTTTGAGCTGCCAGGAAGTATATAGTAACTCAAATAATCACTTTTTACAACCGTGCTGAGCAGAAAAGCATATCAACATGCACAGAACATTAAACCTTGTAGAACATCCGAGAGACAAGGTTGTTCTTATTTTTGTCCTCACCTACTGTATATTATAGCTGTGATAAACATTCACTGACCAGCCTCTCTCTCTCTCTCTCTCTCTCTCTCTCTCTCTCTCTCTCTCTCTCAATCAGTCAATCTGATCTCTCTCTCTCTCTCTCTCTCTCTCTCTCACACACACACACACACACACACACACACACACACACACACACACACACACATACACGCACATAGACAAACACACACACACACACACACACACACACACACACTTTATACATTTCACTGGGAAATGGAAAGCGTACCTGAGACCAAGCGTGCTTACAACCTAGACTCCATCCATAAATTTTAATAAATGCCTTCTAACATAACAAAAGAACTTCTCCATATCAACGATTATAATAATTACTTAGTTATAAAACAACAACTGTTTAAATCAGTCTTTATATGATTAGGCAGAACTTCTGCTATACAAGTCCCTGTCTATGACCTGTTACTATAGAAACATGAAAATAAGGCACAACTTCTGACCAATTAGATTCGAGCAATCAGCAACACTGGTATAAATAGAAAAATCTAAACACAAGATTTAGTTCTCGAGTGTACCTTGGCCAGGAATTGAACCCAGGCCTTTTGCATGTCAGGTAAGAACTCTACCACTGAGTCACAAATTGCAACTGTTCTAGGACACAGATTCTACTATGCCTAAAATGTATTTTAAAAATACTCTTGGGCATACTGCTACACAAATTCGATACACTAACTTGCTACGTACTTATTTGATACACTTGTTACACTAACTTATCATAATAATAATTCACATTTAATCACTTTTAGTTGAAAGCTGCAAATGTCTGTTAAAGAAATCCACTTAAAGGAATTTACTCAATCCAGCAGAAAAGGCCTCAATGAAACAAAAATTATTTTCTGTACATACGTGATGCATATCTTTTATGTTCTTTTGCATGGTCTTTCCTCATTGTGACATACCATATTTTTTCCCTTACTATCACACACACACACACACACACACAAAACAGAGCCTAAGGGTAAATACTGTTTCTAAGAGAAAGGGGTTAAATGTAACCAATGGCATATTTATATTTGCTCTCATGGCCTTTCCTTCTTTTTTTTTTTTTTAACACAACCTCTCTTCCTGGATGTGCGGCATGTGTTGCAGACCAGTCTTTACCACTTGACATCAGTAAGGACGAGATAGACAGTAGAGAATAAGGGAATCAGATGGAAAGGTAGATCATGGAGGAAGGCAATGAGGATGAGTCAGATGATTCAACATCAGGTATAGGTTTCATGCAAAGAGTTCATACAGTTCAGGGCATTCATTGATTTGGATTCACTTTATATATCATATAAGTTGACTTTGCAATGCATTTTAATGATTTTCATAATTGGTGTATTGATTGTTTCAGATCAACTAGACCAAGAGGCAAATGAAGAAGAAAATGAGGCTGATACACCTGTCACACTGACATGTCTACGGTGAAAATAGAGACAGATGCAAATTCCCTGGCCACAAGGGCATCATCAAGGTTCAGTGCACCAGGTGAGTGCACCAGTTTCTTTGTTTCACTCTGTTTTAAGAAAAACTGCTTCATAGACTTTCAGTAAGTTCTACAACCTGAATTTAAGTAGGACCACATGACAAATCAGTACTGGCTTCTTCTACAGTACACCAATCAGCCATAACATTAAAACCATCTGCCTAATATTGTTTTAGGTCCCTGTTGTGCCACCAAAACAGCTCTGACCCATCAAGGTATGGACTATATAAGACCTCTATAGGTGTGTTGTGGTATATGGCACCATTCCTCCATACAGAATCTCTCCAGACCCTTCAAATTTCAAATGGTGGACTGTCCTCTTCAGTTCACCCCACAAGTTTTCTATGGGTTTCAAGTCAGGGGACTGGGATGGCCATGGCAGGACCTTGATTTTTGTGGTCGGTAAACCATTTTTGTGCTGATTGTGATGTATGTTTTGCATCATTGTCCTGCTTGAAGATCCAACCATGGCCCATTTTAAGCTTTCTGGTAGAGGTAGTCAGGTTTTCATTTAATATCTGTTGATATTTGATAGGGTCAATGATGCCATGTGTCCTAACAAAATGTCCAGGTTCTCTGGCATCTGTGTGCCAAAACCACCTCTGGTGTTTATTGCCAAAAAGCTCGATTTTGGTTTAATCTGACCATAGAACACCATTTGAAGTTCCAGTAGTGTCTGCCAAACTGAACATGCTTGAGTTTGGTTTTGGATGAGAGTAGAGACTTTTTCTTGAAACTCTTACAAGCAATTTGTGATGTTGTAGGTGACTTCCGATCGTAGTTTTGTAGCCTTTCTGACCCCAACATGCAACTAACTTCTGCAATTCTCCAGCTGTGATCATTGGAGATTTTTTGGCCACTCAAACTATTCTCTTCACAGTGCACTGAGACAATGTAGACACATATCCAATTCCAGGTTGATTCATAACATTTCCAGTTGACTGAAACTTCTGAATTATTGCCCTGATGGTGGAAATGGGCATTTTCAATGCTTGTGCTATTGTCTTATAGCCACTTCCCATTTTGTGAAGCTCAACAACCTTTTGCTGCACATCACAGCTACGGTGGGGAAAATAACTATTGAACGGGTCAACATTTTTTTTTTAAGTAAATATATTTCCACTGAGATTATTCACATGAAATTTTCACTAGACTTTGGTATTAACTCAAGAAATCCACACATTAAAGCCCATGCAATGCAGATGTGCAGTGCCATTTATTCTCCAAACATGGTGTGTAGTATGACAGCCTTCATCTCATCAGACTACGGTCTCTCAGTATTTGATATGCTTGTCCAAATGAGTTGTAGCAAACGTCAAATGAGACTTGACATGCCTTTTCTTTAATAATGGAGAGTTAGTGTGCATAGAGGCCATGGCAGTGGAGTGCATTGCCTATTGTTTTCTCTGTGACGATGGTACCTGCTGCCTTCAAGTGTTTCTGGAGCTCTTTCCGAGTGGTCCTTGGCTCTTGGGCTACTCTTCTGACTATTCTTCTAACTGCTTGGTCAGAAATCTTGCGAGGAGCTCCTGTGCATGGTTGGTTGATGACAGAGTGATGTTGCTTCCACTTGTAGATATTGGCTCCAGTGGTGCTTACTGGAAGATTCAGAAGTTTTGAAATACGTCTGTATCCAATTCCATGAATATATATCAAAACAATAAGGTTGCAAAGGTTTTGGGAAAGCTCTTTGCTTTTACCCATCACGAGATGTTTCTTGTGTGACACCTTGGTAACAAAAAGCCTTTTTTAGACCATCAATTTACTAACCCAGCTGATATTAGTTTGTGCAGATAGGAGGTATAATTATTTTGTAACTACTTACAGACTTCAGCTGTTTCATTGCCTTACCTTGGAGAACTGCTTTTTCTTAGCGTGTTCAATATTTTTTTTTCCTGTCATTCCACTTTATTACATATAACTTTATTTATGGACTTTAATGTTGTGAATTGTTTATATTTGCAGATTTTTTGAGTTAATACTGATGTCTGGTGAACATTTCATGTGAATAACCTCATTAGAAATATATTTACTGAAAAAAATGTTGACACGTTCTATACTTATTTCCCACACTGTATATTCCTTGGTCTTACCCATTGTTATGAATGACTAAGGGAATTTGCCCTATATGTTACCAAATGTGTGTATACCACTCTGAAACAGGAAGTCATGGTTGAACAATTTCCTTTTCCTAGTCACCCAGGTTTACAAAAAAATGTCAAACATCAATAGGTCTATACTTCAAATATTTTTTTCTCATATGAATTCATAGGGGTGCCAATAATTGTTGCACACCTATATTTAACAAAGATATTGTTATATGCCTTAAACCTGTGTTCTGTATTCAATTGTTTGATATCCATGAAAGCAGAGTAGTTTTGTTAATTATTTCAATAAATTATCAAAAGTTTAATCAATAAAGATAATTTTTCACAACCTTCTTTGATCATATTTACCAAAGGTGCCAATATTCGTGTAGGGTACTGTATTTCTTTCCATAGGTCTCGTGGCAGCTTCCCTGATAATTTTTCATCTTGTCCTTTTATCAAATCCTACAGAAATAGCTGATCTTTATTTGGGGTTAATCATTTCATAGATGACAAGTGTATGAGAATTACTTGTGAACATTAGTTTGAATGTGATTTTGAATGAGTTTGAATTGTGCAACCAGGTTATTGTACTTTTTTTTTGTTTTCTTGTGTTTCCCCTAAGGAATTTATTGAAGTATCTTTGTTTTGATACTTGGGGAATAATCATGCCTGCTGCATGTGATGTGTAATCTGAGATACCATTTTGATTTAATTCTCCATAAAAATATATAAATAAATAAATCGAAAAGAAACATTGTCTTAGTAGCACTAGTCATCCGCAGTGCGTTTGACATTGAGTTCCACAGCTGGTCTCATCATTCCTCATGTTAATCCGTTGTTTATCTACACAACGTGTATACAGCCCGTGTGCCATATTTAGATGTTTCTAGACCTCACCAAGCCAGTGTTGTTAGTAACAAGACTTCACTTCCTGCTCTGTTTAGACATTCCTGCAGCTTTTTCACCAATTCTGCCGTGTGCTAAATCTGCTAAAAGGGTTTTAAAAAACACAGCTTTGTTAGAACAACTCACACTACCTGCTGAAAACTGTCCACTTCAGCTTGATTAAAAATAGTTACAAGATTCCATGCTGAAAGTATACATTGCTAAGTTCATGATTAGCATGTTTTCTGATGAATTTCCATGGTCTTATTTAGCCTTGTAACAGGTCAGCAGGGGCAGAGATTAAGTAAAATGTGATCAGGTGATCACATGTGACATCATGACTAGCCATTTATGCCACTTCTTTGGTTTAGAATTAATCACTGGTTTCATTAATACAGTACAATGCTGTTTACATGATTTAAACATCTATAGGATTTAACTTAAGCCCCTTTGATCAGGCCATGGTAATCAATCTGATCATGTGACTTCACCACTTGCTGTTTTTCACATTTTTGGCTAGAGATTAGCACATAATGCTGTTTAAATAACACAGAAGATTACAGCAGATTAGCAACATTATCCAAGCTAGCCTGATATGTTTTAATTCATTGTCCATCTAATCCAGAAATGATCATGTTTGGAATGATCATGATTCGAAAGTCTGGAATAGATCACGTCTTCTTGGATTTGTTCAACGATCTGTCTCACTCTCAGTCTCTCACTTTGTGTCTCACTGTCTCTCGCCACTTGATGATGTAAGAGTAGTTAGTGACCGCAGGCTGAACTTTGACCCTAAGTGAATGGGAATGCTGTTTATTCCCAGTGCAAATACCTCCTGTTTGGGAGAAATCTCTTGACAGAGTGATGCAGTAAACATATGTGTTTGTAAACAATTATAAACCATTTTAAATGGAAGAAAAGCTCACATCTCACAAAAATACACGGCTTAAATTGCTTTCCTGCTCGGATATGGCTCAGTGTGTAATCAAACCATTTAATTTTAAACACTAATAAACTACAGATAGTTTTAAAAATGTTCAATCTTAGCATCAGTATGTTCTTTAGCTTGGAAGATGGTTTTATTAAGAGCGTTTTCTTGTTATGGCCAGTCGTCTTTGTCCCATTACAGCAAATGCAATGTTATTAAACCCAGAATAAGGCTTTATTAAAGCGGCCATTTTTAGCTTTCTCTATGTGTTTTATTAAGTGAAGGGTAAACGTGTATATATGTAAATAAGGCAAAGAACATTTTACATCTTTACATTTAGCAGAGAGAGAGAGAGAGAGAGAGAGAGAGAGAGAGAGAGAGAGAAAGCGACAGAGTCATTGTCTCATTTGCTATCCATGTTTCACTCACACTCTTCTCTTTCTGTTTCACCATCTGCTGATGTCACATTCTGTCTGTCTCACTCTTCTCTTGCTGTCTCACTCTCTGCTGATGTCTCATTCCATCTATCTCACTCTTCTCATTCTGTCTCACTCTTCTCTTTCTGTCTCACTCTCTTCTGATGCCACATTCTGTCTGTCTCACACATCTCTTTCTATCTTCCTGTCTGCTGATGTCACATTCTGAACTCACTCTCACTTTCTGTCTCACTCTCTGCTGATGTCCCATTCCATCTATCTCACTCTTCTTGTTCTGTCTCACTGTCTGCTGATGTCACATTCTGTCTGCCTCACTCTCTCTCTCTGTGACATTGTAACATTCCTCCTTTGTCTCACTCTCTGTCCTCTTTCTTTTTTCATTTTTTTTCTCTAGTTTGGCTTATTCTTCTTATTCTTCTTATTTCTTCTTCTTCGTTTTCCCTTTAAATTTTTAATAAAAAATAACTTTTTTTCTTTATTTCATTCTTTTTCTGTTTTGTTCATGTTTTGTTCCTGTCATTCATTCATTTTCTCTTGTTTGTCTTCCTTTTCTCTTGTTTGTCGAGAAAAGGGGGGAACCCTTTTCTCGCTCTTTCATTATTCCTTTCTTTTTCTCTTTCAATTCATGCTTTTCTTCTTATCTTGCATTTTATTTACTTTTTTGTTACTCCTTTTTGTTTTTCCCCTTCATAAGTATTCTCTCTTTTCTATTTCTTACTTGTTCTCTTCTTTTCTATTTTCATTTCTTTCTTCTTCTGTTTTATTTCCTTTTAATTTTTTTTTCTTACTGTCTTGTAATTTATAAACTTTAATGAAGATAAATAAGTATTACTGACTGTGTGTGTGTGTGTGTGTGTGTGTGTGTGTGTGTGGTCACAAAGCTAATCCTCACTGATGTTTTGCAGTATGTCGTGCGTGTAAAGTCTTTTAGAGATGACAGGACAAGTCTCGAGGGATCATCACTTTAATCTGCACTTAAAAGCAAATCTCACCCTCAACACAGTTCCTAATGCATCCTTGTCAACTTCCCCCAATGACTCCCCTAATGAAAAACCTACATCATTGCTAGTACTGAATACTTAAAAGTAAAACTTATCCTGCAGTTTAATAAGCAAGAATATTTTCAATTGCATCAGAATATACAGAAATTGTAAAAGTGCTTGGCCCCCTTAATAAATCCCAATCACTTCAGGATTTCAAAATACTTTTAATAACTCCTGAACACAGCTCCGGGAAAATAATAATCAGCCCCTGAATAAATCTCAATGACCATTGACCTTTGTTTCTGTTAGACCCCACCCACTACACACCAGCAGTTTGGTTCTGGAGGTATCATGTTATCTGTTTAGTGTGTGTGTATGTGTGTGGTCTCTTATTTTGTCTCTTTTTGTCAGTGGGATGATAAATGACCAAACGAGTGTTTGCCACCTGAGACTCTACCCTGCATCGTGGGGAAATGGAGCATTGCATTGTGGGACAAGAATGGGGAAATCTTATTCATCCATGAGACAAATATGATCTTGTCTAAAACAACACATTAGATTATAATAATCATAATTGCATTCCGTAGTTTTTACAGCCAAAACATACATTTTAACATGACATATTGTACTGAATTCAGAATACCACTGCATCTTACCACCACATTGCATTAAAATGACCACATACAAGTTTAGCAAAGCAACACTCAGACTTTGACCTAAATAAACTCTTATTCAGGTTTTGATGGCATTTTTGTGTCATTTCTCATTTCTGTTTATTTCCCAGTTAAACTGTGCAAATCACTATAATTAAATTCACCAGCTGTCCATCATCAAATACACAAGTGTGTTTACACATTTATGTAAGGCGCCAGCATAGAAAAAAAACATTCTGACAGTAACGTCGTGCCCGAGCATTCAGCAGGTATTCTCACATTCATAAATACTGTAATTAAACTTGTCTAAAAGCAGAATTCTAGACATTTCCCTCAGGCTCCAGGGTTATGGCCCAAACCACATACTGCTAATTATAGTAGAGGTAAAATGTGTGTCAGAGTAGGGCACCACCTATGAAAACTGTGATGTTGTCACAAGAAGTGATGGTATCTGATGAAGCCCCAGTGTGGTTTGGCTATCTAGGTGAGTAACTGATTAGTAGACTGTATCAGCATAATATACTATACTATATAATATACATTTAATTACTGTCCAGTTATTAGCAGGAACATGACAAGATTTCTTCTAATGTCCCTGTTAATGATGAAGAAGCATCCGTAAAAATAGCAAACAGAACTGATAATCGGTGTAAATTGTTACTATTTTGTCTTCTGGGAAACACGTAAATATCTCATGTAGCTTCAGAAGGGCAGTACTCAATGAAAAATATAAGCTCTTTAACCAAAATAATAACAATGTACACTGATCATCCTGCTCAAAAGTTTACACCCCTGACTTTTAATGTATTGTATTGTCTTCTTATGCATCAGTGAATGTTTGCACTTTTTGTAATAGTTGTGTATGAGTCCCTCAATTGTCCTCAGTGTGAAAAGATGGATCTCAACATCATATAGCCACTGTTGTGCAGGACCTGGAGGATTTTTTCTGAAGAACAGTGGGCAGTTTCACTGCTCAGGACAAACAAAGTGAACAACTTTCACTAAACATAAAACAACAGTCGTTGACCATCCAGGTAACAACACACAGTATTAAGAATCAAGCATATGTAAACTTTTTAACTGGTTCGTTTGTGTAAATTCAGTTATTATTGTGTCTTGTGGACTATATGTAAACATCTGTTATGTGAAATAGCTTATTCAGGGCAGCACTAAATAAAAACAAAATGCAATTTTTATGATGCCTCAATTTTTTTTAATTATTATTAACATTTTGCAAATTCTGCAAGGCATATGTAAACGTATGACCTCAACGTAACTCAACCTGAAATGCAGTGTATGCTCATAGGTAACTAGATTAAGTTAGTTATCTATGCTAGTGAAGTCACACTTCTCTATTCTGTCTAGCTATTTAAAACATATCTGGAAAAAATCCTGAGCTATGTGATTCAATGTAATCTTTATATCCTCTGTTTCCTGGACATATCTTTAGTTGAAAAGGGACTTGTGTGGGACTCTGAAATCTGTTGTTTGTGATCTGTTGGGGTTTTTGTTTGTTTGCTTGCTTGCTTGCTTGTTTTTTGAGGATAAATTGAAGAATAGGGACTCATAAAATTGTAAATTCTACTTTTTTCGAGGATGAAAGGCTCTATCAGGAGGCATAATCCTGGAAAGTCCAAAAAATGAATAACAAAGATTTACTTTTGGATACATGTTTATGTGCACAATTTTTTTCACTGTAAATGTGGCATTCTGAAAAGTAAATAAACATTTTATGTAAATATTCATTTGTATGAACTTGTTTATCATGGTAAATTTCCACACAGTTATCATGATATGAGCATGTAATAGGCAAAATATAATAAACACTAATCATGTTAGAAAATGGAATGTGAAACATTTCCCTCAGGCAACAGTGAAGATTCTAAAGCAAGCACACTTCTGAAACTTCAACTCGAAATAACCTTTGACCTCAGACCTGGTAGGCTTGCCACTACAAGCCAGCAGGTTGTTTTTGTATGTATCGTATTATCTGGTTACCGTGTGTGGTCGGTTTCTTTTCTTCTTTTGTCTTTGTTTCTATGGGATGAAAAATGACAAGGAGTCTTCGCCACCTGAGACGCCACAATGCATCGTGGGAAATGGAGCAAAAGTCCAGAGGCTTTGTCCTAAAGGAAAAGACAAAAACTTTTTTTTGAGGTGATGTGAGCGAAAGCTCGGTACTATGGTACAGAGGTGTATAAGCGAGACAGAATTTGATCCATATGAATTTAAAATATAGTTTGTTGGGGAGAAAAAAGAAATGAAATAAACAATAGTGCAGCATCTCTCTTTTTTATATTCTCTATTTTTTTCCCTGCTTATTATTCTTCACTACCTGCTGGAGGGTGGAAACTCCCAAATTGACTGTAGACTCCCTGGTTCCTTTCTTCACTCAATCTGATAAAGTCATGGAACAGCACAGAAGATACCATGGGTGTGGACGAGGGCATGCTAAGAAATGGGATTGGACCGCAGGAGGAATATCTGTTGAGATACGATCGGAGACTTCATTCGCCTCACATACACAGCTGGGGTCATCATTATCGGCCATCTCTGGGATGAATAGCAATTTCAGTGTGTGTGTGTGTGTGTGTTTGTGAGAGAGAGAGGGGACATTTCCGCTGCAAGTGGCAGCCCTCAAACTCTGTCAGGCACAAAAGGGCTCCCTGTTGAGTGTGTGTGTGTGTGTGTGTGTGTGTGTGTGTGTGTGTGTGTGTGTGTGTGTGTGTGTGTGTGTGTGAGTGAGACAGCTCACTTTACGGCAGAGACAATGGCCGCCGCTGATCAAAGTGCAGCAAATCGTGACACTGGCATTCAGGGTATCCATCTAGAGAAAGCTACTACTGCGAGCGAGAGACAGACAGAGAGAGAATGAGAGAGAGAGAAAGAGAGAGATGCATTAGTAAGTGAGATCTGAGTGATAAAGGAGACTCATTACTGTGATGACACACTGCTGATATTTGACGAGGATAATAGAGCTCTCTCTCTCTCACTCTCTTTCTCTGTCTGTCAATCTCTCTTTTTCTCTCTGTGTCTCAGCGCCCTTGCTTTCCCTCCCTCCCTCCCGTTGTCTCGGAGTTTCTCTTTTCACTCTCTTTTGAAAAGTATCAAATGTTGGTGGTGGTGGTGGTGGTGTGTGTGTGTGTGTGTGTGAGGGGGGGGGGGGGGGGGGGGGTTGTGTGCCACAGATCACATGACAAATAGGCTGTCCAGCTTCTGGATTCTATAAAGGAGACCTTTAATAAGGGGTGCATGGTTATTTTCAGAAGATTAGATCACAGGCACATGGAATTTTTCTATTTTCTGTATTTGAAACATATACACACACACACACACACACACACACACACACACACACACATATATATATATATATATATATATATATATATATAGAGAGAGAGAGAGAGAGAGAGAGAGAGAGAGTAACAGCGTAATCATAATAAAAATGTTTTGGATTTATTTAGTTATTCATTTTCAAAAAAATTATGTAATTTTTGTAAAGAGGTTTGTCATTCAGTTAAGCTTGAGATTTAATGCAATCTAGCGGGTTGCCTTCTTGATCATCAGTGAAGGTTTTCACCTTTTTAATAGTGAAAAATGTAACCTTTTTTAAAAATATTTTTTTTTAAATAAGCTCCGCCTCCAATAGTTCCTGTTCAAGGGAAACAATAAGTTCCACCTCCAATATTTCCTGTTTCTTGGTTCTTAGTCTTTAATATAGTGCCAAAGGAAGTATCTTGTACAAAACTGCAACATTTGAAAGTCAGTAGGAATTAGTTAGCAACTAACTAGCTCTTGATTATCCTGCTTATTAGCTGCTAAAAATTATCATTGTTAATCTAAAACAGAATTTTTGGTTTGAAGTTAATTTCTTACTGGGTGAAGCTTCTGCTAAGAAATTTAGCATATCGTAGCCTAGCTAACTAACTAGTAAATACTCATACACTTTGCTAGCTAGCAGCTTGTTACTGAATGAGCTGTTTTATATTTTAATGCTAAAACCAAACATTTCCATATATGTTAAAGGTGAACAGAGTTTTCTTTGGATAGCGAAGTCATGGTGACTACTGATGCAATGGTAAAAAAACCCAAAGAAACAAAACACCTTGCACTGTCCTGACTACTTCCAACCAATCAGAATCGAGTATTTTACAATAAGCAGTATAAGGAAGTCCTGTGAGAACCATATAAGGAAGTTTTGACCCTAAACAGTCATGAGTAACAGTGTTTAAGACACAGTCGGTTTCACCCTGTCTGCTTTTCTCCACTTAATCTCATTCAAGCCGTCTGCTGAGTCCCACCTGCTTCTATTTACAGGGTCAGATCACTCTTTCATTCCTCTCCCCTAAATCTGTATATCTGTCTGCAGGATGATGACTGACAGCACACGGGGACATGTGTTGTCTGTTAAATGTGTCAAACGAGCCTGAGATCATGAGATGCTGGGAGGTAGGGGGAGAAAAGAAAGAGAGAGATAGACAGAGAGGAATACAAGGGGAAGTTAGAGATGGAGAGAGAGAGAGAGGCAGGGAAAGAGACAGAAGAACAGAGAAAGAAAAAGGAGGCAAAAAAAGAATGTACGGTATATTACATAATCTGATTAGTTTATTTTTACCCTCCTTATGTCATCCTTTCCTTTTACAATCCAGCTGGAAGCAAAAGAGAGAGAAAGAGGGGGGGATAAAAGAGACAGAGGAGGAGAAGAGATAAAGAGAGAGAGGAAGGGAAACATTGAGTATTAGTTCTCCACACATGTTCTGCAGATCTCTGTTTGAGGGTCGGAGAGACAGATGTAAGAATTTTTTCTTCTTTTTCTTTCTCTCATCCTTTACTCCTTCAAGCCTCCAAGAAGAATTGACAACAAAATCACCCATCACTCATTCTCTCTCTCTCTCTCTCTCTCTCTCTCTCTCTCTCACTCAGTGGAAATAAACCAACAGCATCAGCATTTTCTGTGTGCCATGTGCAGATGTTTAGGCAGCCTATAAAGAACACTAGATTGTCAGATCTCTTGGAGAGAACAGACGTGTCACTAAAAACCATCCTCCATGTCATGTTCCCCAGCTGTTCACTCCAGGAGTTTAAAAGAGGAGGTCAATTCATTGAGAACATTGAATCATCATAGCTAATTTAGAAGCTAGCTAATAGCCTGCTAGTTAGCCAGCTAGCTAACAGGCAGAAATCTCCTGACAGAAACTTGTAAACATGTCAGTCAGTTGTTAGAAAGTTGTTACGAAGATTAGGGCTAGAGTTAGGGGTGGGAAAGGTAATTTGACAATTGCTAGTCTCTTTCCTTTCTCTTCTCTTTTTTCGCCCTTGTTTTTTTTTCTTTCTCTCTCTTCTTTCTTTATCCTAGTTATTTATGTTTTTTTATTTTCTTTTTGCATTTGTCTCATTTAATTTTTTTTTAAATATCCTTCTCTTTATCTCTTGTTCTTTTTCTTTCTATCTTTTTTACCCCCACTCACCCCCTTTAAGTCTTTTCCTGTTTTCTCTTTTGCTTTAAATTTTAAAAACCTTTTCAGTTTTCTTTCTCTGCTTTTCTTATTTTTTCTTTCCATTTCATTCATTTCTTTCTTTTAAAATTATGTTTGTTTTATATTTCTGTTTTAATTATAATTCATCATTGTTCTTTATTTCATCCTTATTTTTTGCATTTTTCCCAATTTGTCAAAAAGGTTGTTATTGTTTTTTTCCCCATTTTTTGTGATTAAAAACAATTCCTTTAAATCTATTTCTCCTTATCAAATATAATCTATTCTCTTTAGTTTTCTTTCCCTTCTTTCTTGTTTTCCTTTCTTTCTGTATTTCTTTTTGCTTTCAATTATTTATTTTTCAACATTCTCCTTTCATTATTATTTTTCTTTTATTTATTTTTTATCTTGATTTTTTTCTTTCTTTCAATCCAGTTTTTCATCTCACTTATATTATTATTTTCCCTTTCTTTATATTCTTTTATAATCTTTCTTTCTTCTATAATTTTTCATGCTTCTCACTTTCATTATTATTTTTTATTTCTTTATGTTATTTCTATATCTTAGTTTGTTATTTCTTCTTTCTTTTTTCTCATTTTTCATTTTTGTTCTTACATTCCATTCATTTTTTAAAAAAAATTTCTTTCTTTTTGTTAGGTTTTTGCTTCATTTTTATTTTTTCTTCCTCTTTCATTTTTTTGTTTTTATTTTTCCTTTATTTCTCTCTCTCTGTGTGTGTGTGTGTGTGTGTGTGTGTGTGTGTGTGTGTGTGTGTGTGTGTGTGTGTGTGTGTGTGTGTGTGTGTGTGTCTGTGTGTGTGTGTGTGTGTGTGTGTGTGTGTGTGTGTGTGTGTGTGTGTGTGTGTGTGTGTCCAGGGTCATTTTAAGGTAAGAAGGTAATTACGGTGTTTGGATAAAACAGTGGGAATATTGCTGAAAGGCAGAAAGTGATTTAAAAAGGTCAGCAGCTGATTTGCTCCCAAAGTCATGGCTAAAAAACAACAGGAACAAAAACATGGCGCTTTGATGGATCACCAATTTATACAGAAAATAGAGAAGAGCCTACTGTGGAGCACCAAGCACTCACAGCTAACAGGAGGTGAAAGAACAAAGTGGAGAAGAGGCTTCAGCCTGAACGCTGGACTGGACACTGCCATTTAGTGCATTTAGCAGAATGTTAGCCATGTTACAAACTTGTAGCTTTTACAGATATAGCATTTCAATAATGACAAACAGACTTAGAGATAAGCTGTGTTCAGCAACTGTATGCTTTTTGTCACACTTCTACTGAATTTTAGATGATTAGCTAGCAGGCTACTTACGAGCCACTTCACAAGTGACATTTTTTCAGTAATCATATGGAAAGCTTTAAGGAGAAATCAATTTTTCTAGCAAGCAAGTTAACTAACAGTAGTCTAACTATTGTGGTGATGTAAAATGATCATGAAGGCTAGTAGCTAACATTATTTGTAAAATACTAATTTTACCTCACAGCACATGTAGGTAGATTATGCAGCTGTTATGCTAGCTGTCCGTAGATATCTAGCTAGCTGTTATTCAGTTAGTCAGTACAGATGACAGGCAGCTTGAATGGAGGTGTCACCTAAAAGGAGGAACAGATGAATAAAAGTGGAACAGATGAATGAAAAGAAGAAAATTCTCTGAGGAAAAGGTCTCTTTGTGAATGTTGTACAGACAGACACGTCTTTTTTCCTTCTCAGAAAAGATCGGCCACGGCTCATCAAAGTTTCATATGCAAATGAGGCTCATTAGAATTAATGATTGTCCTCATTTAACCAGAGACAGGAGATGAGAGAAGGAAGACATGCAGAAAGAGAGAGATGATGTGAAGGGCATGTCGATGTGGAGAAAGATGATTCAGAGATGATATGAACAGAGAGTGAGATGATATGATGAGAGAGATGATGTTTACAGAGAAAAATAGAGAGCGAGACAGATGATATGAATAGAGTGAGAGCTGATGTGAAGAGAGAGCAAGACAATATGAAAAGAGAGATTATGTGGGGGGAGAGAGAGATGTGGAGAAAGGGAGATGATGTGAGAGACAATTTGAAGAGAAATAGTTGTCTCAGTAAAGAAAGGCAATGTGCAGAGAGATGATGCGAAGCGAAAAAGACGTGTTTTACTAAAGAAAGATGATAGAGAGAGACAAAGAGACAGAAAAAGAAAGAAAGAAAGAAAGAAAGAAAGAAAGAAAGAGACTCATACAGAAAGACTCACTAAAGTGCCATCAGAGTAAATTAATATTAATATGCTGTAAATCTATTTAATAGATTTTCTCTCTTTCAATCTTATCTTTCTTTCCATCATTCACTTTCTTTTTTCTTCTTGTTGCATTTTTCCTTCTGCTGTTTTTTCCTTACTTTCTTGAGCTTGGTTACTGGATGAGATATTTTAAGTAAATTTTTATTTCTTCTTTCTTTTCTTAGACAGTTAACGAGAGAGACGGGTAGACATTTGGATAGATCTGACAGCTAGGCATATAGATAAACAGAGAGATGTATAGAGAGTCAGATAGATAGGCAGACAGATCATGGACACACAGATAGGCAGTCAGTCAGAAAGACAGACAGATAGACAACCATTTAGATGGTCAGGTGTCCAGATAGACAGAAATACAGACAGATAGGCAGACAAATAGATGAGAGCTGTGAAGAAAAACCCCAAAACAACAGTCAGTGATATCACCTGCCATACCTCCACAGGGTATACGTCCAGTGACATACCTCCACAGGGCAGGGGTGAAGGTATCACAATCCACTGCTCGATGAAGATTTTGAGAGCAGAATTATAAAGGCCATACCACAAGATGCAAACCACTCATCAGCAGGAAGAATCAGAAGGCCAGACTGGAATTTGAAAAGAAATACAGATATGGGCCACAAAAGTTCTGTAACCGAGATTAACCTCTACCAAAGTGATGGAAAGGCTAGACTATGGGGAAAGAAACCTGCACATGATCCTTTCAAAATAGAAGCTCATTTGTGAAACATGGTGGAGTGTAGGCTTGGGCTTGCATAGCTTCTTCTGGAACAGGCTCACTAATCTTTATTGATGATGGAACTCATGATGGTAGCAGCAGAAATCAGAATTCAGACGTTTACAGAAACATTTTGTCTGCAATTTTACAGAGAAATGCATCTAAATTAATCAGGAGGAACTTCATCATGCAGCAAGGCAATGATCCAAAACACACTGTCAACTCAACAAAGGACTTCCATTAGTGGGGAAAAAAGTGTGAGGTTTTAGACTGGCCAAGTCAATCACCAGACCTTAACCCAATTGAGCAGCATTTCACCTCCTGAAAAGGAGACAAGGGAGGAACACTCCAAAACAAACAACAACTGAAAGAGGCTGTAGTAAAAACCTGGAAAAGCAACACAGTTTGAGTTGCAGGTTTGGTGCAAGTATTGCAAACAAGGGATAGGCAACCAAATATTACATTTTATTTACTATTCAATACTATCTGTTCCAATACTTTTGCACACCTTACAATTGGGTGGCCTGATACAAAAGGTTCTAGGTTTTATGTTGTTTAACACATCTAGATGTAAATAGCAGGAAATAAAAAGATGAAATCCTAAATTCACCTCTCATCTACATGTTTTTATCTCAAATTAAAATGCCTTTGGTGTAGGGCACAAACAAATGAATTGGCCTTGCCGTTCCAATAGTTTCAGAGAGGACTGTAAATAGGCAGACAGGTAGACAAAAAAGTCAGTTAGACAGATAGATACACAGTCAGATAGACAGATGGGTAGGTAGACAGGCAATCAGATAGACAGCCAGATACTGTAGGTAGACAGCTAGAATGTCAGATGGCCAGACAGATAGTCAGAAAGACAGGCATACTGATAGACAGACAGGTTTACAGAAGGGTACTGTATATAAGCAGACAGAGGGACAGACAGGTAGATCTACAGATGGCTCGGTAGACAGTTACGCACAAAGATAAACATTCAGTTACACAGATGGACACAAAGACAATATTCGTTAACTTGTAGAAGAGTAAATAAATAAATAAATAAATAAATCTAAACCAATAGTGGGACTAAATACATGTGCAGTCATGTGGCACACAGAGGGGTGTCCCCAGGGTCCCGAAGAACTAAATTAAGGGTCTAATCTCTGTGTGTGTGTGTGTGTGTGTGTGTGTGTGTGTGTGTGTGTGTGTGTGTGTGTGTGTGTGTGTGTAAAACAGAAGTACAAAGATGAAGGAATGGAGTATAATTTTTTCTCTTCTTTTTAATCTTCTGGGTGGGGAAATGGAGAGATAATCCCTGTGAGGGTGCAGTTCAGGGTAATTTACAATAACTGGGTGATTAGATAAATGGTTGCCACATTTGGAGCTCAACACATACACATACATACACATTCTCTCTCTCTCTCTCTCTCTCTCTCTCTCTCTCTCAATCTCTCTTTCACTGGGGCTTTACTAAATCAGAAGCACCTGGAGGAAAACCTCGGTTCTCATGTGCAGGAGATTTACAGACAGATTTAAAAAGGTGCTGAGCTTTACGGTTCCCTCTCAAATCCTGCACTGTGTGCTGCATTCATACACTATAGGGACTTTAAATTACCTCAGTGGTGTGTAGCAGCGGAACATCTCGAATCTTCCACCAATGTAAACACAACTCAGCGGTTTACAATCCAAAATGGCTGCCATAAACATTTATCTGTTCTGTTCTTTGACGTCGTAATGTGCTTCCTTTGGTGAGTTGGTCATTTTGAAAAAAGCTTCACCTTTTTCACTACAGAAAGCATTATGGGTTACAAGAACAGAGTTTAAGTTAGATGATCAACCAGTCGTAAACCT
Source organism: Ictalurus punctatus (assembly GCF_001660625.3). NCBI lineage: Eukaryota > Metazoa > Chordata > Actinopteri > Siluriformes > Ictaluridae > Ictalurus > Ictalurus punctatus. Next base: position 5,036,697 of record NC_030441.2, read on the forward strand.
GATCAAATGGCATTACCACCTAGTTTACCTAACATGAGCTAGCTTGCTAACAAACGTGATTGTTTAAAGTACGTAATGTTGGTTATCTTTATAGCCTGGCTGTAATTACAAGATTGCATACAAGATGGCTTAGTGTTAACTAGGTTGGTAAAAAAAAAAAAAAAAAAAAAAAAAAAAAAAAAAAAAAACCTGGGGATTAATAACCAGTTATTAACCAGTTATTATTATTTAACAAAATAAACATTTAGACTTAGCCTGATGTTTGCTAGCTTGTTGTGAACAATAGTTATCCCAATGCTAGCTAGGAATGTTTGCTAGCAAGACAGCAGAGTAGTGGATTTTCGAACCATGATTTACATAATTTAAAATTAGCTTGGTAATTTATTGATATCAATATTTTCAGCTAAAGGTGTGAAAAGAAAGGAGATTAGTGATGTCATGTGATCAGATGTGTGATTGACTGATCATTTTGAACTTAAGCTCTGCCTCTTGTGGATCCAGAAATGCAATTGTGGCATGGCTAATTGGTGAGCTGTTGTTTGAATTCTTGCTATATATCCTGAATAGAGGTTAATGTTGGTGCAAGGGGTGGAGTTAGAATTCTTCTAGTATCCTCATGAAACTGATTATTATTAAGAGTATAGATTTAAAAAAGTTAAAATATCAAACGGTCGGCTATTGAGAATATTGAATAATGTTAGTGTCAACCTTGCTAATAGGGGAGTTAGCGATAAATTGTGAATATGATTGTGTTATTAAATTTTTTTAGATATACGTACAGTTTACTCCCAGTGTTATTAAAGATCAGTGAAGCTTTTTAGGCAAAACCTTTTCTGTATTTCCACTTTGTGCACATGTGGTGTGTGTTAATGTCGAGACTCCGGGCTTGATTTTTTTTTTTCTTTAGCGGTGGGCTTCTCATTCTGTTTTTAATTCAGTCTGTTGTGTGTGTGTGGTGCCTTAGCCATAAAGAAAATAGGGTCATGGAAAGAAACTTTTGGTGGCAATCAATGCTGTAATGCATTTCAGGAATCACAAAAACGAAGAGGCCACAAAAAACTCTGCTTTCTCCTTTGAAGTGGACATTAGCGCAGAAATCACAGAAACGTTAGCTGCAACATCAGCTTTTAACTGTGTGTGTGTGTGTGTGTGTGTGTGTGTGTGTGTGTGTGTGTGTGTGTGTGTGTGTGTGTGTGTGTGTGTGTGTGAGAGAGAAATAGTAGTGTAATAAAGTCTTGCTTCTGAAGGAATTTGGCATTACTGAACATTGGCTGTTGGATAAACATCAATAAAACAAAAAAAAAATACTGAATTGATGAACATTTCCTGTATTTTTTGTGATGTTATTCATCATAATGCCACTGTTACACTTGCAAAAGTTCCAGTGTCATTTTTTAGCATCACTGCACTTAAAAAAAAAAAAAAAGTCTAATTATACTGACTTAAACTAATGTATTTCAATATAAAGTGTATTAACACAGTATAACAAAAAAAGTCAACTGTATATTAAATATACTGTGTGGCATGGTTTCCTTTTTTATTTATTTATTTTTTATTACCCTGCCTCATTTCTTTTCCACTGTTAGAGATGTTGTGCCGTTTTTATGTGATTTTTTTTTTTTTTTTAATTCTCCTCATAATGGACTTGCTGAAAAAAATTATTAGAATCCTCAATTTTTAAGTCGCTTTGGATAAAAGCATCTGCATCTTCATTTAGAATAATTGTAAATGTAGAATGGCTGAGGCTTTACTTAAACATTTTCTGCTACAGTGCATGTGTACAAATTAAAAAAAAATAAAATAAAAGAATAAACCCACAGATACAGGCCCCGTTCCAGACAGTTCACTAGATTGATTTCTAGACTTGGAATAATAAAAGTTCACAGATAAGTTAGGAAAACATGTGCAATATTGCCATTTAGTGGATCAAGCTAGTTTTGTTGGCATGTAGCTCATACAATACACGTACGCTGAACAGAGCTGGCAGAGGGTGTTTTTTGTTATTTAACATATGTACAATGCACAAATCCACTTCAAATTTATACACATAATATCTGAGGAATCATATGAAAAAGTTTGTATTCATAATATAAACAATGGTATGTTTAAAAAAAATAATAAAATATATATATATATATATATATATATATATATATATATATATATATATATATATATATATATATATATATATATATATATATATATATATATAGGTGGAAAGTATTAGGAAACCACAAAATACCAATGTATATACTGTGGGTAGTTTGTTGCAAAGCTGTTGCTGGCAATTACAGCTTTGAGATCAAAGAAGTAATTTGATTTTTTTTTTTATTGTGGTTCAATATTGGCGCATTCTTCTTGGCAAACAAAACCGTCCCTCTGATGGACTCGCAATTTCAAAATCCCTCATAACTTTTCATGAGATTGGCTAGGCCATGCAAGACCTTTTACCCAGTGAGATTCAGTTCTCCTCTAACATCTCCCAGTACATCAATACATTCAGTTTTCCTTTCAATTCCTTGTAATGACACAGTATCTTATGACCAGTAGTCCCATATCATGATGTTCCCACTTCCATACTTTACTGTAGGTATAGTGTTCTTTGGGATATATATGGGGCAGTGATAGCTTAACGGTTAAGATTTTGCTCTACTGATCAGAAGGCTGTGAGATAAAATTCCAGCACCACTAAGCTGTCACTACTGGGCCCGTGGACAAGGCCCTTAACCTGCTCAGATGTATAAATGAGATAAATGTAAGTCGCTCTGGATAAGGGCATCTGCCAAATCCCATACAAATGTAAAATGAAAAAAATAACATTTCATATGCTTAATATTAAACTAGAATATTACATATTTGAATAATATAATTTTGAAAATACATAAAACAAAGTAAATATTCAATATCTTGAATATTTAATATTCTGCACTGTTTTGACGGTCCTATTTTAAATGTAAGTAAATTAGTGATATTGACTATGTTAACCACTTTGTACAAAAGGTCCATGTCTAATTTCTTCTACTGAAGCAGGTGTTTAAATGGCACTCTGATGGATTTGATCTAAAATGGATCATAAGGTTTTGCACAAACTTGTGGATTCCATGACAGCTCGAGTGCACACTGTCCTTAAAGCAAAAAAGGGGACGAACCAAATATTAAGAAACTCTGAAATTCATGTAAATATTTCAAAGATTATACTTTTCACTCAAGTTGCTGTCAGTAATATAATTTGTAATGAAAATCTCTGTATTAAATTGTGTGTGTGTGTGTGTGTATGCACATGCACACAAAAGTTGAGGAGCAAACCGAAGTTGAGAAACAGATGTTGAGAAGAAAACAACCCCAAGTTCTAACTAAAGTTGGGAAGATCACACTCATTTAGGACATTGTGTTTACATCCTGACATTGTACCTGACACCTCATACTAGTGGGTTAGCCTTTTAGTGCATGTTTTTTTTATGTGTGTGTGTGTGTGTGTGTGCCCTGCAGGAGATTTCAGATTTCATGGTGAGGCAAGTCCTGACCTGTGTCTCTGTTTTCGCTTCAGCTGGGGAAAAGTGTCGCACTGATTTATACTGATTGGACGAGTGTGTGGGGGTGAAAACTTTTTATAGCAATAACAGAATTGTAGCAAGAGAACTATACCAACAACGGGAATATCCAAGTTTCAATATACAAGTAATAACAATTGAATTTATTCTCCACTTGCATATCAGTTAACACAATCTGAATATGAGAATTAACATTCATTTAAGCATACAAAATAAACAGAACAACAGGATAAAAGATTTATATACATTACTGTGCAAAAGATTTAGGCACATACAAAGCAATGCATTAGAACATAGATGCCTTCAAAATAGTGAAATTAAATGTTTATACATTTAAAAAAAAATAAATACCATAAAGAGCAGTAAACAGTAGTTAATGAAACAAAGTCAATATTTGGTGTGACAATTTTTTATTTTTAAATAGTAGTCTCCGGTACAATTTGTGCAGGTTTATAAGGAAATTAGCTGGTAAGGTTTATTAAGCATCTTGCCTAACCAGCCACAGTTCTACAGGAGACTTTGACTATCACACTTGCTTCTTATGTTTGCAGCAAAACAGCAGCTTCTATTATTTTTTTGTCTGAAAAGTGGTCTCTTACATAATATGCTGCTTTCTTTAATGACATACAAACATTTTTCGGTAACATTTAATTTTGTGCTAGAAAATATCTGGTTAAGCATGTAACCTTGTACCCTGAGAAGGGAATGAGACATTGCGTTATGCTAAACATAACACTATGGGGAGCGCCCTCACACGTGACCAGCATCTGAAACTTGTGTATATATATATATATATATATATATATATATATATATGGCACCTGTGAACCGCACCGTCAGCCTCTATTATCTGAAACGAAGACGCAATTCACAGGCCTGCCCTGGTATGACAAAGCTACGCAACGTCTTGTAGCCTTCTCACGGAACAGGGTTACATGCATAACCCAGATGTTCCCTTTCAAAGGGAACTCCACGTTGCATTTAGCACAACAATATGGGAACGAGAATACCCACTCCATCATACTGAGGGTACGGCTTGTTCAAAAAGACCCAAGCCCGAGGGTCACTGCAAAACACTCGAGTCTGGGGTGGAATGAATGTCCAGGCTGTAATATTGAATGAATGTGTGTGGCATAGACCACCCTGCAGCAGCACACACATCCTGTAAGGATACTCCATTGGACAAAGCCTTCAAGGAGGCGACCCCCCTAGTGGAATGAGCCAAAGCAGACCAGCAGCTGCTCTAACTTACGCCACTGGCCGGAGCGGTGGACGTAAGTACAGAGAGCCCTTACTGGACACAGCAAGTGCATTCTCTCTTGTTCCAGTGTGAGGAACGGAGGAGGGTAGAAAGCCTGCAACACCACAGGCTGGGCAGCAGATGTAGGCACTTTAGGAATATAATCCGGCCTAGGATACAGGAAGGCGTTGGCTAATCCAGGGGTAAAGTCAAGGCAGGAAGGGGCAACAAAGAGAGCTTGTAGATTTCCTACTCTCTTGAGAGATGTAGGGCCAGCAGAAGAGCTACCTTTAGGTTCATAAGCTTCTCAGAGGCTGACTAAGGACTCAAATGGGGCCCCTGACAGACCTTCCAGGACCACAGAAAGGTCCCAGGAAGGTATGCGCGGCCTGCAGATGGGCCTCAGCCGCCTGACATTCCAGCTGTCTCAATCTTGAACTGGATTACAGTTTAGAGGATGCAGATCTAAAATTGGCCGCATACTCCTCTATTTTTTGCGGACCAGGAAATAACAGCTGTAAAAACCTCCCTCCCTCAGGGAACGGGGTACATGTTCTATGGCCACTTTGTCCAAGACGCATCTTTCTTCCTGTGCTAACATCAGGCTCTGGTCTGTGCTGACTACTGTGGTGAGCACATCTCTGAACTACACCCCTTGGCTAGGGGAGGCCCTACAGAAGCACTGGGGGCTAACTGCCCTAACAAGCTCATGTCCCCTGATATGTCCATCCACAGCCCTTCAGGACTGCTCCTCTTTGTCTGCTTGGCCTTTAAGACCATTCTCATATCAGGCTTAGTAGCAGGCCGCGACTATGGCCGCCTGGTTCCCATGCCTGTCTGTACGGGTTGGCGGGCTACCATACTTGCCTTTTTTTCTGTTTCCCTTGCACTAGCGCTGAACTCGACACAACAGCGAAGGAACTGGCTGAATGCCACCGTATGTTGAGCTGATTCAGCAGGTCTGCTTGGTAGGCCTGCAACACTGTCATTGTCTGTAGTGACCCACAAGCAAGACCCACATCTGTATAGGCTTTGCCCACCAATGCCATGGTGGCTTGGATGTCAAAGCCGGCCCCCTAAATTGCCTGCCGTCGATGGAGAGAGGTAGCTCGCAAGCGCCTTCTCCATCTTCAGCATAGCTAAATAGCCCTGCCATTTATCCCCACAATGGCTGAATAATCCGACATTTTTAGCACGCCCTGAGGAATTATTATTTTTTTTTTATTTCGCTTTCCATAGTGGAAGGAGTCTCCGCGACATTAGCTGAAAAATCCAGTGGAGAGCCGGACCCGGAATACAGAGCAAGCGATAGAGTATCGCTCGTCTCTGGCTCCTCTTCCCGATCCATATGAGATCCCCCAGACCTGAGAAGGCTAGCTGCCTCGGCAGCAGCTGGCCCAGATCCGTGAGGCTCTGAAATCCAACTCGCTTCGGCTTCTGAGAAGAGACGGCGTGGTTCACACGTGCCATATATACATCACGCGACGTGTTTAATTGCTACGTCACCTGATCACGGCAGGCCTATAAATAGGCATGATTTTACACAAGCTTCAGAAGCCGGTCGTGCGCAAGAGCACTCCACATAGTGTTATTCTAAACACAACGTTCCCTTTGAAAGGGAACTAATGTTTTGGAATCTAAAATATTTTTTGTAAATAATAATCTAGAAGTCATAAAATAAAAAAAAAAATCGAAGTTATACTCTACTAAAAAATATAGGGTGTCTAAAACTTTTGCACAGTATTGTAAATATAAAAAAAAAGTGATAAATAAGAACACAGAAAATAATTAATAAAATTGAAGTAATTAAATAATATGATTACTTAATATATCAAAGTCAATTATTATTATTATTATTATTATTATTATTATTATTATTATTATTATTATTATTATTATGATTATTATTATGATTATGTAGAACCCAGTGTGTATGAATGTGAACAAAAAGACTTCTGGGCTCACTTGTATGTCAAAGAAACAAACCTAAGTAGAGCATAAGATATAGGTGAGATTAATCACGCTCAACCAAGCCCCTGCTGCCATAAATAATATTGATAATACAATAAAAATGTTACTGATTGTGATTATGATTAATTTTGCTTTGTTAGTCCCTAATTGTGTCTCTATTTAATCATTTAAAAACACATACAATTCAAATAAAACAGAACAAGCACACCTGATGCCCCTTTACCACAGTAACTGAAATTAATTTATTTATGAAATGTATTAAACATTATTAACATTGTCATTAAATGGCAGAATTTTAATTTAGTAATTGACTAGAGATGAAAAAAAAAGATTTTAGTAAGCCCGTAATGGTGATTATGCATCTGTACAATGATTCAATTCAGTTTTATTTGTATAGCACTTTTTACAATAGACATTGTCTCAAAGCAGCTTTACAGAAATATCAACACGGTATACAGATATTAAAGGTGTGAATTTATCCCAACTGAGCAAGCCACTGAGTGGCGACGGTGGCAAGGAAAAACTCCCTAAGATGTTTTAAGAGGAAGAAACCTTGAGAGGAACCCGACTCAGAAGGGAACCCATCCTCATCTGGGTAACAACAGATATTGTGAAAAAGTTCATTATGGATTTATATGAAGTCTGTATGGCATTAAGAGCAGCCGTAGTCCCAGCAGTCTGGAATTAAAGAAGATTTGAGCTCCATCCAGAGGCAGAAAGGATCTGGATCTCTAGTATCTCCATAAATTCGTGTGGGGCTCGGCGAAAGGAGAGAGGGAGAAAGTAGAACAGAATCTAGTCATGGTAGGCTTGAGTAAACAAATACGTTTTAAGCTTAGACTTAAACACTGAGACTGTGTCTGAGTCCCGAACACTAATAGGAAGACTGTTCCATAACTGTGGGGCCCTATAAGAGAAAGCTCTTCCCCCTGCTGTAGCCTTCACTATTCGAGGTACCGTCAGATAGCCTGCATCTTTTGATCTAAGTAGGCGTGGTGGATCATATAAAACCAAAAGGTCGCTTAGATATTGTGGCGCGAGACCATTTAGTGCTTTATAGGTTAATAAGAGTATTTTATAATTAATGCGAGATTTTACTGGGAGCCAATGCAGTATTGATAATACCGGTGTGATATGGTCGTATCTTCTAGTTCTAGTTAGGACTCTAGCAGCTGCATTCTGGACTAATTGGAGCTTATTTATATTCCTACTGGAACATCCAGACAGTATGGCATTACAATAATCTAATCTAGAGGTGACGAATGCATGAACTAGTATTTCCGCATCATGTAGTGACAATATGTTTCTTATTTTAGAAATATTTCTGAGATGAAAGAAGGCTATCCTAGTAATATTATCTACATGAGCATCAAATGATAGGCTGGAGTCAATAATCACTCCAAGGTCTTTAACTGCTGCACATGATGAAACAGAAAGACCATCCAGAGTAACCATGTGATCAGAAAGAATACTTCTAGCTACACGTGGGCCTAATAAAAGTATTTCTGTTTTATCAGAATTAAGCAGAAGGAAGTTAATTAACATCCAATGTCTAATGTCCTTTACACAATCCTCAACTTTACTAAGCTTATGTCTGTCCTCTGGCTTCGCTGAAACATACAACTGTGTATCATCAGCATAACAGTGGAAGCTAATTCCATGTTTACGAATAATTTGACCTAGGGGTAGCATATATAAAGTAAAGAGCAGTGGGCCTAAAACAGAACCCTGTGGAACTCCAAAAGTAACCTCAGTACGCATGGAGAATTCACCATTTACATCTACGAACTGATAACGATCGGTGAGATAAGACCTGAGCCAGGAGAGGACTGTTCCCTTAATACCAACAACATTTTCTAATCTATCAAGGAGAATAGTGTGATCTATAGTATCAAAAGCTGCACTAAGGTCGAGTAACACAAGCAGCAAGACACAACCCTGATCGTAAGTCAGTAGAAGGTCATTTACTACTTTAACTAACGCTGTCTCTGTGCTATGATGAGGTCTAAATCCTGACTGATATATTTCATGAATGTTATTCCTATCTAAGTACGAGCATAACTGCTTTGCTACAACCTTTTCTAAAATCTTAGAGATGAAGGGGAGATTTGATATTGGTCTATAGTTGGACAATTGAGACGGGTCAAGATCAGGTTTTTTAATCAAGGGTTTAATAACTGCTAATTTAAGTGATTTAGGTACATAGCCACTGCTTAGGGAAGAATTGATTATATTTAGAAGTGGCTCAATTACTACTGGACCAATCTGTTTAAACAAACATGTAGGTACGGGATCTAGTATGCAAGTTGATGAATTGGCTGAAGAGATTAATGTAGCGAGTTCGGTCTCTCTAAGCGGAGCAAAACACTCTAAACATTGATCTGATATTGCTACATTGTCATGTAATGGGTTTATTACAGTACTGTCCAGTTTTAATTTAATGGCCTGTATTTCACGTCTAATATTTTCAACCTTATCATTGAAAAATTTCATGAAATCTTCACTGCTATGTAATGATTGAGTGTTTCTCTCTGTAGTGGTTTCATTCCTAGTTAATTTTGCTACTGTGTTGAAAAGGAATCTAGAATTGTTTTTGTTGTCTCCTATTAAGGTGGAGAAATAGATTTTTCTAGCATCGCCAAGAGATTTCCTATATTTCAGTAGGCTCTCCTTCCATGCTGTTTGAAATATCACCAGTTTGGTTTGACGCCATTTACGTTCTAATTGTCGAGTTGTCTGTTTTAAGGTTCGCGTTTGATCGTTATACCAGGGTGCTAATTTTTTCTCTCTAATTATTTTCCTTTTGAGTGGAGCCACTCTATCTAGCATGTAGCGGAGTGTTGACTCCAAGCTTTCAGTCGCCTGATCGAGTTCTGTGTGATCTGACGGTGATCCAAATCTAATTGATGTTTCTGCGAGGTTATTTATGAAGCTCTGTGCAGTAGCTGATGTGTAGGTACGTTTTACGCGGTAGCGAGACGAGGTGGAAATATTATGATCAATACGTATTATGAACGAGATAAGATAATGGTCTGAGACAACTTCAGACTGTGGAAAAATGATAATATTTTCTATACTTAGTCCGTATGTTAGTATGAGGTCAAGAGTGTGACCACCATTATGAGTAGGCCCGATTACGTTCTGATTAATCCCTACTGAATCTAAGATGGACACAACCGCTATTCTTAGAGGGTCTTCCAGGTTATCAAAATGAATATTAAAGTCTCCGACGATTAATGCTTTGTCTACAGACACAACCAGGTTTGAGACAAAGTCTGCAAATTCACTAAGAAATTCAGTATATGGCCCTGGGGGTCTGTAAATAATAATTAGAGGAATTGACTTATTTTTTGTGGCTATATAACTTATACTGGTATAAAGAATTTCAAAAGAATTAAATTTATGCTTAGGTTTTTGTGTGACGACTAGATTTTGACTATGGATGAGTCCAACACCTCCTCCTCTACCAGTTGAACGAGGCTGATGTACATAACTGTATCCAGGAGGACTGGCTTCATTTAATGCTGTGTACTCGTTTGGTTTAATCCAAGTTTCCGTTAAACACATTAAATTACATTCCTGATCAGTAATGATGTCGTTAACAATAAGAGCCTTAGACGCAAGAGATCTAATGTTTAATAGTCCTAGCCTCAGATCAAAAGTGCTGGCTGTGCATTCAATATGATTTAATTTTATGTTAATTAGGTTACGAAGATCGACTTTCCGAGATTTTCTATATATTTGAATAGCTCAGGGAACAGACACAGTCTCTATAGTATGTATTACCTTTGCCGGATTTTTAGTTGAACATTGATTATACTGAATGTTATTATTGGAAGATGTACTTACGGTAGGCAGTCACTTGGAGTGTAGCACCTTGGAAATGTTGTCTGAAAGCAGTTCCGCTCCAAGGCTGCTGGGGTGCAGGCCATCAGGACGAAACAACCTAGGACGCTCCCAGAACAGATTCCAGTTATTGACAAACACCAGATTCTGCTCATTACACCAAGAGACTAACCAATCATTTAATGCTAGAAGTCTACTGAACTTTTCTGCTCCACGTCTGTATGTGGGAAGAGGTCCAGAGACGATGATCTTCGCGGTAGGTGATCTGCCTCGTACCATCTCGATCAGGCTGGAGAAGTCCCTCTTCAGAACCTCCGTCTGCCGCAGCCTGGTGTCGTTCGTCCCCGAGTGCAGCACAACCGCTCCAATGCGCTCGTCCTTCTTCAGGATCCCTGATACCTGCGCAGCGACATCAAGGACACAAGCACCAGAAAAACAGTGTGTGCACACCTTACCTTTAGATGAGGCTACACGGACGTTCCGCACAATGGAGTCCCCGACGATCACAGTGTTGGGTCTGGTCTGGCGGAGAGGGGCGAAGCGGTTCCTGGTTGGAATCTCGAACACCGGAGGTGGAGAAGGTCCAGCCCGCGCCTTTCGCCGCTGGTTCACCCAAGGCCCGAGGTGTGTTGGCGCTGGCGTGACGGAGACCACGGCTGGGAAAGTCCTAGGTGCACGGTCCCTGCACAGAGAAACACACGGCATAGAGGGGCTGGGAGTGGAAATACCACGCTGTGTGCTTACCTTGGATATGTGAGCAGAGGCACAAGATGTTTCCAGTGCAGTTTGTCGCTCCAGCAGCTGGGCCTGCTTGTCGAGTAGGCCGCGGATCTGCTTCTCCACATCCTCTAGTTCCAGCCGCACCATGTGAAGCTCAAGCGAGTCTTCATCTGCACTCAAAACCGGAGAGACAGCAGACATATTTGTTTGTTTGTTTGTTTTTTAAAAACAGAATAGCGGTAAGTGAGAAATGTGAAACGTAAACAAGGCTAGCGGTAGGTGATGCTAGCGGGCTACAGGCTACAAGCTAGTCGCGGATGTTTTGTAAAAAACAAAACAGAATACAGATCAAATTTGCGACAGCGCAACGTTACGATTGTTTTATTTAACGTGGTGTCAGTTATATTTGTATAACGTAAGGTAAATAATTTTAAAGTATAGAGTTTAGAAGAAATTAATGTAAATTAATGTAATAGCGTTAGCTCGAAGGGTGCTGCTTCCTCAGTGACACTTCAGGTTGTCAGATCCCCAAATGATCCGGCATTTCATTTAGAAAGGAATTTAAAAAATTAAAGTTGTTATTATGAGATATTATGACTTGATCAAATATTTCTGCTGGAAATAGCAAACACACAGCAATAATAATAATAATAATAATAATAATAATAATAATAATAATAATAATAATAATAATAATAATAACAACATATCAATTAACAATTAATAATAGTTTTAATCAATTAACAGTTTGTGACTTTTAACCTCTACCTCCAGAGTTTTAACATTTAACACCTCATTTCATATACACACTCATTGCCTATGTGCAGTGTGCAGCGTATCAAGAGTAAAACTCACATTGATAGTGTTGAAACAGAAATGAATGTTTATCAGCAAATTGTGCTGGAACATGGCCACATTTTTATTTCCCTTGTCTCTGAAATGACTAAAACGCTTCCTCACACTGCTGCTGTCAGACGTGATTTATTCACATTTAACACCAACGTCCTCACAGAGGAACTGTAATGAGAAAAAACTGAAGTGAAAGTTAAGAATATGGGTCAGAAATTATGCAAATTAAAAAAGGAACAGGACTTAAAAATGTAAAGAACTCTGACACAGTGAAAGTTCTACAGGTTTAATTTTCCTGTTTTTTTTTTCTTTCTGTTTTGTTTTTTTTTTTAAAAAAACACACGCTGCTTTTGTATTCTGATTGGATAGAGGATTTTATGCTTTTTGTACTGAGATCAGGAACTTAAAAAGACCAAACCATAAAAATGCATAAAACAAAATTACATCATTCTTTTGTAAATTATATATATATATATATATATATATATATATATATATATATATATATATATATATATATATATATATATATATAGAGAGAGAGAGAGAGAGAGAGAGAGAGAGAGAGAGAGAGAGTAGGTAAATAACTGGTGAAAAACACTTGGGGACATGCTGTTTAAAGAAAATAGTCAACTTAATAATGAAAACATCATCAAGTAACTGGTTTATCACAACACCCTGTCATTCAGTATTTTATTATAACAGAATGCCCCATCAAATCAAGTCGAATTTTGATGTGAACTGACATGATACTGTCATGATTTCCCCTCAAGCTTGCGCTGCAGTATTGCAGTGTGCTCGGAAACCCGAAGTTCGAGCCCCTTGTGCAAGCTCTTAGCCAACTCATACTTTTGGGCCTTTACTGACATAGATTTTTTTTTACCTTGGACACGTGCTTTTGTTATGGTTTATGTCCTGTCTCTGCCCCATACTGTCATTGGTTGTTTCCCGTATATGTGGCATCACTGTTTTCAGCTGTCTTGTGTTTCACCCCGATTACATTTGTCATTTAAACCCCTCGTGTCTCTTTGTACTTTGCGTAGTATTGAGTGTTATCTCCTTACCAAGTGGTTGTTCCTTTTTCTCGTTTTGATTCATGTTCATTGACCTTGTTTCTCGTTCTTGATACTAGCCTTGCCCAGTTTATGCCTGTTTGTAGATTGCCTGACCCTTTGCCTGTTTTTGACCACACTCTTGTCTCATGATTTGGATTTTTCTGCCTGCCTCTATCAAATGAAAATCTTTAACTGCACTTGCATCCGTCCTAACCTCCATTATGTAGAATACGTTAGAAATACACAGTTTGCTCATCAGATGCTGTTGTTTCTAACATGTATTTGCTAACACTACTACTAACTTTGCTATGCTAATCAGAAGTTATTAGCTATGTAATTAGTATGATTCCACTGATGTTAAAAGATGATTTAAAAGGGTAGACTAATAATCAAAATGCTAACGGTACTAATCTTAACTGGATGCCATAAGTGTTTTGCTAATTGTTTCTTAGGCTTTTAGTCACCATTTAGCATGTACTCCATTAACAAGAAAAATAAGAATCCAATGAGGTGGGTTCTTTGCGTTTTTTTTTTTGGCTTTATTAAAAAAAAAAGCAACTTTAGCATGTTTGCAAACCATAACCAGAAGCTAGGCATTTTACTAACAATGGCACAACTGTTAGCTATCAACTTAGCTAACAAACATTGCTAATTAGGAGGAAGTACCCATAAATTGGCATGACTTTATTTGAACAAAGCATTGGTCTATAAGCAGAAATGCTAAGTTATGTAATAGTTTTGGTCCTTATTGCTAAAAACAGCTACAGGTAAACAAATCTTTACTTTTATGAAAAGGAAGACATGAGAAGAAAAATATCAATACTAAATTATGTTTCCTTTTCTGATGGATAAAAGTTTAGTTATAAATACTAGCATAAGCTCTGAATGTTAAATTCAAGCTAAGCAGCCCTGAATGGTAATGACAGGCTACTTTTGTTTAAAGAAGTGTAATTACTTTTGTTATAAATTTTGATCTAGAATACAAATGTTGCTTAGTTCAAAGAAGGATAGTTTAGCTAATGGGTTTGCTAATAATAACAATTTAATAATTGTGAAAAAATACTGAATTATTAAGACATTTTAAAATATATAGTTGCAATCAAAATTATTCAACCCTCATTGCAAATCAAATTACAGACTTTGCAATCGAGACGCATAGCTTCTGTCTGCATTCCTGAGGAATCTTAGCCCATTCCTCATGAGCAATGGGCCCCAGTTCAGTAATATTCTTGGGGTTGCATGGTGCAACCGCCTACTTCAAATCCCACCAGATTTTCTATGGGGTTCAAGTCAGGTAACTGCGATGGCCCTGTAGGACATCTTCTGCACCCAAGCCTTGGTGGAATTTAAGGTATGCTTGGGATCATTGTCCTGTTGGAAGGTCCAATGATTCCCAAGCTTCAGCTTCCTCACAGACGGCATGACGTTTTCTCCAAGGATTTCCTGATACTCCAATGGATCCATCTTGCCTTCCACACGCTGCAGGTTTCCAGAGGATGCAAAGCAGCCCCAGAGCATCACCATGCTTGACTGTTGGCAGAGTGTTCTTTCTTCATTTGTCTTCCTCCAGACATACTGCTGATCCATCATGCCAAAAAGTTTTCTTTCATTGTGCCACAGAACAGAATCCCAAAATTTCTGTGGCTTATTTATATGATTTTGAACCAAACTTAGCCAGTGCTTTTGGGTCAGAAGTGGTGTATGTCTGCGTTTGAATGTGATTAGTTGCATCAGGTGTGCTTGAGACAACACCTGCTTTACATATTTGTGCTGTTGTGAGGGATTACATTCAGGGGTTGAATCATTTTAAAACTGGAGAAATCATTATAAGTTGCATTTTCAGTTGGACTCGGAGAAGCATTCATTGTGTTGAACTATTTCAATTGCTTTTGTTTGATTTGTTAATTGAAAACAGCTGAAAGTCTGTAAATTTTGACAATAACCCTGATTTGCAATAGGGCTTAAATGATTTTGATTGCAACTGTAGATCACAAATGATGTTATTAGAAATTTAAAGTTAAATGCTAACCCATTTTTTAGTCTAAAAAGTGCATCAAATAAATCTTTATTTCATTCACCCAATGAGGAAAATTACAATCCCAGATGTTTTATTTCTCCTTTACATGCAATCCACAAGACACAAGAAAATAAAATCTTAATCTATGTCTCATTTTCTGATGCTTAAGTAGCTAAATTAAAAACATAAGTTTAGCACACGACTCGATTAGCTTTAAGCTAAGTAACACTCCATATAAACCTCTTTGTTTTAGCTAGGAAGCTAGAAACTCTTACACTATGGATTTTCTTTATTTAGCTCAGCGAGGGAAAGAAAATCAATCCCACATGTTTGATTCATCTCTGAGAGGAAACGATGTGTGAGAGAAAATCATAGTCTGTTTCTCATTTCCTGTTGGCTGTGAGCGTGATTAAAAATAAAAACCAGCATAACCTCAGTAAGCAACACCAAATGCAAATAAGATGCTAGTTTTTAAATTTGCTGTGCATAAGAATTTGTTATATGTGAGGGCTCGAGCAAAGGCCCAGGTGGCCATTTTTCCCCACAGCCACTTGCTGTTTACGTCCAAAAAAATATGCAAAAAAGCCATTAACAAGGCTTCATGGGAATTCATTCAAGGGATTTGTGGGAGAGAAGAAACACAAACTCATCTAGATTTTCTTCCTCACCACAGAAAGCAGGAAATCTAGATTAAATTTTAAAATAAAATAGCAATATTGAGCAGGAACTGCTATCTGATTTGTTACTGTAACATTTTGGGTGGTACCTATGGATTGATTAAAATGATATTTTGAGCAGAAACTGTGCATGATTCACTACTGTGGCAAATTGGGGCGGGAACTGTGGTCTGTTTGATTACAGTGACTGTGTCTGAATAACCCTACTATACAGTAGGTGAAAAGCAGTATGCCAAATGAGTAGTATGTCTGAATTGTCAGTATTGAGGATATAGTAGATGAGAAATATCTGGATAACCTACTGCTTCGACAGAAATTCTACAGTATGGAACCACTGGACGCTGTGGATACTGTCCTATCCCATAAGGCAAACGGACTGGCATGGAATTGCTGTCAGAATCCACACTACATAGTATCTTTGGATTCTATACATGCACTTATACTGACCAGTATGTACTGCATCAACAGCCAAGCAGTAGGTATTGAATCTAATGCAGTAAGTACTGTCACAGAATGCATTTTCGGATGTAGCCATAGTGTCATTTTAGGCTTGAGCTGTGTTCTGATTGGTTACAGTGACTGTGGGCAGGAACTGTGGTCAGATTGGTTACAGTGACTCTTTGGGCAGGAACCGTGGTCTGTGATATTTTGACAAGGAACCTTTTAAAATGTCTTTCATTACTTTGGCATTTTGGCAATAAACTGTGGTCGGATTGGTTACATTGACACTTTGGGCAGAAATTTTGGTTTGATTGGTTACAGTAGCATTTTGTGCATGAACTGCTGAATCATTAACACGTTGAACAGGACTGCTAATCATTAACACCTGGTATTGCCAATCACGATACTCTGTGTTGGACGTAATTATTGCAGAACAAAGAAGGAAAAAATAGGTTTTATGTAAATTACAAGAAGAGATTATAAACAAGGATTCCAATATTTGAATCTAGTTTAAGTAGCATTCAGTTTAAAACAAAGCTACATCATGTGGTACTGCTGGAAAATGAAATTAAATAATGTTTGTGCCATGACATTTGAGTTCGGATAAATTAAAAAGTCAGTGAATTTCAAATTGGGTGTTTAGCGGTTAGTGTGAAGTTGATGCCTTGCTGACAGACTGCTGAATCATGGTAGATGTCACAGGAGGAAAATGTCAGAATGAAAAATGGAGCTCAGATTCAAACACTCATCTTCAAGCAAGCAGATTTGAGCAGGTTTCTGTCCGAAATAACTTATTTCAACAAAAAAAAATGCTAATTTGCTAAAACGAACAGCAGTTGATAGCCACTGAGTAGGAAATGCTAAAAGATAAAAAGCAGGGTAATTTCATTGGTAGGGTAGCATTTAACATGATTTAGCAAACACTTTTTATATTATACTATTATAGAATTATACTATTTACACACTGGTAATAAACAAATTTGAACACCAGTGTGTTTGTAATAATTACAGTTTGTCTGTTTTCAGTCATTTTAAAAGACATGGAAATGCTAGGAAATTCTGCTAAGAACACAGAATAGCTACTGATTAGCATAAGGCTAGAACAAATATAAAGTTATTAGCAGCATGTATACATCAATAAGCCATGACACATTTGTATGACCCAAAGAGAGTTTGCTTTCCCTTTTTCCTACTTCAACCAAAAATAATTCTATTAATAACAATACACACCAGTGATATTCTTAACAAAAGCAGGAAGTAAATTTGAATAAGTTAACTTAAGTCAAAGCTCCCTGTCTTTAATTAGCCTTTTAATTGCAGTGATTGAAAGCTAACAGATTAGCATGGTGGATTTAATGTTAAGTGTGTGTGTTTTTTCCCCACCAGATTTAGAGTTGTCATAAAATGCTAAGCAGTTGCTGATGCTAGGATGACAATTAGCATAAATGTCTATCCAATGATGTGGACATTTTGCTAACAACAGCTGAATGTTAGTAGCCAATTAGCTTTTTTAAGCATGATTGCATTTGCATGATGCAAAATAAAACCAGAAGTGAATCTGAATGCCAATGTGTTTATTTTTAATTAAACAAAAGGTTATTTTGGAGGGATTTTTAAGGAGTAGTTTGAACAATAGGAAGTCACCAATTAACATTAAACAACAACAAAAAAAAAAACTGAACATGAATTAACCATGCACCGGCCATGTCACAGCAAACCAGTGACTACATTTCCCATACTGCACTGCAGCCTACAAAACACGGCCACCATGGACTGCAATTCCCAGAACACTCACACTCACTCTAATCACACACACCTGCATCCTATTCACATCATTCATAACCACACTATATAAGAGACTTTTTGGACTACTATGACCTTGCAAAGTATTATGTTCAATTGCTTACTCTCTGTAAGCCTTACCTAGTGTTTGCTTTACTGATCATGGACTTTGTTTACCCTGTTGACCTCAATTCTCTGTTCTGCCTAGTTTAGCCTTATCATTTGACCCTAGCCTGCCTTGGGACTTTGTTTTCTGCCTTCTCTGATATCATGTGCTTAAACTGCCATACCTGCACTTGCTTTTGTATTGCACCTACGTTACTTGACAGAAGTCTCTTATATAGTGCGGTTGTGAATGCTGTGAATAGGATACAGGTGTGCATGATTAGAGTGAGTGCGGGTGTTCTGTCTGTGTGTGTGTGTGTGTGTGTGTGTGTGTGTGTGTGTGTGTGTGTGTGTGTGTGTGTGTGTGTGTGTGTGTGTGTGTGTGTGAGTGTTCTGGGAATTGCAGTCCATGGTGGTCATGCTTGTAGGCCACAGAGCAGTATGGGAAATGTAGTCACTGGTTTGCTGTTCTATGACAGCACCCCAATGTATGCAGATGTTTATGTAAGTTATTAGTTGCATACAATATTTTTATTTCTTCCAACAATTTTGCTAACAGTACAACTGAATTCAATGGTAAAAGCTTTGCAAAAGAAGGAGTTTTTTTTTTGACGCCAATGTGGTTGTGGTTTTTCCATTTAACCATTTATTGCATGATGCTGCCATATGGCAACAATTAATTTATTTCATATTTTTGATAGGCAATAATACAAAACTACTATCTTAATTTTTTCAATATTTAGGCAAAACTACTTTAAAGGAAAATAAGGAAACACTATCTGAGATAAATGAACATTTATTTTTTGTTATTTAAACAAGTTTATATATTTTGAGAATTCTGGTAAATGGTAAAATGTAACTGTTGCCATATGGCAACAATATGCTATAATGGAACTGTAGGATGTGCATTCATGAATTGAAACAGGCCTACATAGCAAACAAAAAAGACACTAGGATTCTTTTACAGTATATTTACATTTTTCAGATTCAAAGTAAGAAAAACTTGTATTTTTGGACATTTTGCAATTGCACCTTATTTTCTCATCTTTGTTTCAAGAGAAATAATTAAGAATTCAAGAGAAAGAATGAAAAATATACTTCACCCAAAATATGTTTGGATGTGATTTTTCTATGCGTTTTGAGTGAGTAAATCCATCCACATACTTTTTCAACTGTAATTGCTTTCTAGAAGATATACATTTAAGAAACATTTCATAGTCTGGAAAATGTAATCATTTTGTTAGTTTTTACTTTATGATCATTTTTAATTACTTGAGCAAATTTATTTGTTCATTCATTCTAAAAAAATAATAAATTAATGTAAATGTAATCATTCACGTAGTTAATTAGAATAATACAGAGTGATAAACAAAAACATGATGTGGATATTAGTACTAGAGTCTTTGCAGAAACTAGCCGTAGACTACAATGTATGAGGTTCAAGAGTTTTAAACAGTGCTATATTATATTGCACTTAAGTAACCAACCAATCAAACAAATAAATATATATTAGCATGATGATATTTATTGTTTCAGTATTCATAAAAAGCAGGAGTTGAAATGTAATGATGTAATAAAATTAATTACTCATTAAGTTTTTTTTTTTTTTTTTTTTTTCCCCCCATGGAACTTTTGAAGCAATTTAACAAAAAGAAATAAAGATTTGAAAGCCAATAGCAAATGCAACACCATTACACCCTTTACAAAAAACAGGTTTTTGATTTATTTAATAGTACAAACAAAATCTGTTGCTTTGTTTACAATATACAATCGTTACAATTTTGTTTGCCATGTAACT
This sequence comes from Ictalurus punctatus, assembly GCF_001660625.3. Classification (NCBI taxonomy): domain Eukaryota; kingdom Metazoa; phylum Chordata; class Actinopteri; order Siluriformes; family Ictaluridae; genus Ictalurus; species Ictalurus punctatus. The sequence goes on from NC_030441.2 coordinate 5,056,752, forward strand.
TTGTTAGGTAGACTTTAAGACAAATCGTATATATATATATATATATATATATATATATATATATATATATATATATATATATATATATATATATATGTATATATATATATATACATATATATATATATATGTATATGTATGTATGTATGTATGTATAGTACCTTCCACTAATATTGGCACCCTTGGTAAATATGAGCAAAGAAGGATGTGAAAATGTGTCTTTATTGCTTAATGTTTTCATCGTTTGTTCAAAAATTTAACTCATGAATATCAACAATTGCTAATAGAACACAGGTTTATCAAAAAGAAATATGTTTGTTAAATATAGGTGTGCAACAATTATTGGCACCCTTTTAGTCAATATTTTGTGCTACCTTCCTTTGCCAAGTTTACAGCTCTGAGACTTCTCCTATAATGCCTTATGAGGTAGGAGAATACATGGAAGGATCTGAGACCATTCCTCCATACAGAATATCTCCAGATCCTTCAAATTTTCACGTCCACACTGGTGGACTCTTCACTTCACCCTACATGGGTTTCAAGTCAGGGGACTGGGATGGCCATGGCAGGACCTTGATTTTGTGTTCTGTAAACCATTTTTGTCCATGATGCAATCCTAATAAATCCTAATAAAATGTGCAGGTCATCTGCAGAAAAATAGCCCCAAAACATTAAAGAGCCATCACCATATTTAACCATGGGCATGAGGTAATTTTCCATATGGCTACCTCTCTGTGTGCACCAAAACTACCTCTGGTATTTATTGCTGAAAAGCTCTATTTTGGTTTCATCTGACCATAGAACCCGATCCCATTTGAAGTTCCATTAGTGTCTGGCAAACTGAAGAGACCTGAGTTTGTTTTAGGATGAGAGTAGAAGTTTTTTTTTTTCTTGAAACCCAAAAAACTTGCTGAAAGAGGTGATTCGGATTGTAGTTTTGTACACTTTATGACCCCAAGACTCAACTAACTCCTGCAATTCTCCAGCTGTGATCCTTGGAGATTTTTTGGTCACTTGAACCATCCTCTTTACAGTGCGTTGAGACAATATAGACACACGTCCAATTCCAGGTTGATTCATATCATTTCCAGTTGACTGGAACTTAATTATTGCAGTGATGGTGAAAATGGCCATTTTCAGTGCTTGTACTATTTTCTTATAGCCACTTCCCATTTTGTGAAGCTCAACAACTTTTGTTGCATATCACAGCTATATTCCTTGGTCTTCCACATTGTTATGAATGACTAAGGCAATTTGGCCTATGTGTTACCTGATATTTATATCCCTGTGAAACAGGAAGTCATAGTTGAAGAATTTCCTGGTCCTAGTCACTCAGGGGTACTAAAAAAATGTAAAATATCAATGGGAATATAGCTCAAATATATATTTCTCATATGAATTCATAGGGGTGCAAATAATTGTTGCACACCTATAGTTAATAAAGATATATTTTTTTAATACACCTGTGTTGTATTTGCACTTGTTTGATATCTATGAGTGCAGAAAATATTTGTGAATTTTCTTTAACGAATTTAACACAGCCTTCTTTGCTCAATTTTCTCATATTTACCAAGGGTGCCAATATTAGTGGAGGACACTGTACTGTATGTATGTATGTGTGTATATATACAGTATCTCACAAAAGTGAGTACAACAATCACATTTTTGTAAATATTTGATTATATCTTTTAAAATGACAACATTGTATATTTGCTGTCCCCTCAAAATAACTCAACACACAGCCATTAATGTCTAAACTGCTGGCAACAAAGTGAGTACACCCCTAAGTGAAAATGTCCAAATTGGGCCCAATTAGCCATTTTCCCTCCCCAGTGTCATGTGACTTAGTGTTAGAAGGTCTCAGATGTGAATGGGGAGCAGGTGTGTTAAATTTCGTGTCATCGCTCTCACACTCCCTCAGAGTGGTCACTGGAAGTTCAACATGGTGGACTAAACCCTATTGAGCATCTGTGGGGCATCCTCAAACATTAGGTGGAGAAGCACAAGGTCTCTAACATCCACCAGCTCCGTGATGTCGTCATGGAGGAGTGGAAGAGGACTCCAGTGGCAACCTGTGAAGCTCTGGTGAACTCCACGCTAAGGAGGGAAAATAATGGTGGCCACACAAAATTTGTCACTTTGGGCCCAATTGGACATTTTCACTTAGGGGTGTGCTCACTTTTGTTGCCAGTGGTTTAGACATTAATGGCTGTGTGTTGAATTATTTTGAGGGGACAACAAATTTACACTGTTTTACAAGCTGTACACTCACTATTTTACATTGTAGCAAAGTGTCATTTCTTCAGTGTTGTCACATTAAAAGTTATAATCAAATATTTACAAAAATGTGAGGGTTGTACTCACTTTTGTGAGATACTGTATATATCTGTATGTGTGTTTGTGTGTGTTTGTGTGTGTGACCACATACTTGTAATAACTTGCACTGTGTCAGAATATGCTTTTGACGATAAGTATTGTCACATAGTAGATTATACAAACAGCTGAGGAAATCTTGGCACACACAACACATGCATGCATATACAAATTTATATACAGTCATGCATGAGCACACTCAACATGTTTAACACATACACAAATACACATGCATGCATGAAAATATAAGCATGCCCACACTGCTGCTCCTAGCATAAACACGTACATGTGCGCACACACTCATGCAGCACATTCTTTCGTTTAACCTGTTAAAGAGCACCTGTTTTCCTTCAGAGAAAACACACTGTACACTTTGCAAAAACATGGTGTGTGTGCGTGCGTGTGGGTGTGTGTGTGGCTCAGGTGGTAGGATGGGTTTCCCATTAATCTGGGTTTGGGGTTCAATTCCAGGCCCACATGATGCCAAACTGTCCTTGGGCAAGACACTGAACCCCAAGTTGCTCCCAATGGCAGGCTAGCACCTTGCATGGCAACTCTGCTGTGTGTGTGAGAGTGAATGGGTGAATGAGACACCGTGTAAAGTGCTTTGTAAAACTGTTAATATATTACACATACTGGGGAAAATAAGTATTGGACACATCAACATTTTTTCAGTAAATATATTTCCAACGAGGCTATTCACATGAAATTTTATTTTCACCAGACATAAGTATTAACTCAAGATATCTGAAAATATAAAGAATTCACAACATTAAAGTCCTTAAATAAAGTTATGTGTAATAAAGTGGAATGACACAGGAAAAAAGTATTGAACATGTTTTTCAAGAAAAAGAGCTTTTTTAAGAAAAAGCAGGTCTCCAAGGCAAGGTAAGATAAGGAACCAGTTGAAATCCGTAAGTAATTATACCCCTTATCTGTGAAATTAATATCAGCTGGGTTAGTAAATTGATGAAAAGAGAGCAAAAAGCTCTCCCAAGACTTCTGCAAAGTTATTGTTGTGAAACATATCGATGGAATCGGATAGAGACATATTTCAAAACTTCTGAATCTTCCAGTAAGCATAAGAATCAGAAGAGTAGCCCAAGAGCCAAGGACCACTCAGAAAGAGCTCCAGAAAAACTTTGAGGCAGGAGGTACCCTCATCACAGAGAAAACGATAGGCAATGCACTCCACTGCTCGTGCTCACCCTTCAAGACTCCATTACTAAAGGAAAGGCATGCTCATTTAAAGTTTGTTACAACTCATTTGGAAAAGCCTATGAAATACTGGGAGAATGTAGTCTGGTCAGACAAGAGCAAAATTGAATTTTTTGGCTGCTGTACTACATACCATGTTTGGAGAAGAAATGGCACTGCACGTCACCCTTAAAACACTATACCAACAGTAAAGTTTGGAGGTGGAAGCATCATGGTTTCGGATAGTTTTTCATCGCATGGTACTGGCAGACTTCATTAAAGTAATGATGAATGGATTTCTTTATCAGGAGATTCTTGAGATGAATCTGCTGCCATCCCCCAGGATGATGAAAATGAGATGTAGGTGGACCTTCCAGCAGGACAACGATCCAAAGCATACAGCAAAGGAAACTCTCAATTGGTTTCAGAGGGAAAAAAAATCAAGGTGTTAGAATGGCCCAGTCAATCACCTGACTTGAATCCAATTGACCAAGATTAGTCATTGACAATTAGTCATAGATCATTATGTAGGTCTGAGTACGGTATTCAGAACAATGCTTTGGTCTGAAATGGTAATCTTGATAATTGAAATTGGCCTTATGGATATTCCCAATTATCCAGCTCATAGAAAGTGGATGGAACACCATAGTGTGACAAATCCAGAGTTTCAAATATACAGTATGTCAAATAAGGTTATTGAAATGTGTATATACTGAAATGAAAATTCAAGGCATTCAACTGCATCTTGCTGTTTTTTTTTTTCTTGCTAGCAGTTCCACTCCTGGCCAACTAAAAATGTGAAATATACAAGTAAAGCTCCTGCACCAGACAGAGCTGTTCTTAAAGAATCAGGAGGAGCCTGGAGGCTTAAGCCCTTTCCCTGGAAGACAAGATCGAGCTGTATGTCTTTTCTCTGGATCTAAGGCTCAAATCATGCTATTTAAAGGAAAAAGGAATCTATAAAAGGATTGACTGAGCAAAACAGAAAAATATAAGTAGGTGATGGAAACAGGAATATAAAAAAAACAGAAGAAAAAAATAATGAGAATAAAAGAAACAAAGAAAATATTGTAGCAAAAGAGAAAAGAAATAGAAATAGAATTTTCTAGAAATTTTCTAAAATGTTCTAGAAATAGAAACAGAATAAAAATGTGGAAAATAGAAAATAAGACAAAAATAAAGAAAGAATGCAGAAAAAAGATGGAGGGAGAAAAATATATAAAGAAGAGGGGGGAGTGAGTAAGAAAAAAGAAAAAAGGAATGAAAAAGAAAGAAAGAAAGCTAATAAAGCATTGATGGAGTGAGAGAAAGAAAATGAAACAGAAACATAATTTCTAAAATAAAAAAAAAAAAAATAGAAAAAGCAAAAATGGAAAATAATATAGAAGGCATAGAAATTAAGAGAAGAAAAGTAGAAAAAAAAAAAAAAAAAATATATATATATATATATATATATATATATATATATATATATATATATATATATATATATATATATATATATATATATATATATATATTGAGCCAGAAAAAAAGAAATAAAAAAGAAGGAATGCAACTACATTTATTTTATAACAAGCCCTTGATCCATTCTTTTCCTACTTACTGATCATTAAAGAAGGTGGGCGGAGCTTCACAGAACAGTATCCACTGGGGTGTGTGAAGAGAAAAGTGTACAGCTTAATGGGGCAATAATACATCTATGGAAGGCTTCTGTTTAATTATTAAACACACAGGACATGTCCAATTTTGTCTGGTTTTATCTCCAACGGCTCTAAATATTTAATATCGCACATCCACCAAACGCCAGCAAGATCTAAAACCCTAACGAGCTCCTCTTTATCTTGCTGAAAATGGCTGCATCGTTGTTTTATTCACGAAGCTAATCTTGGGATCTCACGCTGAATTAGAGTTGAGACTGATCGAGCTGAACATGAAGCATTATCCAACAACAATTATTCCAATTATTCTAGACACATTAATTTTTTTTTAATGCAAATTGGTTATTAGGATAATGCTTCAGGTTTATGAGAATATCTTATTAATAGCTTTTTAAAAACCTATACAGGCCACAACCACAAGCAACACACCTATACTGAGGTATCAACATGTATGGTAGCCGTAGCATTTACTGCACTTTCCTGCCTTTTTAGAACAAGAGCAAAAATCTCCAATAATCAGAAAAAATATAATTGTAACACAGATGAGCCAGACATGTAGTTAGGATCTGTGGTTTAAAGGCACAATTCTAAATAACAATGGAGCAATACCAATCTGGGACATGCATAGAATAATCACAGATTCCACCAGGTTCAAAACAGATTCCAAGAGGTAAAGTCACAAACACAAGCATGGACATGCACAAGTGATTAGATATGCAAACAAATTCAGAGAGCAATCAAAAGAGGTATCAAGGCAGTACTAGACAGGATCATAAACAGTATAGCAAGCAAGATAAATCAATTGATCACAATTGATCTTGGGAGAGCCCTTTGCTTTACCCGTCATGAGATGTTTCTTGCATGCCACATTGGTAATGAAAAGCCTTTTACAGACCATAAATATTCTAACCCAACTGGTATAAATTTGCACAGATATGTGGTATAATTACTTATGGATTCAGCTGGTTCCTTGCCTTACCTTGCCTTGCCTTGGAAAACTGCTTTTTATTAGTGTGTTCAATACTGTTTTCCTTGTCATTCCACTTTATTACACATAACTTTATTTAAGGACTTTAATGTTGTGTATTCTTTATATTTCCAGATTTCTTGAGTTAATAATTATGTCTGGTGAAAATTTCATGTGAATAGCCTCATTGGAAATATATTTGCTGAAAAAATGTTGACACATCCAATACTTATTTTCCCCAGTGTATGTAATATATTAGCAGTTCTACAAACCATTTTAAACTGTGTCTCATTCACCCATTCACTCACACACCAATGACAGCAGAGCTGCCAAGGAAGGTGCTACTCTGCCATTAGGACCAACTTGGGTTCATTGTCTTCCCCAAGGACACATTGGCATCGTGTCGGCCTGGAATCGAACCCCCAATCCTGCGATTAGTAGAAAACTCTCTCTACCACCTGAGCCACAGCCATGTCTGCTTACTTCTATTTATCCAGTTGTCTATGGCTGGTTCCCCCGGACCATAGATGGAGATGAGGCTTGTACCTTAACACACAGGAAGGGAGTGAGACCTGTGGATGAATGGATCAGGGAGTTCTGAGCATTATCTATCCAAGGTAGTTACCAGGATCAATCTCATAGAAACTTTCCCATTTCTTGGTTCAGATGTTCTGCTTGTCTATTGGACTGGGGGTGTTAACCTGAAACAGACTGATATTGATATTAAGCATGTGCAAAAGTCATGCCAGATATGTGAAATAAACTGACACACACCTGTGTGTAAAGAAACAAAAAGACGCTTCATTTCTTCGCTATCTTTACTCAAAATCTCAGAAGTTTTCTATCCCTTTAAAAAAAGAGAGAAAAAAATAAAAAAAAAAAGGAATGAGCAAGAGAGAAAATATGAGTGAGTACTCCGGTAATTAGGGGGGCCGGCTTTGCCATCCAATCCACCGTGTAAGGCTACCGTGGCATTGGTGGGCAAGGCCTATGCAGTAGTAGTCTTGCTTGTGGGTCACTGCAGACAATGGCAGTGTTGCAGGCCTACCAAACAGACCTGCTGAGTGAGCTCGACATATGGCGGTATTCAGCCAGTTCCTTCCCTGTTGTCTCGAGTTCACCTGGGCATCCACGAGTAGAGCCCAGGCCAGTACTAGTGCAAGGGAGACCCAGAAGGCGAGGTTGGCGGGCTCACCCAGAAGGTGAGCCCGCCAACCCTCACAGACAGCCAGGGGAACTGGGCGGCCACAGTTGCGGCCTGCTACTAGGCCTGATCTGAGAATGGTCATAAAGGCCAAGCAGGCAAAGAAGAGTGGTCCTGAAGGGCTGTGGAGGGACGTATCAGGGGACATGAGGTTGTTAGGGCAGTTAGCCCCCAGTGCTACTGTAGGGGCAAGGTAGCCAAGGTTGTCCCAAGTTTTCAGTATTCTCTGGTCGGTGAGCTGTCACAGGGCAACGAAAATCTGATGCTTTCCCTCCAATAGAATGTGGAAAAGTTAACGTCACTAAAGGACCATCTGGCAGCATTGAAACTACTGCCAAATGTGTCTCTATGGGTTCTGTCTACCATAGTAAAGGGTTATCGGGTCCAGTTCACAGCTCGACCCCCCCTGGTTCAGAGGTGTGCTCATCACAGTAGTCAGTACAGACCAGAGCCCAACATTAGCATAGGAAGTAAGATCCCACTTGGATAAAGGGGCCATAGAAAATGTATCCCGTTCCCCAAGGGAGGAAGGTTTTCACAGCCGTTATTTCCTGGTGTGCAAAAAATAGGAGTATGCGGCCAATTTTAGATCTGCGTCATCTGAACTGTACTTTTCGGACATACAGGTCCAAGATGCTGATGCCCAAACTTATCGTGCCACAGATTCAGTTTGAGGACTGGTTTGTGACGATAGATCTAAAAAAGGTGCATATTTCCACATAGAAATATCGCTAGCTTTATCCCCTCGCACCTTCACAAAGTGCATGGATGTCACTCTTACTCCAATGTGACTCCAGGGTGTCCGTGTACTAAACTACCTGAATGACTGGTTAATTCTAGCACGATCCAGGGAACTGGCGGTTCAACATCGAGATGTTGTTCTCGCCCACATGAAGAGCTTGGGGCTCAGGTTGAACGTTAGAAAAGTATGCTTTCCCCAGTGCAGTGGACAACTTTTCTAGGGATTATAAGTATTCTACTACGAGGAGGGCATTTCTATCCCCAACATGCGTAGGGTTAATCCTATCAACACTGAGCAAGATAAAGCTGGATCTTAGGAGACTATTGGTACTTATGGGCCTATTGCACAGGTGACCGTTCAGTGGCGGCTGAGAAGTTGGGGGTTTCGTCCAAGGACGAAACCTCTGAGAATAATCAGTGCCACACAGTGATACCTACGTGCTCTGAGAATTTGAGTGTCTCCGGCTTCTAGCCTTGTGTCACACTCTAGGGGTGTCTCCTTAGCGCAAGACGGTAATGACAGACACCTCCCTCACAGGCTGGAGCGTGGTCTTAGACAGCTCTCCAGCTCACGGTCTCTGGTGCGGCCCTCATCTGGAGCAGCATATAAATTGCCTAGGTAGGTCGGCCATATTTCTAGCACTGAAATTCCTTCTTCCTCAATTGAGAGGTCACCATGTGTTTACAGACAACCCACCAGTGGTTTCATATATTGACCACCAGGGAGGATTATGTCCATGCCCCCTGTTCAGGCAGGCGAAACTAATTCATCTCTGCGCAGAAGAAAAGTTTGCCAGTGAGTGCAATGTACATTCTGGGAATATGGGGCAGACATCCTGTTGAGGCAGGGGCTGAAGCCTAGGAATTGGTTGGCTCCATCCACAAGTGGTGGAGTCCATATGACGAGGTTTGGTCAAGCGGAACTGCATGTGTTCGTATCCAAGGAGACAACACATGGCCCGCTGTGGTTTGCCCTCACTCCTCCTGCACAATTAGGGCTGGACGCCATGGTGCACATGTGGCCGAGGTCACATCTGTACGCTTTTTTCCCCCCATCGCTCTGGTCCCACAAGTTCTAGCAAGAGTTTCCCAAGATAGTCTATGTCTGCTGCTAGTAGCACCTTATTGGCGAGCTCGAATATGGTTCTCAGAGATAATATCCCTGCTAGATGGCATTCCTTGGGAGATTCCCATCTGTAGGGATCCACAGTAGACCCAGTGAACTGCGCAATAGCTACAGTCCTGGAGTTCTTACAAGAACATTTCCCAGCAGGATGGGCTCCTTCTACAATCAGGGTTTATGTGGCCATCATTTCGGCCAGCCAAGCCCCTGTTGATGGAGCCTCTGTGGGGCAACATCCTCTAACTTCGAAGTTTATGCGTGGTGTCAGGCTGCTGAGGCCCATCTGCAGGCCTCGCATACTTTCCTGGGATCTTTCTGTTGTCCTGGAAGGTCTGTCAGGTGCCCCATTTGAGCCTTTAGAGTGGATCTACTGTCTGAAGCTGGAGGGCTGATTTATCACCCTCAGCCAGAACTATGGAAACTGTGGGTCTGGCCCCTGAGGGGCACCAGCTCATAGATTCTAGTCTCACAACTGAGGCTGTAGAGAGCATATTAAATGCTAGAGCACATCCATGAGGAAATTGTGTGCACTCAAGTGGCAGCTTTTTGTCTTGTGGTGCGAGGAACGTCAGCTAGACCCAGTGAACTGTGCAATAGCTACAGTCCTGGAGTTCTTACAACAACGTTTCTCAGTGGGGTGCTCTACTTCTACAACCAGGGTTTACATGGCCACCATTTTGGTCAGCCATGCCCATGTTGATGGAGCCTCTGTGGGGCAACATCCTCTAACTTCAAGGTTCATTCATGGTGTCAGGCGGCTAAGGCCGGTCTGCAGGCCGCGCATACAATCCTGGGACCTTTGTGTGGTCCTGGAAGGTCTGTCAGGGGCCCCATTTGAGCCCTTAGTGTCAGCCTCTGAGAAGCTTCTGACTCTAAAAGAAGCTCTTCTGCTGGCCCTGACATCTCTCAAGCGAGTAGGAGATCTACAAGCTCTCTCTGTTGTCCCTTCCTGCCTTGACTTTGCCCCTGGATTAACTAAGGCCTTCCTGTATCCTATGCCGGATTATATTCCTAAAGTGCCTACATTGGCTGCCCACACTGTGGTGTTGCAGGCTTTCTCCCCTCCTCCATTCCCCACACCAGAATAAGAGAGAATGCACCTGCTGTGTCCAGTAAGGGCTCTCAGTACTTACATCCACCGCTCCGGCCAGTGGCGTAAGTTGGAGCAGCTGCTGGTCTGCATTGGCAGTGACAGTAGAGGTGATGCTATATCAAAGCAGCACATCTCTAATTGGAAAGTGGAAGCAATCTCTATTGCTTATGAGGCGCATGGTCTCACTATGACTTTGGGCATAAGGGCTCATTCCACTAGGGCGGTCGCCTCCGCGAAGTAGGTATCCTTACAGGATGTGTTTGCTGGTCTATGCCACACACATTCATTTGTTATTATAGCCTGGATATTCATTCTACCCCGGGCTCAAGTGTCTTGCAGTGACCCTCGAGCTTGGGGCTTTGTGAACAGGCCATACCCTCGGTATGACGGAGCGGGTATTCTCATTCCCATAGTGTTATGCTAAAGGCAACTTCGAAGTTCCCTTTGAAAGGGAACGTCTGGGTTACGCATGTAACCCTGTTCCCTGAGAAGGGATCGTTGAAGGGATCATTGCGTAGCTGTGTCATACCAGGCAGGCCTGTGAATTGCTGATGGCACAATTCACAGGTGCCATATTTATATCACGTGACGCGCTTAAATGCCCCTGCACCTGATCATGGCAGGCCTATAAATAGGCATGATTTTACACAAGCTTCAGATGCTGGTCACGTGCGACACGCTCCCCATAGTGTTATAGTAAAGGCAACATCTCGTTCCCTACTCAGCGAACAGGGTTACATGCATAACTCGGACATTTCGCCATTCCTTGATAGCAAAGAGTTCTCAGTTCCCCACATCATGTTTTCTTTTTGCCTCTGTCAATTTCCTTCAGAGAAGCCACAAGGGTATAGTTTGGTAGGATCTCCACGACAGTGGGAATAATACTGCCCCCACTCCATTCTGTACCTTGACGATTAACTGGAGAGAGGGGTCAGGGTGATGGAGGATGGGTGCAGTGGTAAACTGGTCTTTGAATGTTATAAAGGCTTTTTCTGCTACTTCTGTCTATCTTGTGCTTTTCCTTGAGAAGAGAAGTCAAAGGTGCTGCCAGTGAGCTGAACCTCAAAGGATCCACTGAAAAAAACTTGGTAAAAGCCAGAAACCATAGCAACTCCTTTGTGGTTCGGGTTGTGACTGGGACATGTCTGCCTCCACCTTGCTCTGGTGCATTTTTACTCCACTCTCATGTAGGATATATCCCAGATCTGACCCTATTGTAAAATTCACATTTCCCCAGTTTTGCACAGAGATAGTTTTTGGAGAGCTGCGTGTACCTGTTGAATGTATTCTTCAGATGTAAAGAAGATTAGAATGTCATTAACATAGAAGATAACACAGCAATTCAGGACCTCTCAGAGGTTTCCAATGGCCTAGAAAACAAATGGTGTGTTTATGAGGCCATATGGCATTACCAAATATTTGCAGTGGCTAGAATTTGGAATGAAGGCCATCTTCCACATGAAAGAATAAAGAAAGAACTGAATGATTTTCAGTCAGAGAAACAATGAAGAGAGGTGAAAGAAAATGAATAAAGTGAAAGAAAGAATGAATGAAATTAGAAATAATGACATCAATATCGATAGATAGAACTCGAGGATGTATAAAATGTAGAAGAATGTCAGGATCAGGAGAGTGGATGAAAGAAAGAAAGAAAGAAAGAAAGAAAGAAAGAAAGAAAGAAAGAAAGAAAGAAAGAAAGAAAGAAAGAAAGAAAGAAAGAAAGAAAGAAAGAAAGAAAGAAAGAAAGAAAGAAAGAAAGAAAGAAAGAAAGAAAGAAAGAAAGAAAGAATTGATGGAGGGGAGAAAGAAAATGAGTAACAAACATATTTAAAAATGAAAAAGCAAAGTAATAAAGAAGGCAGAAAATGTAAATGACAAAAGAAAAAAGAGAAATTGCAGCAAATGAAAAAATAACGAAGAAAGAAAGAAAGAAAGAATTGAGGGAGAGAGAGAGAGAAAAGTGAGAGAAATAATGAAAAGAGATGAACGAAAATGGCAAAGAGTGAGGGAAAGAATTAATGAAAGAAATGAGATATAATGACAACAAAATCAAGGGAGGTAGAAGTGAAGGAAAATGTAGAAGAATGTCAGGATTGGGAGAGAGGATTACAGAAAGAAAGAAATAATTGATGGAGGGGGAGAAAGAAAATGAGTAACAAACAGAAATATATATATATATATATATATATATATATATATATATATATATATATAAAGAAAAAAAGTATTAAAGAAGATAGAAAAGAAAGAAATAATCACTGAAAAGGAAGAGAGAGAGAGAAAAGAAGAGTAATAAAAGAAAACATAAAAGGCAAGAGAGAAGCACATGAGGGCTGTAGGGAAAAGAGAGATGTCTTTGTTGTGTGTGATCCTTTGTGCTGTACTTGCTAGTGTAAAGCTCCTGATGGAGTGGCTGAGAGCTGAAAAACATCCGCTCAGATTTCTCGAGAAAATCCCACAGAAGCGTATGCTACATCAGCCTTGGGCCAGATGCCGTGTCTGTGCATGTCTCCGAGCTGACTCGCATTCCAGATCCTGCAGATATGCTTGTTCTTCATCATTCCACATCACTCAATCTTTATCTCTTTATCCCTCTCTCGCTTTGAAGTGTGCGGTCACTGCTCTAAAAAGCCTGGGTGAAGCAGATGATTCAACACATACACATGCAAAACATTATCATCTGTATTGACCACATCCTGTTAATTAGGAATAAAACAAACGAGGGTGGAGTTACTGGAGATTATTTTCCCATAACATCATGTCCCCAAGTGGTTTATTCCTCTTATACCACAGCAATTTGTAGCTTATTAAACAATATCATACTTTTTATTCATTTATAGTTAATGCTGTGGAAACTACAGCTGGAAATATTGTCTGAGCCATGCGGTTATACGAAAACAATGCACACCTTCTGACACATCGGATTTGAGCATACCGCCATATACCACGTGCTGTGGTATAAAGAAAATTAATCAACACCGTCTGACCAATTGTCACTTTTTTAACATAATGAAGGTAGGACGGATGTAAGTGCAGGTTTGGCAGTTTAATAAAGTACAAGGATAAAGCAGAGATCAGTAGTCAAAAGACAGGCAGAGGTCAGGCAATCGGGCAAAACTAGGCAGGAAAGTCAATAGAGTAAACAAAGGTCAGATATCAGAAATGCAAACACGAATATAAGGCTTGGACAACGACAGAGACTACGCAGCTGAATGTTCACAAAGTCTCTTTTATGCTGTGTTTGTGATTGTGTCCAGGTGTGTGCATTTACAAAGCCGGAGAAGGCGAGTGTGTGCGTGTGTGGGAAGTGTAGTCCATGTATCTAGGCCGCAGTACAGGATGGCAAATGTAGTCACTGGTTTACTGTGACATGACACCAATCAGAATCCAGAATTCAACAGTGTTGTGGTGTAAACTTCCCGTAACATCTGCAGGAAGTTTCCATCCTCATCTTAATACAGTATATCATGTCCATTTCTATTTGGTTGGCTGGGTTGTTTTGGTTGAGGAATTGAATCTCATAGATTTCTGTACTATGTATGTTTCTAACATAACCATGACAATGAAAATACCGTATAATTATACTTTTGTCATGGCAGTTTAACTCATAATTTTAATTATGTAGTCAAGTAAAAGTGTAAACATCTCTAATTAAAAGTGACAGAACAAGAAAACAAAACAACAGCATTAGATACATAACCATAGTGTCACCAATCGGAGGTTGAGCCAGAAGCAGATGCAGATGCAGATAAGGACATTTATTTAAAGAAACGTACTAAGAAAAATACACTATGGCGCGACGTCCCCCGCTGAACTGGAAGGCCGAGGGAAGTCCCCCGTGCGGCCAGGGAGAGGAGCGTGGGTCTCCTCGAAGCAGAAGGGGGGAACGCTAGTTGCCATGGAGCAAGCGGGCTGAGCGACGACCTCAGCCGAGCGGGGAGGCTGGGCGGCGTCCACAGCCGAGCGGGGAGGCTGGGCGGCGTCCACAGCCGAGCGGGGAGGCTGGGCGGCGTCCACAGCCGAGCGGGGAGGCTGGGCGGCGTCCACAGCCGAGCGGGGAGGCTGGGCGGCGTCCACAGCCGAGCGGGGAGGCTGGGCGGCCTCCTCGGCTGTGCATGGCAGCGGGACAGCCTCCTCGGCTGTGCATGGCAGCGGGACAGCCTCCTCGGCTGTGCATGGCAGCGGGACAGCCTCCTCGGCTGTGCATGGCAGCGGGACAGCCTCCTCGGCTGTGCATGGCAGCGGGACAGCCTCCTCGGCTGTGCATGGCAGCGGGACAGCCTCCTCGGCTGTGCATGGCAGCGGGACAGCCTCCTCGGCTGTGCATGGCAGCGGGACAGCCTCCTCGGCTGTGCATGGCAGCGGGACAGCCTCCTCGGCTGTGCATGGCAGCGGGACAGCCTCCTCAGCCTGTCCCTCTGAGGTCGCCATGTTGACCTCAGGTGAGAGCTCCACAGCTGAGACCTCCCCGTAGGCCTCAGGCTGGAGCTCTGCTGTCCTCATTGCCCCCCCCAAAAAAATTTCTGGGCCAGCCTTCACCTCTGGACTGTGCAGCAAGGTGTGCCTCCCCTGCAGTGGAAAGCCCCAGATGCTCAGGTTACTTTGCTGGCTGTGTCGCAAGGCGGACTGTGGCATGAGCGGAGCTTGGCGGTGCGTGTCGGTGGACTGTGGCGTGAGCGGAGCTTGGCGGTGCGTGTCGGCGGACTGTGGCGTGAGCGGAGCTTGGCGGTGCGTGTCGGCAGACTGTTGGCGCAACGTGGCGAAGTACTCCACTAACATTGGTGGCATCCTGACGCCCCAGATATCCATCTTGGCGCTCTGCTGCTCCTGATTGTGGGTCTTTCGTTCTGTCACCAATCGGAGGTTGAGCCAGAAGCAGATGCAGACGCAGATGCAGATAAGGACATTTATTTAAAGAAACGTACTAAGAAACAAATACACTGAGACAACCTTGAGACAACCTTGAGACAACCTTGAGACAACCTTGAGACAACCTTGAGACAACCTTGAGACAACCTTGAGACAACCTTGAGACAACCTTGAGACAAGAAACAAACATCGAGACATGAACAACGGAAGTCTAAGACAACGAAAGACAAACTAATGGTGCAGACAAGGACTATTTATACCCATGAGTGCTCATTAACCAAAACATGAATCAGGTGCAGGTGGTCATGTGACAACTAGTGCAGTGCAGTGGCTGATGGGAAGTGGAGTCCAGAGTTTCCCGATACGTGACACATAGCAACAACCATAGCCATATCATTGTTATGCTAATAGACATGTGTATATATAATTAAACACGCACTTGAAATGTCTTTTATTTATTTATTTATTTATTCATTTATTTAAAGTAAACCAGATAAAGCTGACATCTTTTCCAGACCATTTGGATTAACAGTTGGATGATTATCACAGCAGGAATATATTCAGCCCATTATCTTCTGCAGGTCATCTTTCAGTGGTTTAATTGGGATTGTATAATTGTATGTGTCACTGGTCAGAAATGTGATCTAAGCTTGGACTGGGGGCGAAACAGAAACCTGAGCACTTAGTGCACTTAGTCATAAATCAGCACAGTTCATGTTCCTTTAAGCAAAGACAAAGACAAAAACACAAAGAGTCCAGACTGAAGCTTTACACCAGCAAACCTCACAGTTAGTCCACTACCCCTGCCATTTTCTTTTCGGGGTCAGCAAGTACAGAAACATGTTTGAACTCTTGCTCTGGAGAAGCTGTGTGCACACCATTCATAATAATGTAGAATTGCATTACAGCTGAAAGTGATCATGTCATAACACAATGTTGGAAAAAAAACATAACACATCAAAAAGTGTAAGTAAATAAGAAAGAAAGAAAAAAGAAAGAAAGAAAGAAAGAAAGAGAGAAAGAAAGAATTGAGGGAGGTAGAGAGAAAACTGAAAAACAAAAAGAGAAATAAAGACAAAAAAAAGTAATGGAGCAAGCAAGAAAGAAGGGGGGCAGAAAATAAATGAGATTGAAGAGGTGATGATGAAAGAAGATGAATAAATAAAAGTGACTGAAAAGGAATAGAAAGTAAAAATGACAAAAAGCAAGAGAGGAAGAAGTAAAAAAAAGAAAAAGATAGTTTGGAGAGGGAGAAAAAGAGACCCAAAAAATTAGTATAGCAACAAAACAACAGAAAGAAAATTAAAAAGAGTGATGAAGAACAACACATTGAACAAGCAATGAAACTTAATAAATAAATAAACAAACAAATAAATTAAGAAAAAATATTAATTTTGAGAGAGAGCCCTAACACTAACCCAAAACGTGAGAGAAACTGACAATATTTTAAAGGGAGAACTTACATAACAAAAACAAAAACCAGAAGTAAAAGAAAGAAAGAATGAGGGAGGGGAAAAGAGCAAAAAAGAAATAAAGAAAAAGAGAAATAAGAGAGAAATAATGACAGAAAAAGAAAGCAAGGGAAGAAGTGAAATAGGAAAAATATATAGGAAAGGGGGAAAAATAAAGCAAAAGTCCAAGTAATGGAGAAAGAAAGAAAGAAAGAAAGAAAAAGAAAGAAAGAAAGAAAGAACTGAGATAATTAAGAAGAACAAAATAATTTAGAAGAAACAAATTACTGGAAAATTAGAAAGAATATGAATAAATAAAAGTGACTGAAAAGGAATAGGAAGTAAAAACGATAAAAAGAAAGGGAGGAGGAAGTAAAAGAAAGAACAAACAAAAGTTGACATAGGAGAAAGAAAGAAAAAGAGAAAAGGTAAGAGCAAAAAGAAGCCAAAAAGAAAGTAAGAAAGATTTTTTTTTTTTACATTACAACAAAGGGGAAACAAAATGGGGGGCGCGACGAAGATTAAATAAATAAATAAATACATACATACATTTGAGCCCTAACACTGACCCAAAACGTGAGAGAAACCGACAAAAAAACAAGAGGTGTTTATTTTAAAGTAAAGCAGAGAGAAAAAGAAAGCAGAAAAAGAGAGAAATAATGACTAAATAAACAAGGGAGGAAGTGAAATAGGAAACAAATTAGGAAAGGGAAAAAATGAAAGTAAAGGTGAAAGAAAGAAAGAAAGAAAGAAAGAAAGAAAGTGAGAGAAAAGGTGAGAGAAACAAAAAAATAATGGACCTTTAAAAGAGCGAATGCATAAGCTAAGCGAAACACAAAGAAGCCTCAAAAAAGTAAGGAAGAAATAGAGTTAAAACATTAAACCAAAACAGAAAAATCAGGATAACAAAGGAAAAATGGAGGAAGAAGAAAAAGAAACAGAAGGTGAAAAAGAGAATGAAAAAGGAAAAACAGCACATTCAACATGTTTATTAGCACTGAAGGCGCTGAGGTAAAGCTGTCATGTGACCATGTAGACATAGTTGGCATGTAGCTAAGGTTATTAGCCCATATCTTTGTTAATGGAAAGTACACTGGTTAAACATATCACATGTTTCTCTCAGCTGTACCTCCGATTTGAGCTCTGTACTCTTCATATACTCATTAGGAGTAAATTAGCTAATTTGTGCTAAATCACTTACAAGACAGCCATATGGTTATGACTGTCAGTGCCCATGTTGAATAATTACTGTACTTATACACACATTTATTCTGGATCCTGAAGGTCTGTTCTGTAATATCAGAACCACTCATTTAGTATTTTATACTAATCAGGACCACTCAAGGACATCTCCACAGCTACTTGTGGGACTTCGGTACTTCAGATCACTTCAAATCCCACATTTTGTCATTTACGTTAATTCACAAAACCACGCTAGCTACTAAACTTAGAAATTACAGCATTAGCATGCTGTCCACTTCAATTTAAACACAATTAGTACCAAGGGTGGACATTTTTAGAGAAATTCAGAATGCTAGCTAAGCATGTGATTTCCCAGTATGAGAAAATACACATTCTCATGGTTTGTTTACAACACTGATAGATCCAAAGGGCTTTGTGGGGTTTTCTAATAGGAAAAATGCACTTTTCTTTAAGAAATCCCACAAATATATCTTTCATGAGCAAGTCATCTGAGAAAATATTCATATGGTCACATGTGAAAGAGTTTTTTTCAGTGTTCTACATGTTTGCAATATTTTATATTTCTCAAAGTAATGCAAAAGATAAATAAGCGATGGCTAGTTTTGCAATGCTAGTTAGCATTGCAGTGTGGACATATCATAAAAATACTACCTAGTTTTTTGCATTGTAATATAAGGAAATACAAATAAACAATCAAAAACAAACAATGTGGCGTGTTTCCTCGTTATTTCAGGACACATTAAGGAGCTAAAGGTTCTAGAGTTGATTCCACGTGTTGAATTTGCAATTGGTAGCTCTTCATGGGAACTCTCAATATGCACTCCAAACAGGTGTCAGTGCAAGTCATGGAGGCCATCATTGGGTTGAATCAACAAAACAGACCTATCAGAGAGATAGCAGAAACTTTAGGAGTGGCCAAATCAACAATTTGATACGTTCTTATAAAGAAGTAATGC
Source organism: Ictalurus punctatus (assembly GCF_001660625.3). Taxonomy (NCBI): domain Eukaryota; kingdom Metazoa; phylum Chordata; class Actinopteri; order Siluriformes; family Ictaluridae; genus Ictalurus; species Ictalurus punctatus. Next base: position 5,075,590 of record NC_030441.2, read on the forward strand.
ACTTGCAAGCTCAGCAACACCAAAATGCATGGAAGATCACAAAAGGCAACTAAAGTGGTTGATCACAGAATTCATTCCTAGTTGAAGAAAAACTCCTTCACAACATCTAGCCAATTCTAGAACATTCTGGAAGAGGTAAGAATATCAGCGTTAAAGTCTACAATCAAGAGATACCTCCATGAATGTAAATACAGAGATGAATACCTCAAGATGCAAACTAATGATAACCCTAAAGAACAGAAAGGCCAGATTATACTTTGCAAAAAGAAAAAAAGCCTTACCAGTTCTGATGCAAGATTACCTTGTACCAGAATAATGGGGGGGAAAAAAAGAGTATGGAGAAGGAAAGGAAGGGCTCGTGTTTCAAAGCATACCACATTATCTGTCAAACCTGTGGAGGAAGTGTTATAGCATGGACATCTATGGCTGCCAATGGAGCCGGGTCACTGGTGTTTATTGATGATGACTGCTGATAAAAGTAGCAGTAACATTCAGAAGCATATAGAGCTATACTTTCTGCTCAGATTCTGTCAAATGCTGCAAAACTGTTAGGACACCGCTTCACAGTACAGATGGATAATGACCAAAAACATACCGTGAAAGCAACCCAAAGTCTTCTAAAGCAAAGAAATTAGACGTTCTCAAATGTCTGATAACCTCAAACCAATTGAGCTGCTTTTTACTTATTGAGGGCAAAATTTAAGGCTCAAAGACCCAAAAACAAGCAGCAACTGAAGGCAACTGCAATGAAGGCCTGGCAATGCATGTCAAGGGATAAAACTCAGCATTTTATGGTGTCCATGGATTCTAGATTTCAGGCAGTTATTGACTGCAACATATTTGCATCCAAGTATTAAAAACAATCCTAATATTTATGATTGTTAGTTTATCCAGTTACTTTTGTGCCTGTGAAAATGGAGGGACTCTGCAAAAAAATAGCTGTAATTCTGTAATGCAATATTTTTGTTAAACCCACTGAATTAAAGGGTCATGAAACCTCCCTCTTTCAGCTTAAGTCTACCTCTCAGTGTTTTTGAAAAAATGCAACTTAAATGGGCATGGATGGCTGTGCAAAAAACGGAGGGGGAGTGGGTGGGGCAGGGAAAGGTAAGGGAGGAAGAGGAGGGCGAGCTTTCAGAACACTCACAATAAAGATGGATTGTGACAAAAAGTTTGCAGTACGCAGGGCTATGATGAAGCAGAGGACTTCTCCTGAATCCCCAAGGCTAAATGGAGACCCAGTGGATAGCAGTGCAGGTCCTCTGCCCTATCTATTTGAACCATTAGCCCCAGGCATGACTATGAAGGAAAACAAAACAAAACCAGAGGCAGCAAGGATGGGAGAAGTGTCGGAATGGTAGCTAACTTATAGGTTCAAGCTTTTCACGAATAAAAGGGGGAAGGCTCTTTCCTTCAATGCAGACTCTCATTGCATAGTTTTTCATGCAGTGTCAAGCTGGCACCTATGGAGCTTTAAGTGGGTTTAATTAGCTCAAAAGCCAAGTAAAACTGTCATGGTTAAAAATGAAACACATCTCTATTCAGCTCCACCCAACACAACCTCACAGAAATGCATTTCGGGTGGCTGTGGCCCAGATGGTAGAGCAGGTTGTCCACTAATCGTAGGGTTGGCAGTTCGATTCCCGGCCCACATGACTCCACATGGCGAAGTGTCCTTGGGCAAGTCAGCGCCTTGCATGGCAGAATGAGACACAGTGTAAAGCTCTTTGGATAAAAGCGCTATATAAATGCGCCATTTACCATTTCACCTGGGACATTGACCATGAGCTCAAGAATGCCACAGAGGGAAGAACACTGCTGTCAGGCCCTACAGGGAAAAAGAACGTGTCTGCACCACTCCGTGACAAACTTATCACATGGGCCCATTGCCTCCCTGACCACCAGACACCCCAGCACACACCGAATGCTCCAACTCCTACAAGGGAAATACTGGTGGCTTCACATGCTCTGAGATGTCCACAAGGGCATCACCTCATGCTCCAACTGTGCTCAAGCCAAAGTACCTTGTACCCTCTCCACTGGGAAACTACTTCCATTGCCCATGCCTCACAGTAATCACAGTTATCATTGACCATTTCTCCAAATCTTTACACCTGATTCCCCTACAAGGCCTGCTGTCAGCATTTAAAACAGCAGAACTACACTTTAACAATGTCTTCAGGTACTTTGGCTTCACAGAGGACATCATGAGTGGCAGGGGAGTTCAGTTCACCTCATGTGTCTGGGGGATTCATGGAGAAACTGTGCGCTTAACATTAGGTTATCACCCCCAGGATAATGGACAGGTAGAGAGAGTCAACCAGGAAATCGGGTGTTTTCTTTGAATGTTGTTTTCAGAAAACTGAGTATGTGCAGAACTCCCTCTGGCAAACAGCAACTAAGATAACCCCTCTCCAGTATGTTCTAGGAAAGCAGGTGCTGCTGTTCCCACAGAATGCCAACCAGACTTATTCACCACAGTGGAAGAATGGTTTAGGAGGAGTGAGCAGGTATGGGAACAAACCCACCAACAGCTTGAACACACAGCCCAGGTAACCAAGGAGATTACAGATTGTCACAGAGTAGAAATCCCCCACTATGAACCTAACAATTGAGTCTGGTTTTCCACCCAGGACATCCCCATCTCAGAAGGGTGCCAAAAACTATCACATATGCAAAGGTATCAATGAAGTCACATATAAACTTGATCTGTCATGTCACAGCCGCCTAGCCCTATCATTTCATGACTTAAACCAGTGACACCAGGCCCCCTCACCAAACACATCACCCACCACCACACCACCTGCACACCTTGACATTGAAGGTGAACTAGCTTACACTGTCAAAGAAATCCTGGACTCATGTCAAAGGAACGGTAAGCTGCAATACATCGGTGAGTGGTAGGGCTACAGACCTGAGGAAAGGAGCTGGATTCCAGACCTTGATGTACTCGACCCCATGCTATGCCAAGAATTCCATGCACATCACACCAACCACCATGGCCCACGTCCTAGGGGAAGGCCAATGAAGAAGCACACTCAGCGATTCAACTACACTACCCAGAATACAACACAGCCTACAAAAATTTCCGCTATGGACTACAACACCTACCAGCTGTAACATTCAAGTTCACCATCTTACTAATTTACACACACCTGTTCACAATTACAAACCACAGTATATAAAGACTTTCATTTCATGCTCCCCTTTTGGGCATTTTGACTCTGACAATTACCAAGTCTTATTATTCTGTTTTGGTTATCCTGGTTTTGACTTTGCTAGTTGTTAATTTTTTTTAGTTTTGTCTTTTCCTAGTTTATGCTGTCAGTGCATGACCCATGCCTGTTTGCACTTCATCTTGTACTTGTCTGCCTGCCTGTTTGTAAATAATGCTCAGCTGCTTTTGTAACTGTCTCACTACTCAGTTTGTGACACAAATAAACATACAAACAAATAAATAATACCTGTAAATAAGTATATATGATGAATGCATTAATGAATAATGTTTTTTCCAATTTTCTGACAGTTTGTTTATCTTACTGGGAACAGTTCTGAATTATTAAAAACTTAAATTAATTTTCGTTTTAAATTAATGTGGTGTTACGATGTGGTTTTAGCACACTTTCATTAATAATTGATACAAGTCAATATTTAAAGCCCAAATGTATGGAGGAGGAGGAACATGTGGAGTTTAATGGCATTGGTAGCTTATCACATGGCTTTTATTAGCCAATCTGGATAAAAACCACAAGCTAAGAGTTGCTGCTGCTGCACTGTAAACTCTCACTATTAAACTTTAATATGTTGTGTTTTATTTAATTTATTCTGATGTGGTTTTTGTTAAAGAACCACAGTAAATAACTTTCTCACTCACACACACCTCTGTAATGTGGGGAAGAAAACATGCAGCGGCTAATGGCGTTCCATAAAATAAAACAAGGACTAAATCCAGTCTTCAGAGGAAAAAGTGTGAATAAAGGAGGCTAAGTATCACACACATTAGTGTACCAGACTGCCAATGATGCTGATGCTGACTTTTTAAGATGCCCGTCGGATTTTGTGTGAAGGGCTCTGTGTGTGTGTGTGTGTGTGTGTGTGTGTGTGTGTGTGTGTGTGTGTGTGTGTGTGTGTGTGTGTGTGTGTGTGAAGTCACCTAGGCAGGCTAGAGAGGAACAACTATGAAACAGTGTATGTGAGAATCACTGACACATTAAATATTAACCAGGACACACACAGTAAATATTGTATATATCAATGTACAAGCAGTAAATTAAATTAATATGAGAAATAACATGTAATAAATAAAATATATACATATTGTATTATAATAAATAATGTTTGTAAATATTTTTATCATCATCTCTTTGTGTGGTCTTCTTTCTTTAGACTACTCCCTCCCCAGACTTGACTAAAGACACTGATGATGCAGTTTAATATAGACGGTTTTGCCACGTCCTAGACTTTTTTTTTATATACAGGTTGAGAAAAGGCCAGGAGATGGAGCAGACACGTAATATTTGATACAACAACAAGCTCCATGACTCTGAAAGGAATTTCTCATCGTGCTTGTGGTAAAAATAAAGTACCAAATGATGTAATGAGTAGAATAAAGAAGCTGCTTGACCTTTTGCAGTTTTGCCTCTAGAGAAAAAAGGAAGCAGAATCTCATGAAAGACTTTTATTTATAGACTTTTCTTCAGATAAGAACACTCTCTCTTTTATACAAGCAATCTACTGTTTCTTGTTTTTAATCTTGGTTTGATCATAACGAAGTGAATTCTTTTGAGACATTTCTGAGATTGCTTTCAAGGGCGAAGGTTTAGTAAATGACGGTTTTTGACTGCTACTTCAATGTCTCACAAACAAAAGATGTAAACATGTTTTACTTAAAATCAACTGATGTAAGTACACTACAGTCTCCCCCGAAACTATTGGAACAGCAAGGCCAATTCTTTTGTTTATGCTATACACTGAAGATAGTTGGGTTTGAGATCAAAAGATGAAAATGAGACGATAGATCAAGAATTTCAGCTTTCATCTGCTGATTATATCTAGATGTGTTGAACAACTTAGAACATGGCAGACCACCCAATGTTTAGGTGAGTACTGGAACAGTCTTAACATAATTTAAAGTAAATAACACTGCTTAATTTGTAAATCTGTAGGTCCCAGAAAACTAAGAGGGTAGTGATCTTGTAGGTCGGGAGGCATGCGAAAGGTCATGGTCCTCGAACTTACAGATTTGCAAAAGTGCTTCCAGTATCTCACGTAGTTAATGATATTCAATGCTTATAGGTAGGCCTATGTAATTGATCACACTTTTACAGCAACGTAATAGCATAATGAACTTAATAGCAATGAGTATTCTCAGTACAAAGGGTAACATTTATGGATTGCACATTCTATTAGCTTATATGCTGACACCTCTGTTAGCTAAAAAACACATTTGTCCAAAGCACTTCGAAAACAAAGCTACGTTTCATACAGTAAGTGTACTTACAATAAACAATAAATGCACAACATAATCAAGAAAAAATCATCTTACCTAAGACAAAATATTCCACAAAGCTGTCATGTCAATGTCATCCTACTGTTCCCTGTGTCCCTTATGTATCTATAAGCACATAAATGGCTCAGGACTGAACTTTGTAAGCGGTGGACCCACGATGTTCAAAAACATGATAGACAAGATTGTGATGATGATAAGAGATGCAAGCTGTGAGCTACAAATCGGATTCATTTTGGAGAAACCCTGCTCTCCCTCCACTTGAGATCGGAATGGTATTCACAGTAGTCAACAACTGCCTCAGTCCTTTTGGATCTTTTTGTCTATTTGAGTCCCTGTACTCCCTAAAAGCCCAGATGACTGTATGTGAACTGTTAACTTTGTTTAATTACAGGCAGTCAATCTCTCTTTCAAAGCCATGAGCAGGTTCACAATGTTTAGTCTTGTATGCACTTCTAAAACTTCACACAATCAGGCTAGCATTATCACTGCTAGTCGTGGGAACGGTCACCAAACTTCTTCATCAGTGACCAGCTGCTGCTCCCTCTCTTGGACTCATTCTGGTAGTTATAACTGCTTTCTTTTCGCCATGGTACACTCTAAAACCCATGCTACGAGATTGCAGGCTTTGCTTTGTAACAACAAATTCAGGTGAACTTTGAAATTGAAATGATTACATTATGTGAAAGAGGCTATTAACAATTTGATTGACTATTAACAATATTTGAGCATTTCTATGACCTTTTTGTTGTTCTGTTTTAATTTTTGATTAATTAAAAACTAAAAGTACTTGTTCTGATAATATTGCTGTGGGAGACTTTACATCCAGCTGCAGAGATACTGGATCCACATATAAAGGTTCTGGAATGCAGGTGTGCTATATTTTAGAGGTGTCGGATCCTGTTCCGGCAGGATCTGGCTCAAGTTAAGCTCTGTAAATAACAATTAATATTTGGTTGCATATACCTTGTTTGCAATAACTGCAATAAACCAGTGACTTATCAACATCACCAACCTGTTGCATTCAGTCTCTTTCAGCTGTTGTTTGTTTCGAGGAGTTTCTCCCTTCAGTCTCCTCTTCAGGAGTTGAAATGCTGCTCAATTCGGTTAAGGCCTGGTGATTGACAGACAGTCAAAAACCTTAACCTCTTTTCCTTTGTTGTGTTGCCAGTGTGTTTTGTGTCATTGTCTTGCTGCATGATGAAGTTCCTACCAATTAGATTGGATGCATTTCTCTGTAAATTGACTTCATTCTGTGGCTACCATCATTAGTTCCATCATTAATAAAGCCTGTACCATAAGCATCCATGCAAGCCTGCCATGTCACTACCTCCACCATGCTTAAGTGATGAACTTGTATGTTTTGGATCATGAGCAGATAATTTCTTTCGCCACACTTTGGCCTTTCAACCACTTTGGTAGAGGTTAATCTTGGTTCCAGCAATTTTGTGGCTAATCATTGTATTTTATTTTTTATTAATTTAGCAACTTCCTCTCAGACCTTCTGATTCTTACTAGTAATGAGTGGATCTTGTGGTATGGCTTCTATATTTCTGCTCTCAAAGTCTTCTTTGAACAGTGCATTGTGATACCTTCACCGCTGCCCTGTAGAATTTGTTGGCGATGCCACTGACTCTCAGCTTCAAAATGGCTTACTATTCTCCCATAGAAAACTATCTGGACTTCATGTTGGTTTATCCTTTGTAACAACAAATGCAGTCTTCACAGGAAAAACGCAGGGCTCAATCCAGTAGACAGTAGACATTCAAAGCTATTAAGGGGGGGGGGGGGGGGGGTTGTAGTTGTTTGGTTAATGAAAAATTCAGCACTTGCATCCGACTCCCTGGATTCCATGACAGTTGTAGCATTACAATTTCCCTACACTGGAATTACAGGGCCTAAACCAAGCTAGAGTGAAGAGTGTTATAACAACTTTATGTTAATAACCATGGTTTTTAAACTGGATGTTCAATAAGCTCATATAGATGTGATGGTGAGGTGTGATGTTACACATACATTTGGCCATATAGTGTATATTGAGACAGCTCTGGGGCCTATATGTTTCATTGGATTGTTCCGCCATGATGTCACTAAGTGTTTAATACCAAGTAGTTGATATTAATTTAAAATATTTAGTTTGGCTGTGAAAAAGGAATGGTCATTATAACAACCTGGCATCTGTACTATTTCCCCAACTAAATAATGTACTATACTTAAAGATATTCTTTAAACAAATATAAGGGGGGAAATCCATGTGCATATAAATGTCTGGTTTTGTTGGGGTTGTGTTGTTGTTCCTTTTCAAAGGGAACTCCACCTTGCATGAGCTCAATGCTGTGGGAAGCGTCCTTGTGCATGACTGGTATCCGAAGCTTTTGTAACATCATGCCTATTTATAGGTCTGTCATGATCAGGTGACGTGGCAATTAAGATATATAAATGGCACCTGTGAACTGCGCCGTCAGCCACTGCCCTCAAGAGGTCTGGCTGTGTGCATTGGGAACGCGTTACAATTAGGCAGCTCCACTCGTGATTCGCTCTCTTCTTGGCTGAAGGGAGTTGGGTTTCAGAGACTCGTGGATCTGGGCTCAGGTCCTGGCGATCTCGTATGGATCTGGAAGAGGAGCTGGAGATGAGCGATGCTCTATCTATTTCTCTGTCTTTCGGGTGCGGCTCTCCACTGGATTTTGGAGCTTGCATCACGACTCCTCCTTCCGCTGTTGGAAAGCCAAAAAAATAAAAATTTGGAGGAGCCAGAAGGGTGTGCTAAAAACTGAGAGCAGCTCTCAAGCATATAAAGAGCTGCTTGAAGTGACTACTAAGGCTAGATGAGCTTTTTTTTTCTCCAGTGAAAATAAATCTCCCTCACATTTCAGAAAACTCCCTTTTTTCCAGAAGTGCATGAAAAATATCATGCTTCTGGGGGAAAACCACGCATAAGCCATATTTATAATCCTGCAGTGTCGGATTATTCGGCCATCGCAGGAAATGAACAGAACGGCTATTTAGCTATGCCAAAGATGGAGAAGGCACTTGCGAACTACCGCCAAGCCTCCGGCATAACCATACAAGCCATGTAAGGACACTGCGGCATTGGTGGGCAAGGCCTATGCAGTAGTGGGTCTTGCTTGTAGGTCATTGCATACAATGTCAGTGTTGCAGGCCTAACAAGCAGACCTGCTGAGTGAGCTTGACATATGGCGCCATTCAGCCAGTTCTTTCCTCACTGTGTTGAGTTCAGCATTAGTGCGAGGGAGACACAGAAGGCGAGTGTGGCAAGGAAGGCACAAAATGCAAGTGTGGTGGCCCGCAGCCCCCGCAGAGAGCTAGGGGAACTGTGTGGCCACAGTTGCAGCCTGCTACTAGGCCTGATCTGGGAATGGTCATAAAGGCCAAGCAGACAAAGAATTAGTGGTGCTGACTGGTCATGGAGGGATGTATCCAGGGACGTGGGGTTGTTAAGTTAGCCCCCAGTATTGCTGTAGGGCCTCCCCTACCCAAGGGTTTCCCAAGTTTTCAGTGTTCTGTGGTCATCGAGCTGTCAAAGGCCAATGAAAATCTGATGCTTTCACGCGACTAGAATGTGGAAAAGTTAACGTCACTAAAAGGCCATCTGACAGCATGGAAACTATTGTCAAATGTGTCTTCATGGGTTATGTCTACCATAGAAAAGGGTTACCGGGTCCAGTTCAGAGCTCGAACCCCCCGATTCAGAGGTGTGCTCATCACAGTAGTTATCACACAGCAGAGCCTGACATCAGTGCAGGAAGTAAGATCCCTCTTGGACAAAGGGGCCATAGAACATGTACCCCATTCCCTGAGGGTGGGAGGTTTTTATAGCCATTATTTCCGGGTCCACAAAAAGATGGGAGTATGCGGCCAATTTTAGATCTGCACCATCTGAACTGTACTCTTCGGACATACAGGTTCAAGATGCTGACGCCCAAACTTATCCATCCATCCATCCATATTGTACCACTTACTCCTTTTCAGGGTCACGGGGGACCTGGAACCTATCCCAGGGAGCATCGGGCACAAGGCAGGGTACACCCTGGACAGGGTGCCAGTCCATCACAGGGCACAATCACATATACACTCACACACCCATTCATACACTACGGACACTTTAGACATGCCAATCAGCCTACCATGCATGTTTTTGGACTGGGGGAGGAAACCGGAATACCCGGAGGAAACCCCCGCAGCACGGGGAGAACATGCAAATTCCGCACACACATGGCCCCGGCGGGACTCAAACCCCAGACCCTGGAGGTGTGAGGCGAACGTGCTAACCACGAAGCCACAACAGATTTAAAAGATACATACATCCACATAGAAATACTGGCCAGTCACAGGAAGTTCCTGAGGTTTGCATTTGGAGGTAATGCATATCGATATTGGGTTCTTCCCATCGGGCTAGCGTTATCTCCTCGCGCCTTCACAAAGTTCATGGATGTCATTCTAGCTCCATTGCAACTCCAGGGCACCCATGTACAAAACTAACTTGATGACTGGTTAATTCTAGCAGGATCCAGGGAACTGGCAATTCAACATTGAGATGTTGTTCTTGCTCACATGAAGAGCTTGGGGCTCAGGTTGAACCTCAGAAAAGTATGCTTTCTCTAGTGCAGAGGACAACTTTTCTAGGGGTTATAAGGATTCTACTACGATAAGGGCGTTTCTATCCCCAACATGCATAAGGTCAATCCTATCAACATTGAGCAAAATAAAGCTGTATCTCGGCATCCCTGCCAGTCTCTACAAGAGACTGTTGGGGCTTATGGCAGCAGCAGCCACTGGGCCTATTGCACAGGAGACCATTTTGGTGGTGGCTGAAAAGCTGGGAGCTTCGTCCGATGATGAAATCTCTGAAAATAATCAGTGTCATGCAGCGATGCCTACGTGCTCTGAGAAATTGTGTCCCCGGTCTCCTTATCGCAAGATGGTAATGACAGACATCTCCCTCATGGGCTGGGATGTGGGCTTAGACGGCTGTCCAGCTCATGGTGTCTGGATCAGCTCTCATCTGCAGTGGTATATAAATCTCCTAGAAATGCAGGCCATATTTATAGCACTGAAATTATTTCTTCCTTAATTGAGAGGTCACCATGTGTTAGTTGTGACAAACAACACAGCGGTGGTCTCATATATCGATATATATCAAGGGAGGATTATGTTCATACCCCCTGTTGATGCAGGTGCAAATAATTCTTCTCTGGGCAGAGGGAAAGTTTTTGTCAGGGAGTGCAATGTACATTCTGGGCATCTGGAATGTGGGGGCAGACGTCCTGTTAAAGCAGGGATTGGTCTAAGGCCAAGGGATTGGTGGCTCCATCCACAAGTGGTGGAGTCCATATGGAGGAGGTTCGGCCAAGCAGAAGTGGATGTGTTCACCTCTGATGAGACAACAAACTGCCTGCTGTGGTTCACCCTCACTCCTCCCGCACTATCAGGTCTGGATGCCATGGTGCACATGTGACCAAGGTCACATCTATAATATGTCAAGTTCTAGTGAGAAATCGCCAACCCCGTCTATGTCTGCTGCTTGTACCACCTTATTGGCCAGATCTAATATGGTTCTCAGACATAATATCCCTGCTAGATGTCACTCCTTGGGAGATTCCCATCCGCAGAGATCTACTGTCTCAAGCCTGCGGGCTGATTTATCACCATTGGCTGGAACTATGGAAACTGTGTGTCTGGCCCCTGAGGGGCACCAGCTCATTGACTCTCTCACAACTGAGGTTTTAAAGACCATGTTGACTCTAGAGCACCCTCCACGAGGAAATTGTATGCGCTCAAGTGACAATTTTTTGTCTCGTGGTGTGAGGAACGTCAGCTAGAACCAGTGAACTGTCCAATAGCTACAGTCCTGAAGTTCTTATAAGGATGTTTCTCCGTGGGGTTGCCTCTTCCTACATTCAGGGTCTATGTGGCCACGATTTTGGCCAGCTATGCCCCTATTCATGGAGCCTCTGTGGGGCAACATCCTCTAACTTCAAGGCTTATGCCTGGTGTGAGGCAGCTGAGGCCTATTTGCAGACAACACATACCTTCCTGGAACCTTTCTGTGGTCCTGGAAGGTCTGACAGGTGCCCCATTTGAGCCCTTAGTCAGCCTCTGAGAAGCTTATGAACCTAAATGTAGCTCTTCTGCTGGCCCTGACATCTCTCAAGCGAGTAGGAGATCTACAAGCTCTCTCTGTTGCCCCTTCCTGCCTTGACTTTACCCCTGGATTAGCCAAGGCCTTCCTGTATCCTAGGCCGGATTATATTCCTAAAGTGCCTACATGTGCTGCCCAGCCAGTAGTATTGCAGGCTTTCTGCCCTCCTCCGTTCCTCACACCGGAACAAGAGAAATTGCACCTACTGTGTCCAGTAAGGGCTCTCTATACTTATGTCCACCTCTCTGGCCAGTGGCATGAATCGCAGCAGCTGCTGGTTTGCTTTGGCAGCAACAGCAGAGGTGATGCTTCCACTAGATTGCTTCCAATATACAATTAGAGCACATCTCTTATTGTATAGTGGAATCAATCTCTATTCCTTATGTGCTGCGTGGTCTCCCTACACCTCTGGGCATAAGGGCTCATTCCACTAGGGGGTCGCCTCCTCGAAGGCTTTGTCCAAAGGGGTATCGTTACAGGATGGGTGTGCTGCGGTGGGGTGGTCTACACCAGGGGTTCCCAAACTTTTCCAGGGCAAGGCCCCCCAAATGGCGTTAACATTTGACCGAGGCCCCCCTTTTGCAAGATGGCTTTAAAACACATTAAAAATACAGACTTCTGAATACATCCCCCTTTTTTAAATTAATAATTACATCTTACATCTTTACATTACATTAGGAATTGATTGTGTGTGTGTGGTTGTCTGAGAGTGAGAAAGAGAAAACATACTAGTTGGACGTATGGGCACCCCAAATTGTTGAGGCCCCCCGGGCGCCCCCGGTGGCCCCTAAGGGGGCCGTGGCCCCCACTTTGAAAACCACTGGTCTACACCACACACATTCATTCTATATTACAGCCTGGATATACATTCCACCCTGGGCTCCAGTGTCTTGCCACATTCCCACAGCATGGAGCTAATGCAATGCGGAGTTCCCTTTGAAATAGAATGTCTGAGTTTACCCTGTTTCCTGAGAAGGGAACGAGATGTTGCGTAGATTTGTCATACTGGGGCATGCCTGGGAATTGCATCTTCGCATCATATAATATAGACTGACAGCGTGGTTCACAGGCACCGTTAATATATTATGCAGCGTGGTTAATTGCCACGTCACTTTATCATGGCAGGCCTAAAAACAGGCATGATGTTAAACAAGCTTCAGCTATGAGTCACGCACGAGGGCGCTTCCCACAGCGTTGAGCTCACACAACGTCTCCTTCCCTTCTCAGGCAACCCAGACATTTTTGTTGCTGCAAAACAGATTTCCCATGTGGACAATGAAAAGCTGAATTGAATAACACAGACACACACACACATACACACACACACGCACACACACACACACACATGGTAACCGCACAGACCCACACACATAGCATCATTCGAAAAACTTTCGACCTTGCAGATTAGACGAGCCCAGTGAGGATTAATTAATCTTCTTAAGTCAATAGCAAACAGTGATTAATTACTTTTCATAAAAACATGACAATATGAACACAAAGTCCTGAACTGAACTCTATTATTGAACAATTTATTGTTTATTCATTTTTAGTTTTATTAGTAGAACATTTTAGTCATATTTTGGATTTTTGATATACAGTATAAGATACAAATGAGTTTTTTTTTTTTTTTTTAATCTTTTTTAGTAATTTGAATCATTTGAGACCACCCAGGTAAATGATTCATTATGATTCATTCAGGCTGATCATTGCACCACTTAGAAGTCCCCCCCCCCCAACCCCCACTCAGTCCAGTTTGGAAATCTCAACAGTGGAAAGCTCCAGCTTTGGCCAAATCAGCTTTAATGGAGTGGGAAGATTCACTGATTCACACACTAAACCACTGAATGAGAGAGGGGCAACTGACAGAAACATTCACTGATTTAAATGATTCACTGGTTCAAACACTCACCTGCTGATTGAGAGGGGAACAAATCTCTCTCATGCCAGAAAGATTCACTGGCTTAAAGGTTCACTGAGTCTAACACAGACCCACTGAATGAGAGAAGAATGAAGCTCAGTCATGACTGAAAGATTCACTGTTTCAAACACTGACCTGCTGAACGAGAGAGGAGAGAAATAAAAGTTATAATATCAAACCCTGAATCGTTCATGTACGAAACACAGTCTAGTGTAATCCAATTTTTTCAGAGCTGATCTGACGTCCTCTCTAGGCATGTCTGTTAGAATGTGTTCATCACTGTTTCGAAGCAGAAACACTTTCTTTTGTCACTCCACACCAGCATTAGACTCAGATAGGAGGCATGGCCTATTGTCTGAAGGTGAAACTTTACATTAGGTTTGAATGCAAAAAAACTCACATTTGATTTGTATATTTGCTGCATCTACACACTAATCTAGGTGTGTGTGTGTGTGTGTGTGTGTGTGTGTGTGTGTGTGTGTGTGTGTGTGTGTGTGAACTGCTTAAACAGGAAAATGCACATCAAGCATTCTAAGCAGGGAATCTCATTTACAAAAGAACAATTAGCATTGATCACATGCAGGGGAGAATGAGGTTCTGAGGTTAAAATAAATACCAGCGATAAGTTTTTCAGGCTCATGTAGCTCAAAACATTCAGTAAGGTTCTGAGTTTAAATCCCGGAGGTGTCAGAGCCTGTACTGCTTAATGAAATTCCATCTCACTTAAAAAGATTCTGTTAAAAATAATTTAATGTGAACATCATTAAGACTTTGAGAGCTGATGATGTAATCCTGCACACAGAAACACACAGCACTGCTTTTTTCTTTATTTTTTCTTTACTATAACCTTTGCACTTCCTTTGAAATATGCGTATAGCCGAGTAGGGCAATAAAACCAGCTGCAGGTGCATTAAATATTCACGACTTTTCTGAGATAACATGCTCATTCTGGCATAAAGCCAGGAGAGCGGTGAGTGAGTCATCTGCTGCTTGCTGTCACTGAGACAGGAGAGGCTACATGCTGCTAAACCCTCAGAGGAATTCCATTATTTATATCTTTATTTTTATTTGAAAGAGGGAGATATTGCATGAGAAGATAGAGCTGTTTGCTAAAGAAATCAATCTGTAGAGGCTTTGCTAGGAGAACAAAAGCAGTGTATCAAGCAAAGTATTTAATGGTACTGTAAAACCACTCATCAAAAAAGATAAAGGAAAAAATAAATAAATAAATCAAATAAGTACTATAGTAAAAGGCTAAATCAAAACATTACAGATTAAATAAGTAAATAAATATAGGATTTGTTTGTTAAATACAAAGATACAGTCATGTGAAAAAATTAATTGTTGGCTTTTTTGACATATTTGGACAAGCAAACATCTGCTCATCTTTGAAACAGTGCCTATTAATAACATTGATATTCTTGAACAAAACCAGAAGGAAAAATAGCTTTTTCAGTCATATACAGTGTCTCACAAAAGTGAGTACACATCTCACATTTTTGTAAATATTTGATTATATATTTTAATGTGACAACACTGAAGAAATGACACATTGCTACAATGTAAAGCAGTGAGTGTACAGCTTGTGGAACAGTGTAAATTTGCTGTCCCCTCAAAATAACTCAACACACAGCCATTAATGTCTAAGCTGCTGGCAACAAAAGTGAGTACAGCCCTAATTGAAAATGTCCAAATTGAGCCCAATTAGCCATTTTCCCTCCCCGGTGTCATGTGACGTCTTAGTGTTACAAGGTCTCAGGTGTGAATGGGGAACAGGTGTGTTAAATTTGGTGTCAGATATGAAGCAGAATTCATAGTTGAATCAATGAATGCAAGCTGTCCAGTCCCTGAGGCAGCAAAGCAACCCCAAACCCCAAACCATGCTTTGCAATTGATATGAGGTGTTTCTTTTCAAAATCTGTCTTTGATCTATGCTAAACATGTAAATGGTCTGCACTTATATAGTACTTTTTCACCTTAGTAGTTCTACAAAGCACTTACAGTTTCTCATTCACCCATTCACACATTCACAAACCAATGGCAGCAGAGCTACCATGCAAAGCACTAATCTGCCCTTGGGAGCAACTTGGGGTTCAGCTTCTTGCCCAATGACGCTTCGACATATGGAGACATGTGGACCAGGAATTAAACCGGCTACCCTACAATTAGTGGACACGGCTGGTGTTACTGTGGCCAAACAAGTCTGTCTTTGATTCATTTGTCCAGCACACATTATAACAAAAGGCCTGGACTTTGTCTACATGCTCATTGGCAAACTGTAGTCTTGCAAAAGCTTTTTCCTGGCACACCTCCCATGCAGGTCAAATTTGTGCAATCTCTTTCTGACTGTAGAAGCATGCACTTTGACACCAACCATTAAAAGACTTACTGGTCGATCCTGTTATGAAATTTTGGGGGTTTTGGAGACTTCTTTTTGCATCAGACAGTTTTTGGGTTGAATTTTCTGGGATGGCCAGTCATGGACACATTGGCACTCGTTTAAAATCTTATAATAATAAATGTAGGGTTGTACTAACCTTTTCCGTGTGACTGATCTGTTTTTTGTTCATTTAAATTGTGAAAATTACTGCACAATGTCAATTTTATGTGTCATGTGATTGTATCACAGAGTGTATCACCTTTAACAATAGGCACTGTTTCAAAGGACAAATGTTTGCTTACATATACATTACTCTACAAAAGTTTTAGGCACATGCAAAGAAATGCTGTAGAACCAAGATGCCACATTTAAAAAATCCAGAGCAGTAAACAGTAGTAAATGAAACAAAGTTAATATTTGGTGTAACAAAAAAATTTAAAAATAGTCTCCGGTACAATTTGTGCAGATTTATATGGAAATTAGCTGGTAAGTTTTATTAAGCATCTTGCAGAACCAGCCACAGTTCTTCTGGAGACTTTGACTGTTGCACTTGCTTCTTATTTTTGCAGCAAAACTCAGTAGCCTTCATTGCGTTTTTTTTTTGTGTGTTTTTTTTGTCTGAAAAGTGGTCTCTTATGTAATATGCTGCTTTCTTTAATGACACAAACATTTTTCTATAACATTTAATTTTGTGCTAGAAAACGAATGTTTTGGAATCTAAAATGTTTTTGTACTGACTTGATAATGTACAAGTCATAAAAGAAAAAATCTATAGCAAAGTTTGTACTAAAAAAAAAATAGGGCGCCCAATACTTTTGCACAGTACTATATTATATATATATATATATATATATATATATATATATATATATATATATATATATATATATATATATATATGTATATATCTGAGGATCTGAAAAAAAGAATTGCTCCCTACATAAAGATGGCCTAGGCTATAAGAAGACTGATAAAGACCCTGTCGCTGAGCATGGTGGCCAAGACCATACAGTGGTTTAACAGGACAGGTTCCACTCAGAACAGGCCTCGCCATGGTCGACCAAAGAAGTTGAGTGCACGGGATCAGCGTCATATCCAGAGGTTGTCTTTGGGAAATAGACATATGAGTGCTGCCAGCATTGCTGCAGAGGTTGAAGGGGTGGGGGTCAGCCTGTCAGTGCTCAGACCATATGCCGCACACTGCATCAAATTGGTCTGCATGGCTGTCGTCCCAGAAGGAAGCCGCTTCTAAAGATGATGCACAATAAAGCCCGCAAACAGTTTGCTGAAGACAAGCAGACTAAGGACATGGATTACTGGAACCATATCCTGTGGTCTGATGAGCCCAAGATAAACTTATTTGGTTCAGATGTTGTCAAGCGTGTGTGGAGCAGTACAAATACAAGTGTGTCTTGCCTACAGTCAAGCATGGTGGTGGGAGTGTCATGGTCTGGGGCTGCATGAGTGCTGCCGGTACTGGGGAGCTACAGTTCATTGAGGGAACCATGAATGCCAACATGTACTGTGACATACTGAAGCAGAGCATGATCCCCACCCTTCAGAGACTGGGCCGCAGGGCAGTATTCCAGCATGATAACAACCCCAAACACACCTCCAAGATGACCACTGCCTTGCTAAAGAAGCTGAGGGTGAAGGTGATGGAGGAGCAAAAGGTCTCTAACATCCACCAGCTCAGTGATGTTGCCATGGAGGAGTGGAAGAGGACTCCAGTGGCAACCTGTGAAGCTCTGGTGAACTCCATGCCCAAGAGGGTTAAGGCAGTGCTGGAAAATAATAGTGGCAACACAAAATATTGACAATTTGGGCTCAATTTGGAGTTATTTTGAGGGGACAGCAAATTTACACTGTAACACAAGCTGTACACTCACTACTTTACATTGTACAAATGTTATTTCTTCAGTGTTGTCACATGAAAAGATATAATCAAATATTTACAAAAATGTGAGGGGTGTACTCACTTTTGTGAGATACTGTATATATAATTTATCATAAAAAAACAAACTCTGATATACAGAATATTTTCCAGCACACACATGAGTTTAATTTAATTTCTACCCAGTAATCCAGTGAGAACATGCTGCATTTTGATTACTCTATTAACAATCTCGTAAAACTCTCTAATTAAACACACACACGCACCTTTATCAGTCATTTGACTAAAAGCACTTTATAAACCACTCTGCAGGGGAATTAATGAGGGAAAAATTTAGAAAATTTAGCCTCATGTTAATTAGTGAGGAACCCGATGGTGTTTTAGATGAACCCTAGTGACGTGCTGAGAGAATAGAAGCACAGATGTGCCTGTGGGTGTGTGCACGCGTGCGCATGTTAATACCAGTGTTAAAACCACTTGCATTTGAAAATTATATCATTAATTACATCCATTACATTTACATTAATCCATTGCATTTAAATCACTAATCAAAAATGGTGCAAAATAATTCTACTATGATATTAGCAAATAAACTATCATATAAAATTTTATAGAACAAATATTCAATTTACATGCAAGGTGATGAGGTGTTAGGGCAGTGGTGGCTTGATGGTTATGGCACTGGGTTAGTGATCAGAAAGTCAGGGCTTCAAGCCATAGTTGGGCTTTTAACCCCCTCTGCTCCAGGGGCACTATATCATGGCTGAACCTGCGCTCTGACCCCAACCTCCTAACATGCTGGGATATGTGAAGAAAAAAGAATTTCACTGTTTTATGATGTATATGTGACCAATAAAGACTCATTATTATTATTATTATTATTATTGTTATTATTATTATTATTATTATTATTATTATTATTATTATTATAAAACCATACAAAATCCACCACCGATCTTATACAGATCTAATCCACAATTAGTCCTCTGCTGATCCACTAGAGATATACTGCTGATCCTCTGCTGATCCATCACTGATCCATTGATGATGCTTTGTTAATTCACTGCAGATCCTCTGCTGAGCCACAACTCATTCTCAGCTTATCAACAACAGAGCCACTGCACAACCTCTGCTGATCCATCAGTGATCCACAGCTGATCCCTTGTTGACCCAATGCACCACTGATGATTATCAGCTAATCCTTTACTCGTCCATTGTAGATCCTCTGCTGATCCACCAATGTTCCTCTGTGGATCCGCAGCCAATTCCCTGCAGATCATGTGCTGATACATAACTGATCCTTTGATAATAATCTGCCCATCCACAGCTGATTCTCTGGATATCCATTGCTTAATCACAACAGAGCCTCTGCAGATCATATGCTGATCCACCACCGATACTCTGTTAATCCTTTCCCCATCCACTGTGGATCTACAGCTGATCCACAGCTGACCTCCTTTTGATCCATTGTTAATCCTTTGCTGATCCACTGCTGATCCTCTGTGGATCTACAGTCAATTCTTTGCAGATCATCTGCTGATAGACAACTGATCCTCTCCTGATCCAAAGCTGATTCTACGCTAATCTGATGCCAAATCACAACAGAGGCACTGCAGATACAATGCTGATGCACCACTGATCCTTTGTTGATCCTTTGCTCATTCACTGTGTATTTACTGCTGATCCACAGCTAGTCCTCTACATATCCACTGTGGATACTCTGCTGCTCTACCACTGATCCTCTGTGGATCCACAGCCAATTATTTCCAGATCATCTGCTGATACACTACTGATCCTCTGCTAACAATCTGCTGATCCACAGTTGAATCATAACAGAGCAACTGCAGATCATTTGCTGATCCACCACTGATCCTCTGTGTATCCTTTGCACATCTATTGTGGATCTACTGCAGATCCTTTGTGGATCCACAGTCAATCATTTGCAGAACATCTGCTAATGCACAACTGATCCAAAGCTAATCTTCAGCTGACCCACCAATGATCCTCTGCTGATTCACCACTAAAGCTCTGCTAGTCCTCTGTTTATCCACTGTTGCTCCTCTGCTTATCCACCATTGAACTTCTGCTGGTCCAGACTTTATCTTCTGCTGATTCTCTGCTGATCCACCCATCTATTACCAATCTTTGAAGATTTATTTATCTATTTGATCTATTTGAAGGTAGAGGAAAAGACAGTTAAACCATAATTACTTCCTGTTTTCTCTACAGCAGATAGACAAGTCTGAGAATGATGTAAATAGATGTTGAGACATCTCACCCTGCTGGATAGAGAGATAAACCAGAGATAGACAGTTTAGCAAACAAAGCAGCTATAAAAATAGGACTCAGAATAACAAACAATGTCCAGTCTGATCACATCATCCTCTGATTAAGTTTAATTTAATTGATTTCTTTCTACTAAAAAATTCACTTTCAAGAGCAAAGTGGACAAATAAATGAACGATTTTAGGTGACACAGACCTCCTTTACCTGGTACAGTGAGGGGAAAAAAGTATTTGATCCCCTGCTGATTTTGTACGTTTGCCCACTGACAGAGAAATGATCAGTCTATAATTTTAATGGTAGATTTATTTGAACAGTGAGAGACAGAATAACAAAAAAAAAAAAAATCCAGAAAAACGCATGTCAAAAATGTTATCAATTGATTTGCATTTTAATGAGGGAAATAAGTATTTGACCCCTCTGCAAAACATGACTTGGTACTTGGTGGCAAAACCCTTGTTGGCAGTCACAGAGGTCAGACGTTTCTTGTAGTTGGCCACCATGTTTGCACACATCTCAGGAGGGATTTTGTCCCACTCCTCTTTGCAGATCTTCTCCAAGTCATTAAGGTTTCGAGGCTGACGTTTGGCAACTCGAACCTTCTGCTCCCTCCACAGATTTTCTATGGGATTAAGGTCTGGAGACTGGCTAGGCCACTCCAAGACCTTAATGTGCTTCTTCTTGAGCCACTCCTTTGTTGCCTTGGCCATGTGTTTTGGGTCATTGTCATGCTGGAATACCCATCCATGTCCCATTTTCAATGCCCTGGCTGATGGAAGGAGGTTCTCACCCAAGATTTGACGGTACATGGCCTTGTCCATCGTCCCTTTGATGCAGTGAAGTTGTCCTGTCCCCTTAGCAGAAAAACACCCCCAAAGCATAATGTTTCCACCTCCATGTTTGACGGTGGGGATGGTGTTCTTGGGGTCATAGGCAGCATTCCTCCTCCTCCAAACACGGCAAGTTGAGTTGATGCCAAAGAGCTCCATTTTGGTCTCATCTGACCACAACACTTTCACCCAGTTGTCCTCTAAATCATTCAGATGTTCATTGGCAAACGTCAGACGGGCATGTATATGTGCTTTCTTGAGCAGGGGGACCTTGCGGGCGCTGCAGGATTTCAGTCCTTCGCTGCGTAGTGTTACTAATTGTTTTCTTGGTGACTATGTTGCCTTGAGATCATTGACAAGATCCTCCCGTGTAGTTCTGGGCTGATTCCTCACTGTTCTCACAACTCCACGAGGTGAGATCTTGCATGGAGCCCCAGGCCAAGGGAGATTGACAGTTCTTTTGTGTTTCTTCCATTCGCGAATAATTGCACCAACTGTTGTCACCTTCTCACCAAGCTGCTTGGCAATGGTATTGTAGCCCATTCCAGACTTGTGTAGGTCTACAATCTTGTCCCTGACATCCTTGGAGAGCTCTTTGGTCTTGGCCATGGTGGAGAGTTTGGAATCTGATTGATTGATTGCTTCTGTGGACAAGCTGAGATTAGGAGCACTCCCTCTAAGAATGTGCTCCTAATCTCAGCTCGTTACCTGTATAAAAGACACCTGGGAGCCAGAAAACTTGCTGATTGAGAGGGGGTCAAATACTTATTATACTCATTAAAATGCAAATCAATTCATAACATTTTTGACATGCGTTTTTTCTGGATTTTCTTGTTGTTATTTTATCTCTCACTGTTCAAATAAATCTACCATTAAAATTATAGACTGATCATTTCTTTGTCAGTGGGCAAACGTACAAAATCAGCAGGGGATCAAATACTTTTTTCCCTCACTGTAGCTACAGTGCTGTGATTTCTTCAGTTTTTCACATATATCTCATACTAAATAGTTTTAGATCTTCAAACAAAATGCCACATAAAACAAAGGCAACCTGCGTAAACATACAATTCAGTTTTTATTTATTTATTCATTTTTACGGAAGCAAAAAAAGTTATTTAACACCTATCACCAATGTGAAAAATTAATTAACCTCTTAAAATTAAAATATAGTTGTGCCACATTTAGCAGCAATAACTGCAAACAAATGCTTCTGATAATTGGAGATCAGTCTTTTACTTCCTTCTAGGACTAGTACTTACTCCTATGCTTTGGATCATTTTCTTGCTGCATAATCAAGTTGCATTTGATTTTCAACTTATGGCCTGAAGACCGGACATTCTCCTTTAGGATTTTCTGGTAGAGATTATAAAAGCCAGAGTTTCCAGTGTGGGATTGTTTAATTCGCAATCAGTGTTCGTGTGGAATCCAATCCTGGATTATTGCTTCTGCTTTTGTGTTTTTCTCTCCAGTTTCCCCAGCAAGTTATCAAAATTACAATTATAGCTAGAAATGTGATGAAGAGAAAATTATAATATATAAACATAAAACATCGCCTGATTTTGTACTCCCATTCTGTCAGGCTTAATTACACACTTGTGTTAAGAATTATGTGATTTTAAACACTTCCTCTCTGTCTCTGTCTGTGTGTGTGTGTGTGTGTGTGTGTGTGTGTGTGTGTGTGTGTGTGTGTGTGTGTGTGTGTGTGTGTGTGTGTGTGTGTGTGCACGCATGCACACAGCATTCAGTTATCCATCCATTGCTTTCTGAGTGCACCAAGTACAAACACGTGCTTTCCGCTCCATCTCGTGTCCGCTGCTTGAAATTGCAACCCAAATTTCCAGGTTCCAGCTGTAATTTTGAGCTTTTGCCTTCTTTTGGACACACCTCAGAATAATTCGGTCCTGATTAAAATGTTACAAATAAATGACCAGGCGTTAAAGAGTTTAATGCTACTTAAGCACCCTGATATCAGAACTTCATGAATTACACTCCACAACATATAGTCTTTGTTTCTGTATCATATTTATATTTTTAGATCTCTTACTTCCACTCCAGTTACTTGATTGCTGTTATTTGGAAATCCTGAAACTTTTTGTCCTGGATCTTATGTAGGACTTTCATGAGGTAAACAAGGCTGAAGGAAAAAATCTTGACCTTTAAAACAGTCTCTGTGCAGCTAAATAAATCGACCAGGACAGAAATATTTTTAGGACATTAGTTACTAATTTATGCCTTTCCCACTGTTTGTGCTTCACTGAGGCCTAATTGGGATCTTCCTAGAAATAAAGGGTTGAAATAAGCAAAATGATCAGCTACGACAAATTGTTTATATATTATTTATAGACTATTTTAAATGAATCTATAAATTCAGCTAATTTACTAATCTATAGACTCATAAGATATTTAGAAACTATTACATGCATAATCCATTTATATACTAATTTCACTTATTAACTAAAAATGTCTAGAAATACTTTGAATAAGGTAACGATTGCTCACATAATGGAGGCTGAGATGGATGCAAGTGGAGATATGAAATTTAATCAAATGAAAAACACAAGTATTAACACAAACTAAATATATAAAACAAACTATGGGCAGAGGGAAATGACAAGGACTAAGAAACTAGACAACATAACGGCAACATAAATCAATGCAAGAAAAAAATGCAGTGCAAACCGACTATACCCGTGCCGTTAACATGAAGGAGAATCAGATGTAGGTGGTCATGTGACAGTGACTACGTTTACATGGACAGCATTAATCTAATTATTGACCTTAATCTGAGTAAAATAATAATGTGATTAAGGTGTTTACATGAGTCGCTTTTAGAATACTCCTGTCATGTTCCCTTTTTACATGTTTTAGAACATAATTAGATTAACAGCCCGCATCATTACGTCACCGCGCCACGCCATCCGACATCCCTCCAGAATTTCACGTATCAACATACAGTTCGTCTTCACTATGGTACCGTATACAGTTTTGGGTGTTTTTATTTAATTTTTTATATAACGCTTTTAAGTGCAGTTAATTATTTGTCATGCTATACATGCTAATAGACAACTGCTTGAAGCCGTGGGTGTGTCCCAAATCACGTAGTTACCGTCTATATAGTAGCCGAGATACATGTATTTTTCCCCACTACAGGCCTGTAGTAGGCAAGTATGCGATTTGGGACGCGGCCGAACTCTCTTGTTCGCCGTAAAACATAAAACTGCCATGTGTGATCGTGTCCTGTCGCAAAATGCGGTGAAAACTCTCACACGACATTCATAATGTGATTAAGGTGTTTACATGTCTGTAATACACGTCCATAATGCGACTATAACAGGAGTACTCCACCTGTCTTAATTAGATTATTGCTTAATTCTTTTATGACCTTAATTAGATTAAGGTAAGTAAAAATTGCTGTTTACATGGCTGTTTCTTAATTAGAGTATGGTCTTAATCGGATTAAGAGTGGATTATTAGCTGCGTTTACATGGACAACAATAATCCACTCTTAATCCGATTAAGACCATACTCTAATTAAGAAACTACCATGTAAACAGCAATTTTTACTTACCTTAATCTAATTAAGGTCATAATCGAAGTAAGCAATAATCTAATTAAGACAGGTGGAGTACTCCTGTTTTAGTCGCATTATGGACGTGTAGTAGTGACATGTAAACACCTTAATCACATTATGAGCGTCGTGTGGGAGTTTTCACCGCATTTTGCGACAGGACACGATCACACATGGCAGTTTTACGTTTTACGGCGAACAAGAGAGTTCGGTTGTGTCGCAAATCGCATACTTTCCTACTATAGGCCTGTAGTGGGGAAAAATACATGTATCTCGGCTACTATATAGACAGTAACTATGCGATTTGGGACACACCCACCGCTTCAAGCAGTTGTCTATTGGCACGTATAGCATGACAAATAATTAACTGCACTTAAAGCGTTCGTAAAAAAATAAAAATAAAAATAAATAAATAAATAAATAAACACCCAAAAACTGTATACAGTACCATAACGAAGACGAACTGTATGTTGATACGTGAAATTCTGGAGGGACGTCGGACGGCGTGGCGCGGTGACGTAATGATGCGGGCTGTTAATCTAATTATGTTCTAAAACATGTAAAACAGGAACACGACAGGAGTATTCTAAAAGCGACTCATGTAAACACCTTAATCACATTATTATCTTACACAGAGTAAGGTCAATAATTAGATTACTGCTGTCCATGTAAACGTAGTCATTGTTGTCCATGAAAACGCAGCTAGTGATGCAGAGGTGCAGTGGCTGCTGGGAACTGAAGTCCAGAGTTCAGTAAGGATATCCATGACAGAACCCCTGGAGCACCAGAAAAACTTTCCCTCCCCTGGCGGTCCTGGCTCCCTGGGCAAAATGTCTTCACAGCCCCTTAGGTCATGAAGCAGGCACCGCAGGGAGCTGAGGGGCAGGCATGAGGCTGGGGCAGTCTCGCCGAGGTCTCCAGACAGCACCAGATGTGGGAAGCTGGGTCATCAGCTTCAGCAGGGCTACCAGGAGGGCAGAGTGGCTTCCTCGTGCGAGCAGGACGGCAGAGTCTGACATCCAAGGCAAAACAGGGAAGAAAAGTGATGCTCTTGGCCGCACCAGGAGGCAGAACAACATACTCAGCTGAACAGGGAGACTGAGCGGCATCCTACGACGAACAGGGATGCTGAACAACGTTCTACATCGACACGGCACGCGGGACTAGATCCATAGTGGGGGAGGGAGGGTGAGAGATGGTTCCAGCCTGGTTGGAAGGCCTTTGGTATACCCCATGACGAAGTACATCATGTCGAGCCATTCCCTATTGTTTTTAATGAAGGAGAACTTTCCTTCCTTCTCTCCCCTCAGCTTTAACTTTTCATACAGGGCCTCTCAGACCCTGAAAAATTCTGCTGTATCCATGTTGAGGTCTTTCTTTCTATCACGTAATGGAGAGTGAGACCTCCATACTTTGCTGTGTTCTTGGGATCATACATGAAACTCTTGTATCTCCAAAAATGATGAGCTGAGTTATTCCAAAAAGCTCTATTTAAAAAAAAAAAAAAAAAAAAATGTGCCAAAAGTATTAAACATAACCTTTCAAGAAATGAACAAAAATACACAATGAGAAAGAAGAAATCACTTTGGAACTGAAAACAATTAATAAATTTGACATGGTCTTTAAATAAACAACATTCAAATTTCATTTACACATTCGAAGTTTACGTTCACCATTCTGGCAAAAATCTCTCGTGTGGGCGAGGCGTAACAGCGATTTACTCTCTTTGTCTAGTGAGATTTGGATCAACAGCTACCTGACAAGGAAGTAGAAACTTCAGTGGTGCGAATTTTACAGAGCATTCTGGATGCGGTTCTCAGTATAGTTATAGTGTTTGTACCTTGTAGTGGAAATGACTTACTTACATAGGTCAGTGTATTAGTTCGTAATGAATATGTGAGGTTTGGGTAGTCTCATACCACTATTTGTTTTAGATGAGGTCTCAGAAGCGGCACAGAGCATCTTCATTATCATCATCTTCATCATCATCCTCCTCCTCCTCATCTGGACACTCGGGCTGTTGATCCAAATCTCACTAGTCAATGAGAGCAAAATGACATTTGTGTCAGAATGGAAAATGTAAACTTGTGAAGCGAAACTCTGGCAGCACATTCATAAACCATGATTAGTCAAAAAGAAGCTTAGAAAACTGTTAACAAAGAATGCTTTATCTTTATTTGAAGACCATGGTACATTTTTTTGCTACTGAGTTCACTGTTTTCAGATTCAGAGTGTTTTCTACCTTCTCATTGTATATTTTTGATATTTTTGTTTGTTTCTTGAATGATTTTGTTCAATACTTACTTTGTAAAAAAAATAAAAATAAAAAAATAAATCCATAAATATATGTAAAATAGTCCTGAGTTGTCTAAATGCTTTTAGATGTGCATCTCTGTGCTTGTTATTTTTTTTTTTGTTGTTGTTGTTGTTTTTTAGCAGAGGAGCTTTGCTTGAAGTGAAGGAATGCAGCAGTTCAGGAATGTGGTGCAGGTTATTGATTATTATTCTCTGTGTAACTGCTGTTCCTGCTGCTTTCAGGTCATTCTGCAATTCATTTCAGGTGACTGCTGGTTGTTGTTTTTTTCTCTTTAACTTCCTTATCATTAGTCTGAGAGCTCGTTGTGAAGTCTTGCATGGCACACCTGTCTGGGGATGATTAGTTGTTGTTCTAGGAACTTTCCACCCGCATGTTTTCCTGCTAATTGTAGAGACAGGGATGATTAAGGTCTTTGCTATGGCTTTGTTGTTTTTTTAAGCAAGTCTTGTTTAATAACGCTGCCCCTGAGAAATTTAGGAAGCTCTTGATTGCTCCATGATTGCTACTTGTGTGAAATCTTCCCAACCAATGGCAGCATATTTTAAATGACACCAGGTGAAATTTTATATATATTGTAGCAGGTCAGGAAGAACACTTGGGAGGCAGAGCTGGTGCAAAAATGTGTTGATTTATATTTAAAGTCAGGTGAAAAAGTGGAAGTGAAGGGGTGGTGAGTGTGTGCATGTGGGTCGCTGTCTTCTCAGAGTGGGGTATGAATGGGCTTGTGGCTGGACCCAGGAGGACTGGCGGAGGTTGAGAGGGTCGGTGAGAGGCACAGCGCAGCCAGGAAGTTTCTCCTCTGAGCTCAGCGTCATCTTTGTCGTCGTCATTGTCATCATCTTTATCATTGTCCGTGTCTGAAAAGAGAGAGAGAGAGAGAGAGAGAGAGAGAGAGAGAGAGAGAGAGAGAGAGAGAGGAATCACACACTTTGTTTACAGAGTTGAACTCCCCGCACTGTCTCTGCTGCACCCTTTTATAGCTGCTCCTCTTCTCCCAGACGGTGAGAATACGCCACTCCAATCATCAATGTGTGTTTATGCCTCCCCATCTTGCAGCCATGTGCACAACCGAGGTGCTGAAGTGGCACTGTCTGTTCAGCACCCTGCCGGCAGTTGTACAAGGAGCATGATGCCCTTGTGTGTGTGTGGACCTATCTTCACGATATATATATATATATATATATATATATATATATATATATATATATATATATATATATATATATATATATATATATACACACACACACACACACACACACACACACACACACACACACACACACACACACACACACACACACAGAGGCGATTGCCACCATCGCCTCTGGCTTATTCATTAGGGATAAATTCATAGATTTATTACTGAATTTCTGTAAAGCTGTTTTTGGACAATGTGCATTGTTAAAAGCGCTATACAAATAAAACTAAATGATAATATACAGTAAAATTGATAGAGAAAAGAATTGAGACTGAATTCTTGATGGTGGCAAGGAAAAACTCCCTGAGTCGATATGAGGAAGAAACCTTGAGAGGAACCAGACAAAAGTGTGCTAATACTATATGGTCAGATAGTGCAATTGTGTAATCAGGAAAAATTAATTACAGTTTTTACATGAAGTATGTTGTGTTGAACTGTTCACTGAAGGAGACTTGAGTGCAAAACTGTGTCAATTGTAGTCTAGCCATCATAGCATAACTGTTCATATGAATTGAGGTCCAGAGTTATCTTGTGATGTTTAAGTGGTACCATCCTCAGCAATCTCAATGTTCTTTAGGCTACACCATATGGGGGCATCATCAGCGGGAGCATGTAACTTCCAATTGATGAGAACTCCAACCAGAAGTAGGGCATCAGGATGAGTCAGGCAGGTCTGGAGAGCAGAAGGGGTCATGATCATTGGCATCTCAGAAGTGTAGCTTGACAGAAAAAGAGGGAGAGTGAGGGAAAGAGAGGGAGAGATTATTAGGTATGCTTGTTTCCCCATAATAGTTAAAGACAATGTACTTTGCATGAGTGCAAGCAGAGACTTTGGCAAGACTATCTATGAAAGCATAACTAAAAGGGAGAACCACAAGGTAACACAGATATGAGGGCACCCTGGCGGTACGCCACTCCACCATCAACAAACCTGGGTGAACGCATGAATGTGGGGGGTGGGGGGTCAGCATCCAAAAAACCTAGTTCACCACAATATTCTATGCCTGTGAACCCTCTAGATCAGCTCCTTTATCTAAGAAAGAAACTATTCACTAAAAGCTTGACTAAACAAATATGATTTCAGCTGGACATAAACACTGACACTGTGTCTGAGTCCCAAACACTAACTGGAAGACTGGTCCATAACCATGGGGCTTTGTAAGAGAAAGATCTTTCCCCTGCTGTAGCCTTCACTATTCAAGGTACCAACAAATACCCTGCACCTTTTGATCAAAGTAGGTGTGGTGGATCATAAAAGACTAAAAGTTCGCTCAGGTACTTTGGTACGAGACCATTCAGTGCTTTTTAATTCAATACAGTGAGGGAAAAAAGTATTTGATCCCCTGCTGATTTTGTACGTTTGCCCACTGACAAAGAAATGATCATTCTATAATTTTAATGGTAGATTTATTTGAACAGTGAGAGACAGAATAACAACAACAAAAAATCCAGAAAAACGAATGTCAAAAATGTTATCAATTGATTTGCATTTTAATGAGGGAAATATGTATTTGACCCCTCTGCAAGGCATGACTT
The DNA here is from genome assembly GCF_001660625.3 of Ictalurus punctatus. Lineage (NCBI taxonomy): Eukaryota > Metazoa > Chordata > Actinopteri > Siluriformes > Ictaluridae > Ictalurus > Ictalurus punctatus. The sequence continues at coordinate 5,105,186 of NC_030441.2, forward strand.
GGTACTTGGTGGCAAAACCCTTGTTGGCAATCACAGAGGTCAGACGTTTCTTGCAGTTGGCCACCAGGTTTCCACACATCTCAGGAGGTATTTTGTCCCACTCCTCTTTGCAGATCTTCTCCAAGTCATTAAGGTTTCGAGGCTGACGTTTGGCAACTCGAACCTTCAGCTCCCTCCACAGATTTTCTATGAGATTAAGGTCTGGAGACTGGCTAGGCCACTCCAGGACCTTAATGTGCTTCTTCTTGAGCCACTCCTTTGTTGCCTTGGCCGTGTGTTTTGGGTTATTGTCATACTGGAATACCCATCCACGACCCATTTTCAATGCCCTGGCTGAGGGAAGGAGGTTCTCACCCAAGATTTGACGGTACATGGCCCCGTCCATCGTCCCTTTGATGCGGTGAAATTGTCCTGTCCCCTTAGCAGAAAAACACCCCCAAAGCATAATGTTTCCACCTCCATGTTTGACAGTGGGGATGGTGTTCTTGGGGTCATAGGCAGCATTCCTCCTCCAAACATGGCGAGTTGAGTTGATGCCAAAGAGCTCCATTTTGGTCTCATCTGACCACAACACTTTCACCCAGTTGTCCTCTAAATCATTCAGATGTTCATTGGCAAACGTCAGACGGGCATGTATATGTGCTTTCTTGAGCAGGGGGACCTTGAGGGCACTGCAGAATTTCAGTCCTTCACGGCGTAGTGTGTTACCAACTGTTTTCTTTGTGACTATGGTCCCAGCTGCCTTGAGATCATTGACAAGATCCTCCCGTGTAGTTCTGGGCTGATTCCTCACTGTTCTCATGATCATTGCAACTCCACGAGGTGAGATCTTGCATGGAGCCCCAGGTCGAGGGAGATTGACAGTTCTTTTGTGTTTCTTCCATTTGCGAATAATCGCACCAACTGTTGTCACCTTCTCACCAAGCTGCTTGGCAATGGTCTTGTAGCCCATTCCAGACTTGTGTAGGTCTACAATCTTGTCCCTGACATCCTTGGAGAGCTCTTTGGTCTTGGCCATGGTGGAGAGTTTGGAATCTGATTGATTGATTGCTTCTGTGGACAGGTGTCTTTTATACAGGTAACACGCTGAGATTAGGAGCACTCCCTTTAAGAGTGTGCTCCTAATCTCAGCTCATTACCTGTTTAAAAGACACCTGGGAGCCAGAAATCTTTCTGATTGAGAGGGGGTCAAATATTATTTCCCTCATTAAAATGCAACTCAATTTATAACATTTTTGACATGCGATTTTCTGGATTTTCTTGTTGTTATTCTGTCTCTCACTGTTTAAATAAATCTACCATTAAAATTATAGACTGATCATTTCTTTGTCAGTGGGCAAACGTACAAAATCAGCAGGGGATCAAATACTTTTTTCCCTCACTGTAGTAGTATTTTATAGTCAACGTGAAATTTTACTGGGAGACAAAGAAGTGTGGATAAGAAAGGGGTGATGTGGTTTACATGTTCTGGTTCTAGTAAGGACTCTTGCAGCTGTATTCTGGACTGGAGTTTGTTTGTGCACCTACTGGAACATCCAGACAGTAAGGCATTACAATAATCCAACCTAGAGGTGAATAAAGCATCTAAACTAATTTTTCTGTATCATGTAGTGACATTTGTCATGGAAATTAGGCAACACTCGCAGACTTGTCCTCTGAGGTGAAAAAAAGGTTTATTACAGAAAGATCGTTAATGCAGGATAGAAGAAAGCAAGGCAGAATAACGAGAGTGCTCTGAGGCGCTTGTGCTGAACTACTATATATATGAAAAGCAGAGCATGATACACTTCTAAATAGGCAGTTCAGACAGGCTTTGTTTCAGGGTCTTAGAAGATGTGCAGACGAACCTTGAACAGAAGAACATGTTTGTGTCTGTGTAAGCAGATAAACTTTCTGTACTGATCTAAGTGATATGACATGGCCTTCTTAGGCATTATCCTCAGATGAACATGAACAGAACAGGAACAAAACTATTACAAAGTAAAATGAATAATTTCCCTCACACATTATATTTCTTATCTTAGCAATATTTCTGAGGTGAACGAATCCTAGAAATATTATCTACATGAGCTTCAAATGAAAGACAGAAGTCAATAATCATGCCTGGTCTTTTATAGTTGCACATGATGAAACAGAAAGGCCATCCAGCATTATTGTGTTATCAAAAAGCTTAGTTCTAGCTGCATTTGGTGATGGTAGAAGTACTTCTGTCTTGTCCGAATTAAGGATGAGGGAGTTAATAAGCCTCCAGTGTCTAATGTCCTTTACATATTCCTCAACTTTATTAAGCTGGTGTCTGTCATCTGGCTTTGCTGAAACATATAACTGTGTATCTTCAGCATAACAGTGGAAGCTAATTCCATGTTTACAAATAATTTGATCCAGAGGTAGCATATATAAGGAAAAACAGTGGCCCTAAAACAGAACCTTGTGGAACACCAAATTTAACATCGGTATGTATAGAGAAGTCACCATTTATATCTACGAACTGATAGCAATTGGTCAATTAAGACCTGAACCAGGAGAAGGCCGTTCCCTTAATGCCAACAACATTTTCTAGTCTATCAAGGAGAATTGTATGTTCAGTGGTATAAAAAGCTACACTTAGCTCATGTAACACAAGCAAGGAAACAAAACCCTGATCAGAGGCCAATAGAAAGTCATTTACTACTTTAGCCATCTCGGTCTGTGCTATGATGAGGCCTAAATCCTGACTGATACATTTCATGAATGTTAATCCTATGTAGGTATGAGCACAGCTACTATGCTACAACCTTTTGTAATATCTTGGAGATGAAGGTGAGACTTGATATTTGCCTATAGCTGGACAACTGATAGGGGTCAAGGTCAGGTTTTTCAATCAGGGGTTTGATAACTGCTAGTTTAAATGATTTAGGTACATAGCCAGTGCTAGGGGAAGAATTGATTATTTTTAGAAGGGGTTCAATTACAATTCAATTCAGAAAAAATCTGTTTAAAGAAACATGTAGTCAAGGGATCTAGAATACAAGTTGATGATATTGCTGAAGAGATTAATTAAATTAGTTTGGTCTCTCTGAGGGGATTAAAACATTGTAATTGTTGTTCAGATATTGTTATATTATCATCTACAGGATTAGTTATAAAACTGTCTGGTTTAAATATAATAGTGTGAATTTCGCATCTAATATTTTCAACTTTACCAATGAAAAAAATCATGAAATCTTCACTGCTATATAATGATTGTGATTGTCTTCCTGTTTCTGAAGTGGTTTTATTACTAGTTAATTTTGCTACCGTGTTGAATAGAAATCTAGAATTGTTTGGGGTTTTTTTTCTATTAAGGTGGAGAGATAGACTTTTCTAGCATCATTAAGAGATTTTCTATAGTTCAGGAGGCTCTCCTTCCATGCTGTTTGAAATACTACCAATTTGGTTTGATGACATTTACGTTCTAATTGTCGAGTGGTCTGTTTTAAGATATGCGTTTCATCATTATTCCAGGGTGCTAGCTTTTCCTCTCTAATTATTTTTTATTATATCTAATGATTAAAAGTCCTAGCTTCAGATCAAAGGTGCTGGCTCTACATTCAGTATGATCTAATTTTATATTAGTTAGGTTACTAAAACAAACTTTCTGAAATATTCTATGTATTTGTTTAACCCAGGGAACAGATACCATCTCTACAGAATGTACTATAAGTGCTGAATTATTATTTGAATATTGATTATGATAAATGTTGTTGATGTTGGAAGTTGTACACAGTTGGCAGGCAGTCACATAGTGTGTAGCGTCTTATTCCAGTAGATTATTGTCCAGTAGGAAAACACTCAGGCTAATATGCCAAGAAGTTGTGAAGTCATCAGAAAACAGAGACGTGAACATATGAAGCTTCCGCATGTGGTTTTAGTCTCAATTTCTAATTCACACATTTTGTCTTGTCTCGTCTCGTCTCACTGATCACACAGCTGTTATGCAGAGCCAAATTTAGCACATTAGCACCTCCAGAGGGAACACACACACACACAGCGTTAGGGATTTCCTCTGAGAAAATTAAGAAAAAAAAGTTTTCAGTCGAAATTGATGAGAGCGAGTCAGTTTCAGAGATGTTAGTGATAATAACACTGGAAACAGTGATAAAAAATTAAGTTTTTTTTCTCTATTTTCCCCCATGCCTCCAGCCATGTGCTGATTAGATTTGCTATCATAAAATGATCTCTATCTCTCTCTTAAAAAACCCCAAAACAATAATATATCAATACAATCAGTTTGCTAATCCAAGCATGAACTCATATCACTATGAAAAGCATTCACTATGTAGTAGGGCTGCACGATTATGGCCAAAATGATAATCCGGATTATTTTGATCAATATTGAGATCTCGATCATTTATCACGATTATTCATTGATTTTAGTTACAACATATTTTTATTGTACTTTCACATTTAAATAAACAGACCGCTGCTTTCACCTCCATGTTGTGCTACATTCCTGCTAATGTACAAATCTTTGCATCAAATTAGACTGATCCTTAAAGTGCATCATCACGTAGAGGCAAAATATAAATAAAATTGCACCCAAAATATAGAATAAGTAAAAATAAAAATGGCATCAACCAAATGAAAATATGCAATCAAATATAACAATATGCAACCAAATGAAAACAATTCAGGCCTATGCAGAAAGGGCAATAACAGTGTTTTCAGGAGGAGAGATGCAAATCTTGTGCTCCTAATTAAAAAAATTTAGGAGCACAGTTGAAGTTGAGGTTCTTAAATTTTATTTATTTATTTATTTATTTAGAGATGGTAACATTAAATGTGGCGCAATATAACACACAAGTAGGCATGAGAAAACTGGACAATTATGACAGACTTTAGGAAAATAGTGTGAGTCATGGCAAATTAATTTACCTTCTGATAAACTAAATTTAATATTTTCAGTTCATTTTACAGACTGTATGCAAAAAACCACTGTTAACCTGTTCCACCTTGTAAAGAAATACAATAATCCTCAGTGTTCAGTGTTTGAAATCGGCTCCCCTTAAATATATTTAAAGCTACACTATTAGACATTTTCCAGTGTCATGGTTCTGGACTGGAGCCAATTCTCGAACCGCTCTGTGTATATTGTGTAGATATCTGAATAATCTCATATAGGATGTGATTGGGTGAGTTCATTTACCCGCCAGATGAAAAGCGCTTTAGGTTAATCGTGGTCATTAGGGATGCACCGATCAGGATTTCTACGACTGAAACCGATCTAGATATCAATCTTTTTTTTTTGTTTTGTTTAAGCTTTAATCAGGAGGTTATAAACAGTTAAATGTAAGCTCTCTGCTCATGGCCACTGTTAATTGAATTAAAATAATAGCAGTGTGAAATACTGTTGGTTAATTGATAAATAAACTATAAAATATTTATTTTTAAGTATCTTAAACAATAGTCCTAATTAAAAGTAGATTAACACAAGCATGGTCCATATTAGGAAAAAGGCTAATAGCCTTCTAAGGAGATAGCCTACTAAGCTTAATGTCAAATTGATATTAAATGTAACCCATAGTAATTAAACATTATTTCATCTCATTTTATATTTTATGAAGTTATTATAATATCTATTTTTTTATATTTAATGATTTATTTATTTAACCAAACACATTTTCTGTCTTTACATTTTATTAGTTTTCTGTTTGTTTGTTTATCAGTTGTTTCTTTTAGATCAGTTCCCCAGTACAGTGTTGCCATGTCTGCTGATAATATTATTTTTGGGGGGATTAAATCAAAACATGGATCTGGAGTTGACATTTCTAGTGATATCTGGCAACCTTAAATTTAAATTAAGTGAATACGCTATGCATTCGAGTTAATGAAGAGCGTGAAGGAGAGCAACAGCGTACTCCTTCTGAACAGTTGCTAATGTTGATTATTAAATAATTCCTCACCAATCATAAAGAAGTTTGAATTAAACCTACCATGTAGCGTTAGCAATATTATTCATGTACTCTGCCTGACGCCGCTGTCACGAGCAGGTGAAAGTTCAGGTCATTTTGTAGGATCAATAAAAGATGGCAGTTGTGATACTGGGAAGTTGAGAGAAGCAGATGATGTACACTGTTACTCTTGTCATCATAATGGCTTCTCTGCAGTATTTCCACACTTTTTCGGTTGACTGAGGTGAAGAAAAGCTGTGTGAAAGTAACTGTTGCGCAGTGTAGATGCATTTTGGACTTCCTGTAGTTTTTATTCCGATTGTATTATACAACTCCGAACAGGTCACTCGCACTGGTGCAAATAAATATTTATTCACAGTCGCACAAAGTACTTTTCAGTCACACATGCGAGTGAAATGGTCGCAATGTACAGCTTCAAAGTTTTTTCCTGTTCAGTGTGATGAGGTTTAATGTCCCGATAACCTCTGTAGTGCCATTTAGCATCATGTTAGTGTCATGATATCTCCTTGCGCAAGCGTTGTAGCTCGCAGCAAAACTGGCAGCTTAAGCGCTAAAAATTCTAACCCCATTTCCAGGTTTTGGCATTACAAAATGAAGTCATTCCTGCGCCACTCTATGATGATTGGCTGCAAATTTAGGAAGCGCTTGATTTGATCTGCAGCAGAGTTTTCTATGAGCGGAGGACGAACTTTAAACGTCAATAGTGCAATCGATCATGTTCATTTAATCGTGGGCAGTCAAAATCAGAATCGCGATAGATATTCGATTAATTGTGCAGCCCTACTACGTAGTAATGTAGAAGATACATGTGTGTGTGTTTATACATGAAAAGATTTGTTAAAAAACAGTGTTACTGCTTAGTGCCGACTGATGTTAACATGGTAACCAGCACTGTTTGTTAAGAGGGTTAGGTGTGTGTTCATTTTTATGTTCAGATCCATAATATTTCTACAAAATTTATTTGAAACAAAGCTGTCCTCATATTTATCCAAGTAACACCATATTCAGATTTTGTGTCTGATGGGTTGTTCTTTTGGCTTACAAACTAAATTTAATTTCAGTTCAGTTCAATTTGCTATCAATTATTTAGATACTTTAAGATCCAGGGAAATCCATCTCTATATACTAGAAAGCCTCCTCAGTGATCCACTGAAACTACACTCCATTTCTTTACAAGCTCCCTCAGAAGTCCACTGAAATTGAGTGACATGTATTTGGAAAATTCAGTAAATTCATTAGGAAAACCCACTCATTGATCAGCCCTATTTAGAGATCTGGTGAAACATAATAAAATTCATTGGGAAAATTTGCTTCGATTGGAATTTGATTCTAATCATATAAATCTCATATGTAACCCTGTTCCCTGAGAAGGGAATGAGACGTTGCATGAGTTCCACGCTGTGGGAAACACCCTCACACGATATCTGAAGCTTGTGTAACATCATGCCTATTTATAGGCCTGCTGTGATCAGATGAAGTGGCAATTAAGCGCGTCGCATGATATAAAAACAGCACCTGTGAACTGCGCCATCAGCCTCTATTATCTGAAGTGAAGACACAATTAACAGGCACGCCCCAGTATGACAAAGATACGCAAAGTTCCCTTTCAAAGGGGACTCAACGTTACACGAGCACCACGCTGTGGGAACAACAATACCCACTCTGTCATACTGAGGGTATGGCCTGTCTAAAAAGATACGAGCCTTATGGTCACTGGAAGGCACTCAAGCCCGGGGTGTACTTATATATGCAGGTTGTATTATTGAATGAATGTGTGTGGTGTAGACCACTGCAGCAGTCACATCCTGTAAGGGTACCCCTTTGGACAAAGCCTTTGAGGAGGCGACACCCCTAGTGGAATGAGCCCTTATACCCAGATTCGTAGTGAGACAGCGTGACTCATAGAGATTGCTTCCACCATCAAATTAGAGATGCACCTCTTTGACACAGCATCACCTCTACTGCCACCAAAGCAGACCAGCAGCTATTCCAACTTATGCCACAGGTGGGAGTGGTGGACGCAAGTGCAGAGAGCCCTTACTGGACACAGTAGGTAAAATTTCTCTTGTTCCAGGGTGAGGAACAGAGGAGGGCAGAAAGCCTGCAACACCACTGGCTGGGTAGCCAATGTAGGCACTGTAGGAATATAATCCAGTCTAGGATATAGGAAGGCCTTGGTAAAGTCAAGGCAGGAAAGAGAAACAGAGAGAGCTTGTAGATCTCCTACTCACTGGAAAGATGTCAGGGCCAGCAGAAGAGCTACTTTTAGAGTCAGAAGCTTCTCAGAGGCTGACTCTAAGGGCTCAAATGGGGCACCACAGAAAGGTCCCAGTAAGGTATGCGTGACCTGCAGATGGGCCTCAGGCACCTGACACCATGGTTAAAGCTCAAAGTTAGAGGATGTTGCCCCACACAGGTTCCATCAACAGGGGTGTGGCTGGCCGAAATGGCATCCATGTAAACCCTGATTGTAGAAGGAGCCCACCCCACTGAGAAACGTCCTTGTAAGAAGTCCAGGACTGCAGCTATTGCGCAGTTTACTGGGCCTAGCTTGCGTTCCTCACACCACAAGACAAAAAGCAGCCACTTGAGCGCATACAATTTCCTTGTGGATGGTGCTCTACTGTTCAACATGGTCTCTACAACCTCAGTTGTGAGACCACAATCTTTGAGCTGGTGCCCCTCGGGGCCAGACCCAAAGTTTCCATAGTTCAGGCCCAAGGGTGATAAATCAGCCCTCCGGCTTGAGACAGTAGACCCCTGCGGATGGGAATCTCCCAAGGAGTGCCATCTAGCAGGAATATTATCTCTGAGAACCATATTCGTGCTGGCCAATAAAGTGCTACTAGCAGCAGATGTAGACTGTCTTGGAGAACTCTTGCTAGAACTTCGCAGAGCGATCGGGGGTAAAGTGTACAGATGTAAACTCAGCCACTTGTGCACCATGGCGTCCAACCCTAATTGTGCTTGAGGAGTGAGGGCGAAACACAGCGGGCAGTGTGTTGTCTCCTCAGAGGTCAACACATGCAGTCCCGCTTGGCCAAACCACTGCCAAATGGACTCCACCACTTGGGGATGGAGCCACCAATCCCTGGGCCTCAGCCCCTGCCTCAACAGGATGTCTGCCCCCACATTCCAGTTACCCAGAATGTACATTGCACTCACAAACAAAACTTTCCCTCTGCCCAGAGAAGAATTAGTTGCACTTACCTGAACAGCGGGCACGGACATAATCCTCCCTGGTGGTCAATATATGAGACCACCGCTGTGTTGTCTGTAAACACATGGTGACATCTCAATTGAGGAAAAAGGAATTTCAGTGCTAGAAATATGGCCCACATTTCTAGGCAATTTATATGCCACTCCAGATGAGGGCCGCTCCAGAGACCGTGAGCTGGACAGTGCTCCAGTCCATGAAGGAGGTGTCTGTCATTACCGTCTTGCGCTAAGGGGACACCCCTACAGTGTGACCCAAGGTGTGACCCAAGGTTAGAAACCGGGGACACTTCAAATTCTCTGAGCAAGTAGGCATCGCTGCGTGACACTGATTACTCTGAGGTTTCCTCCTCGGACAAAACCCACAACTTCTCAGCCGCCACTGAAATGGTCTCCTGTGCAATTGGCCTAAAGGTATGATGTTGGCTGCTGCCGCCATTAGCTCCAAAATTCTCCCGTGGAGACTGGAGGGGATGCCAAGATCCAGCTTTATCTTGCTCAATGTTGATAGGATTGACCCTACGCATGTTGGGAATAGAAATGCCCTCATTGTAGTAGAATGCTCATAACCCTTAAAAAAGTTGTCCACTGCACTGGAGAAAGCATACTTTTCTGAGGTTCAACCTGAACCCCAAGCTCTTCATGTAGGCAAGAACAACATGTCAAGGCTGAAGCACCAGTTCCCTGGATCATGCTAGAATTAACCATTCATCCATATAGTTTAGCAAACGGATGCTCTCAAGTCACAACAGAGCCAGAATGACATCCACACACTTTGTGAAGGTGCGAGGGGATAAAGCTAGTCCGATGGCCCCTTTGTCCAAGAGGGATCTTACTTCCTGTGCAAACGTAAGGCTCTGGTCTGTGCTGACTACTGGGATGAGCAAACCTCTGAACCGGGAGGGGAGGGGGGGTCAAGCTGTAAACTGTACCCGGTAACCCTTTTCTATGGTAGACAGAACCCATGGAGACACATTTGGAAGTAGTTTCCATACTGCCAGACGGTCTTTTAGTGATGTTAACTATTCCTCATTCTATTGGAGGGAAAGCATCAGATTTTCGTTGCCCTGTGGCAGATTGCTGACCAGAGAACACTGAAAACTTGGGACAGCCTTGGCTAGGGGAGACCCTACAGTAGCACTGGGGGGGCTAACTGCCCTAACAACCTCATGTCCCCTGATACGTCCCTCCACGGCCCCTCAGGACTTCTCCTCTTTGTCTGCTTGGCCTTTATGACCATTCTCAGATTAGGCCTAGTAGCAGGCCGCGACTGTGTCCGCCTGTTCCCCTAGCTGCCATACTTGCCTGCTGTGACTCCCTTACACTAGCGCTGGTGAACTCAACACAATGGGGAAGGAACTGGCTGAATGCCGCCATATGTCGAGCTCACTCAGCAGGTCTGCTTGGTAGGCCTGCAACACTGTCATTATCTGCAGTGACCCACAAGCAAGAATACTACTGCATAGGCCTTGCCCACCAATGCCACGATGGCCTTACATGATGGCTTGGCTGGCAAAGCTGGCCCCCCTAAATTACCTGCCGTCGATGGAGAGAGGCAGCTCGCAAGCACCTCCACCACCTTCAGCATAGCTGAATAGCCATGCTGTTCATTCCCCACAATGGTCGAATAATCCAACATCGTGGGGTTATAAATACAACTTTTGCATGGTTTTCCCCAAGAAGCCTGATATTTTGTCATGCACTTCTGGAAAAAGGGGAGTTTTCTGCACTGTGAGGGATTTACTTTCACTGGGTAGAAAAAAGCTGAAATGCAACTCGCTTTGGCTTCCGAGAAGAGAGCAAGTTGTGAGCGGAGCTGCCTAATGTAGGCCTTACAATGCGCAGTCAGACCTCTCAATGGCTGCCGTCGCATGCTCCTACCCTAGATACTTCACACAGAAAGTGTGCACTACTCCGTCATAAAATGGAGCAAGGCATAACACACTCCCTGAATTCTCTCACATACTTTTCTGTCTCGCCCATTCCTTTTCTTTTCTTTTTTTTTTTTTTTTTAAGTGATAGAAAAGTCCAGAGATTTTGAGAAAAGATAGATAGGAAATGAAGCATCTTTTTGTTTCTTTACCCAAACATCGACATGCAGTCCCGCTGAAGATAAAAAAGGCTGATAGTGTGGTTCACAGGTGCCATATATATACCACGCGATGCGCTTAATTGCTACATCACCTGATCATGGCATGATTTTGCACAAGCTTCAGATGCCGGTCGCGCGAGAGCTTTGTGTAACGGTACCGCCGCAGATGGCGCTGTGGTGACGGCATGCATGAGCACGTGCTTGAAACTCGCATGGACGCTAAAACCGGGTTAAGTGTCGCCAGCTGCCGGCAATCAATGGACTGTTTACTTAAACCCCTCACCTTGCTGTGCACATCGCGCGCATTAGCCTTAACCTGAACCAAACGAAACAAACCTGAACTGAACTAAAACAAACTAAGCTAAACGAAGCGAAAGAGTTGTAGTAAAGCAACGCCAAGCCAAGCAACTAGGAGAAACGTCTAACAGGGAAGACGACGGAATGTATAATGGTGCCAGGTTGTGATGCTCTGTCTGTTTTCCAGTTCTTTAGTTGATACCTTGTCGTAGTTGAGTGTTCGTATTCGGTTATAGTGTAATGAGATCTCCCTGTTCTAGTTAACTGAGATCTCCCTGTTCTAGTTAACTGAGATCTCCCTGTTCTAGTTAACTGATATCTCCCTCTTCTTTAATTATCATTTATTTATTCATTTTCATGTGATTTATTTACATGTGATTCATTTACTAATTTGCTTCTCTTTAAATCCAGTTTTAGACTGTGATATTACAAAGGTCTTTCCAGATTATTACTTGCTACACTGTATGAGATAACCCCAGTAAAATTGCTTGAATTCTATAACTTCAGCACAATGAAACTTGTCTGTGTATTTATCTGTGTGTAAAGGAAGAAAAGTCTTAGAATTGAAAGCTGCTTTAAGCATTTGATTTATTATTCCATTCCTTGTATAGCATAAACTATTGGATGAAACAACTCAAAAAAAAAAAAAGAGAAAATTGTAACAGAATGCTACATAAATATAGAATATAAATAATAATAAAATTATCCCTAGACACAGCTTATTTTATGGGAATTATAAATATGTATTATAAGCCTTACAAATACATATAGGATGGATGATAATGTGGCTTCAAGGCTAATGCATGTAAATGATCTCTATTCTGATTGCCCGACTTCATATGTGACAAGACATACACCAGGAAGTTAATAATGCAACAGTAAGATGTTTCTGAACCTGTAACAACATGCAAATATAAGTAAAGTTAGCAGAAGAAATTAGCAAGGTGACATTAGCAAGGGTATCTGATTTTCTAATTTTCTTATTTTTTATTTCTTTTACTCTTTTTCTTTCTCTCCTTACTTCCATCCATCAGACTTCCAAGTATCAGACTTTTTTTTGTTTTTGTTTTGGATTAGCAGAAGAGAAGTTCTGATCATTGGAGTGAAAACGGAAAGAAATATAGCTGCAAGCAGCAATAACGTGGTCAAGCCAATTATCGGCACCATGAGCAGTAAGCAAAGAAGTTTTGTGACATGTTTTTGGTTAGAGTTCAATGAACAGTGTATGAGGAGTTAGAAAAAGTAAACCATCAATGAAAAAAAAAATAATAATAATAATTTAAAAATAACAAAAAATAGCTACTACTTAGAAATTTTGTCCAGTATTTGTATTTGTCTTGTTGATGAGCTTGTTCCCTCTGATTTCCGGTTCCAGTGACAGGGTATGCTGATGCATTTTGCTGCCGTTACTGTTTTGTTTGTTTCATTTGTTATTTTAAGTCATACTGTTTTAACTGCAAGTTTTTTTTTTTAAATAACTGCAAATTTTTTAAGTTATATTGTTTTTAGTACCGTTATGATTGCGATGTGGATGTGAAAGACCAAGTTTCATCAACATCCTTTAAAGTGTTATGGAGATATACCCTCACGTCCATTTTGGCATGCTTGCCATCAAATTCGTTGACGCACCATTCCAAAATTCAAAGTGCCAGAAAAATTTTCACGATGTAAAATGACGTGATATGCTACAATCAACTTGAGCCAAGGAATCAGGATAAAAAAATTTATACGACTCACAGTTCAAAAGTTATTAACATAAACGTACGTGCAAATTTGGACAGTGGCACTAGAGTTTTAGAGACTCCAAGTTTACTTTCTTAACACAACAGAATATCTTGTATCTGTGTGCCAAATTTCATGACTTTCCCCCCAAGTGGTTCTATGGGCTGCTGTAGACTCGAGAGGAATACGAAGAAGAAGAAGACTAACGAAAACAATAGGGGACAGATTAAGATTAAAATGTATACGTTTTAATCAATATATAATGTACTAAGTAGGGAATAGTTAGAAATGTACAGTATCTAATGCATTGTGCACATAGGTGGTAAAAAAAAAACATTCCATTCTCTCCAAACTGCAATATATAGAGAATAGGGAGGCCAAGTCAAGTATTGATTTATAGGACATGAAGCTCTCCTGCTAATGAAGGCTAGGGGAAAGGCATAATTACAACAGATTGGCACTTGGCCAAGCACTTATTAAAACGATTTGAGATTCCACCCTCAAATCTCTACCGCTAGATTTTTATTGATTTATTATTATATGATATGCTGGCAGAAACTGCAGCGAAAACAACAACAACAACAACAAAAAAACCCAGTCATTAATTGATTCAGTAAAGTAGCCAAAGATGTTAATCTGAACAAATGGTAGCCCATGTTGTGTTTTTTCCTCTCCGTTTCCCCCAATAATATCTGCTAATTAATTATTTACACTTAATATATAACCAATATCCATATTCACTAATCTTTAAGCCCTTTTTTGTGATGAATTCATTCAAATCTGCATTTGACTGTCCTAGAAAAGGCACAAATGAGACAAATCAGTCTACTTATATTTTAATTACTACTGCTGTGAGAAAACACTGACATTTTTGGTCATACAAGAATGACAGCATCAAGTAAAATTAACGTTAATTAACTTTTTTTTTTTTGCATACAGTCATAAACCTAAATAAGCCAAACAGGCCTTAGAGGCCTTTAATAAAAAAATATTACTTTATGAGGTGGCTGCTTTGTTTCAGCCGCAAGGAAGAGGAAATTTGAACTTGGAATTGAGTAAAGCAGTATCTGACTGAGTAAGAAGAAATTTTAACTCCAGACTTGAATAGAGTGTATATGACTGAGTGACAGGAATTCTTAATTCTGTAATTCAATAACATATCTGACAGCAGAAAGTTCCTGTCACGATTTCCCCTTGGGTCAGTGCTGCAATATTGCAGCGTGCTCAGAAAACCGAAGCGCAAGCTTGTGCACGAGCCAGGTGCGTGAGCCCTTAACAAATGCACGCTTTTCAGTCTTTAATGACAGTGACTTTGTTTACATTGGACACATGCTTTTGTTATGGTTATTTTCTGTCTTCCCCCCTGTTTTTTCATTGGTTGGTTCCCAAATGTGTCATCATTGATTTCAGCTGTCCTGTGTTAACCCATGATTGCGTTTGTCATTTAAACTCCTCGTAGCACATTGCGTAGTATTTAGTTTATCTCTTTGCCAAGCGGTTGGTTTTTTTAATTCATGTTATTGACCTTGTTTCTCATTTTGATTCTAGCCTCGCCCTGTTTATGCCTGTTTGTATATCACCTGACCTTTTGCATGTTATTAGACAACGCTTTGGATTACCGTTTTGGATTTCTCTCTAATAAACATCTTTTACTGCACTTGCATCTGTCCTAACCTCCATTTCATGACAGTTCCACTCATAAGACCACCCAGAGAGTCCATTCCTCAAACAAACCTCCATGATGAGATGTGTTGGCAATATTTAGCTTATTAGTTTTCTCCAATAAAAATGGATATTAAAGAGAATTGGGAAGCTTTATCAAACTACATGAATCCCATTTTAATTCCTGTTTCATTTTTTTGTACATACCCCCCCCCACCACCCCCGACATATCCTTTATATTCATTTGAAGAGACATGCTTTACTGTATAAAATGAAGTGTTGTAAAGATCTTTAGATAATAAATTATGTGAAAAAAGCACATCACCAAGAACACCATACCCATGGTGAAACATGGTGGTGGGAGAATCATGCTTTAGGGCTGCTTTTTTCAGCCCAAACTGGGGATTTATCAAGGTGGAGGGAATCATGAATAGCTACAAAATACCAGTTGATTTTAGTGTAAAACCTTCAGGTGTCTGCTAGTAAGATGAAGCACAACAGTGAACCAAATCAACAAAGGAATGTCTTAACCAAAAGAAGAACAATGTTTCTGGATGACCTAGTCGGAGCCCATACCTGAATCCAACTAAAAATGTGTGGGGTGACCTGAAGTGTGCTATGCACAGGAGATGTTCTCAATTTAATGGCTCTAGAATGTTTTTGTAAAAAAAGAGTGGGAACGTATTGCCATGTCAAGATGTGCCATGTTTTTTTGAGATTTAAAAAAGAAGTGTGCAGCGATTAATTTTTTTTTGTGAATTTGCCAATATAATAGTGTCAAAATGTACCTACACACTTATTTTTCACAATCCTTATGTTGTTTCACCCATTCTGATTGTAGCAGAATTGCAGCTGCGATTAACACAGGGTCTCCTAACGTTGCCAAAACCATTCTTTATTCCCACCAGTAAAGCATCCACCAGAGGCCTGCAATACTTCAGTGGCACATTGGCTCGGTCATTGTTAGAAGTGGTTGTTAGACTGTACAGATGAGTCTGATGGCCCCCTCAACCTTATATTTGATGATCCTCAGCATTCTTTCCACTGCCATGAACAAGGAGAGAGGTGTGTCCCGTTAATTTGCTCTGTTCCCCACACTCCCTCTGCAGACACTTGCTAAACCATGTCCCCACCTGCCACAGCACCCCCACTGCCTGACACAGACTGGGGAGCCATCTGACCTGGCAGGCAAGGGGAGTCTGTCTCAGTGTGGTCCCCTTTGTTACCCTGTTGTCCCATGCAGACCACAATGAAATTATGCTAGATACCAATGAGTGATCCATGTGTTGGCATCCTTCATGCATTGGAGCCACTGCAGGGTGGAGTGGTCCCAACAGAGGGTGAATGGGCACCCCGATAAGTAGTATCAGAGTGTGAGGAAACACCCGTTTGATGGCTAAACACTCCTTCACCATAGTGTTGTACTTCGACTCCAATACTGAATGTCTCCTGTTTATTTACAGCACTGGCTAGTTCTCCCCTTTACCACTTGGGACAGAATGGGCCCCAGTCCTCTGTCCAACATATCAGATTTGCAGCACAGAAAATAAAAAGTTAGGAGAGTGAAGGGGCCTCCACAGAGAGCTTCTTTAACCCTCACAAAAGTCTACTAGCACTGCTCTGACCACTGGACTGGATCTGGTACCCCCTTTTTAGTAGGATCAGCCAGCAGGCTGGTGAGGTCCAAAGAATTAGGCACAAACCTGTGATAATATCCCACCAGCCCCAGGATTTGTCTCACCTCCTTTTTTGTCTTGGAACTTGGGCAGGCAGCAGTCTTATTAATTTGGTGATGCACCTGCCCATAACCCAAGTGGAAACCAAAATACCACACCTGCACCTATTCAATTGCACACTTCACTGGGTCTGCCATTAGGCCAGCCCATCTGACAGATTTTAGGATTGCCAAATCATTACTACAGACTATTATTGCCTAAATATGCAGCATCATATGCATTGTGGGGCCACAACACCCAATCAATCATTTGAAAAAAGACCCAGTACCCATGAAAATCCTAAAACTAAGTGTAATGAATTGGTATAAACCAGATCATGTACAGACAGGAGGACATGACAAAGTGCCCAAATTGTGTATTAATTAATTCATGCAGTAGATCCTGATGTTTTTTGTTTTTATTTAAACATTCTTATTGATTTGAATACTTCAGGATAGCTAACACGCTAATCATCGGGCAGAAATGATGAAACAGCCACAGTTCCTCAAGCCTTCATTAGCATCCAGGCCCATCCGTGCTAATAAAGTGCCATTAACTAGCACTAGGCTGCTTTCTCTGGGTGTGGAGCTCAGAACTGGTTAGGTGGTAGCAGTCTTCATGGGTGCTGTTAGTGTAGCATAAAAAGGTAGGGAGGGAAAGCTTGGCTGAAGAACCTTGATCTTTCGGTTTTTCCTCGGGATAACAGCAGTCGGGAAACCCAGAGCCTTTGGCATCATCGTGACAAATGCTGATTCTCACAGAGCTACACTTAAAAAAAATAAATAAATAAATAATAATAAAAAAAAAAGGTTTTTGTTACTCTACAACTAAGACACAAACTCCTTGTTTATTCCTTCCCTTTCCTCTTTTACTAATTTTTATTTTACTTTTTGTTCCCATTGTCTTTTTTCCCTGACTGTTTGGTTAAAACATTCTGGAGCATGGAGCTAATGCTAATATAATATGTACTGTCAGAAAAACCCACACAGCTTGCAGCATGCTGTCGTCCCCTTATTAGATTATGTTGTCCACTTGGCAGTATAACAGACCTGTTGTTCGGCTCAACACTGTATTTCTTATAGTGTTTGTGCAATTCTTAACCTGAGTCTAGCAACATACTAAATGTTTGTCTCATTGAGTGATTCTAAAGGGACTGAATAATTTTAAAATGCAGCTGTATTTTACAGACAGCTATGAAGAATGCAGGACGAATGAAGGAAGGCCAAAGAGGCAGAGACCTGGTCAGAACTCCAGTCAGACGCGGAAGTGTCTGGGCAACGACCACCAAGGCATAAAACGGACAGATATTTCTCCAGCATATCACTTTTTCTATTCCTTGATGCTTTGAAGCCATATATAGTCATATTTTTCATGAAACATTGTAGAATTTGGTAATATAGTCAATATTTTAGAAGTGTGCATTTTAGTTTTGATCAAATATATTTTTTATTAGGAAGAGTGTCCGGATTGACCCCCCTGGAGGTCAGGTGCATTGTTTGTTTGACCCAAACAAACTCTTCCACCTGCCCCCACTGTTAACTTCCCCACAGTCATCCCAAACACCAATTTCACCGCTGTTCCCACCACCACTTTACCAGCAGCACACGGCTCGTTCACAGAGATGCTGCAGAACTGGCAGCTGATGGACAATATGCCATGTGAGTGTATTCTTCAGCTTTCTGATTGACTTTCTTTTGTAGGTATTAAGAACCATTTGTTAAAATCATTTAGTGCACACCTAGCCATGGATTAACCCGCTTATATCATGTTCTTTTCACAATTAATAAAGTTAAAGCTGTCACTGATTTTAGGAACACAAATTTTGATAAGAAGTTTAAAATATCCATTCATTTCCATTAGTTAGGTCATTAGAGCTGGAATTTTGCTTGATATAAATCAGACACCGATAAACTAGTGTGATAAGATTAAATTTATTTTAATGAATTAACAAATATCTATCAGAGAGCGAGATTAAGCGTGTATGAATTACCTGCGTCATGTGTGACTCTCAGCAGTCAGTGTTGCACAGCAGTAGTGTAGTAAAACTGAGAGTTGAATTACTTTGAAAAGAGTGATGTTACCACCTCATTGCTGAGAAATATAATGTAGCTTTTCAGTTGCAAAGCTATTTTCATCGTTAAAGTTGCAGACTGTGCTGGCAAGAAGTGATTGTGCATATGAATGAGTGCACAGGAATGTCTCTGTATGCTCGAGTGTGTGAGTGAATGTAGTCTGCGCAGTGATTTAGAAATTATAACAGTGATCAAACTGACTGGAACTACCTGTGCAGTAAACTGTTATAATGCACACGTTCCAGCCAATCAGAATCCAGTATTCACACTGACCATGGTATAATCTTAATTACTGCTTAAGATTCATAATGACCTTACAATATGTATTGCTTTATTCCAAAGCTGCAGTTCAAAGAATTCAATTAGATTTTATTTGTATAGTGCTTTTTAGAACAGACATTGTCTCAAAGCAGCTTCATAGAAATATATAAACACGGTATACAGATATTAAAAGTGTGAATTTATCCCAATTGAGCAATGGTGGCGATGTTGGCAAGGAAAAACTCCCTAAGATGTTAAGAGAAATAAACGTTGAGAGGAACCAGACTCAGAAAGGAACCCATCCTCATCTGGGAAACAACAGATAGCGTGAAAAAGTTCATCATGGTTTTATATGAAGTCTGTTTGGCCTTAGAAGCAGTCTTAGTCCCAGCAATCTGGAATTGGAGTAGATGAGAGCTCTGTCCAGAGGTAGGACATCCGAAACGGATCAGGCAGGTCCGGAGAGCAAAAAGGATCAGGATCTCTAGTATCTACATAAAACCATGTGTGTCTCGACAGAAGGAGAGAGGGAGAGAAAAGATTATTAGGACTGTGCTTAGCGTAACAGAAAGTCTAGTCAGGGTAGGATTGAGTAAACAAATAGGTTTTAAGCCTAGACTTAAACACTGAGACTGTGTCTGAGTCCCAAACACTAATTGGAAGACTGTTCCATAACTGTGGGGCTCTATAAGAGAAAGCTCTTCCTCCTGCTGTAGCCTTCGCTATTCGAGGTACCATCAAATAGCCTGCATCTTTTGATCTAAGTAGGCGTGGGGGATCGTAGGAAACTAAAAGGTTGCTTAGATACCATTTAGTGCTTTATAGGTTGATAATAGTAATTTATTATCAACGTGAGATTTCACTGGGAGCCAATGCAGTGTTGATAAGATCGGGGTGATGTATTTTCTGGTTCTAGTTAGGACACTAGCAGCTGCATTCAGGAACATCCAGACAGTAAGGCATTACAGTAATCTAGTCTAGAGGTGACGAAAGCATGAACTAATATTTCTGCATCATGTAGTGACAATATATTTCTTATCTTAGAAATATTTCTGAGATGAAAGAAGGTTATCCTAGTAATATTATCTACATGAGCATCAAATGATAGACTGGAGTCAATAATCACTCCAAGGTCTTTTACTGCTGTACATGACGAAACAGAAAGTCCATCCAGAGTTACTATCTGATCAGAAAGCTTACTTCTAGCTACAAATAAACCTCCTCAAGGCTAATGTTGATAAGGTGGAGGTCGAAGGGACTATAAGGAGGAGGAGACTTTTGCAAAAGGAAGGTATTTAGAGTGTTTTAACAGTGTTTTTTTTTTCTATTTTTCTCTATATGTTAATTTGTTAAAATGTTCATATTATACTCTATTTTTAATTATTTATAAAAGTCTTTGCTGTTTTTAAGTGGTTGAATTTGTGTATGTGTGTATTGGTAGCTGGGTGGGTATACAGTTGTGGTCAGAAGTTTACATACCCCTTGCAGAATCTGCAAAATCTTAGCACTGTTAACAAAATAAGAGGGATCATAAAAATCCCATGTTATTTTTTATTTAGTTCTGTCCTGAAAGCTATTTCACATAATGGATGTTTATATATAGTCCACAAGACATGATAATGGCTGAATTTATAAAAATTACCCCATTCAAAATTTTACAGTGTGTCATACCTGGATGATCCATGACTGTGTTTATGTTTTGTGATAGTTCTTCAAGTCCCTTATTTGTCCTGAGCAGTTAGACTGCAAACTGTTCTTCAGAAAAATCCTCCAGGTCATGCACATTCTTTGCTTTTCCAGCATGTTCTGCATATTTGACCCCTTTCCAACAGTGGTTATATTATGTTCAGATCCATCTTTTCACACTGAGGACAACTGAGGGACTCATACAGAACTATTACATAAGGTGCAAACATCCACTGATGCTCAAGAAGGTAACACGATACATTAAGAACCAGGGGGTGTAAACTTTTGAATAGGATAATCAGTGTAAATTGTTATTTTGTTTAAAGATCTTATTTTTTAGTTAGTACAGCCAAGCCATGTAATGCTTTGTATGTCAGCATCATAATTTTAAAATCGACACGGAACCTGACCGGGAGGACCTTGAGGCCAGTGCAAGGACTCCAAAACAGGAGTAATATGATTGTATTTCCTGGTCCCAGTCAGGACCTGGCAGCAGAGTTTTGTGCATATTGCAGTTTATTGATTGTGGATTTAGACACTCCAGCTAAAACGGCGTTACAGTAATCTAGCTGAGTGACAACAAATGAGTTAATCAGCTTTTCAGCTGCAGAGAAATTTAGCATAGGGCGCAGTCTTGCTATATGTCTGAGGTGAAAAGGGGATGCTTTAACAGTGCTCTGAACAAAAGAATCTAATGTAAGGCTGGTATAAAAAATTACTCAAAGGTTCCTCATCTTACTTTGAGTCTCTAAAATAGAGCCATCAACAAATAAAGACAGTGGACCAGCTTTGGGAATTTGCTGACGGGAACCTATAGGCATAACTTCAGTTTTACTGCTATTCAGGCACAGAAAACTATTATTCATGCATGTTTTTATCTCAGAAATACAGTCAGAAAGAAAACAAACAAACAAGAGAAAAAAAAAATTTTCAACAGATTTTGAGTGAATGTAGATTCGGGTATCGTCAGCATGAAAGTGATAATGGAGGCAGAGCGATCGCAGCAGATGTTCAAGTGGAGATAGATGAATATTAAAAAGTAAAGGGCCTAAAACTGATCCCTGAGGAACACCAGTGAGCACAGCTAGTGTCAGACCTGTAACCACCCATAGAAATAAATGGTCAGTAAAATAGGATTTAAACCAGTTTAAAACTGTCAACGACACACCAAAAACACTTTCAAGGCAGGCAAAGACCAAGATCCACATTATCGAAGACAGCACTAAGATCAAGAAGAATGAGAATGGAAGTAGCTCCAGAATCAGAGGCCATCAACAAGCTATTGATAACTTTGACCAATGCCGTTTCAGTACTGTTAAATTTACAAAAATCTGACTAAAGGGGTTCAAAAGATTATTCATTGTAAGATGATTACACAATTCAGAAGCAACAATATGCTCAAGTATTTTTGCCAAAAAGCATTTTCCTTCTATGATATAGGTGTAACAGCAGCAGTCTCCATTATACCAGGGAGTAGAGCTGGCGAATGTAACCTTACATGACCTTAGGGGAGCAGAAGAATCAAGATTAGTAGCAAGAGCAGAAGTACACTTCAGAACTTTCTCCTCCAGCGATAAGGGATGCATATCGCTTAAGGTAGAAACAACCAAATTGGAGAAAGCTGTCTGATCAATAGACTTCCACTGCCAAATCCCATCCTTTCCACACAGAACCTCTGTGATGGTGAATGAATGTAATTAACAGTGCCCCACTGGGATCTCTGACTGTAAAACACTTATAAATGTGTATTCACTTAAAAACAAATGATTTACTGTTTATTTAAAAATACCTTTGTCCTGATTGCATTTTTGTGCTTTTAATAGGCTACCTTACAAGTACTTAATGATACATCAACTAATTATGTAATGATCATTTACCAATGATTTGGTCATCATTTGTTCATGATTAACACTACACCACATTTACATTTACAGTTATTCATTTAGCAGATGTTTTTATCCAAAGCAACATACAAATGAGGAAATAAAAGCAAAGTGAAAAGTGTAAACTATTCACCATATACAAATCCCATTTTCACTGCTCGTTACCTGTTACCAAAATATTTGCATATAAAGAGCTGCTTGAAGTGATTACTAAGGCTGGATGAGCCTTTTTCTCCCCAGTGAAAGTAAATCCCTCACACTGCAGAAACTCCCCTTTCTTCCAGAAGTGCATGACAAAATATTAGGCTTCTGAGGGAAAACCATGCATAAGCTATACTTATACTGTAACCCCATGATGTTGGATTATTGGGCCTTTGTGGGGAATGAACTGCATGGCTATTTAGCTATGCTGAAGGTGGAGGAGGTGCTTGCGAGCTACCTCTCTCCATCAACAGCAGGTAATTTAGGGGTGCCGGCTTTGCCACCCAAGCCACCATGTAAGGCCACTGTGGCACTGGTGGGCAAGGCCTATGGAGTAGTAGACTTGCTTGTGGGTCACTGCAGATAATGACAGTGTTGCAGACCTACCAAGCAGACCTGCTGAGTGAGCTAGACATATGGTGGCATTCAGCCAGTTCCTTCCTTGTTGTATTGAGTTCACCCAGGCATCCACGAGTGGAGCCCGGGCCAGCTCTAGTGCGAGGGAGACCAAGAAGGCAAGTATGGCAGCCCGCCAACCCCCGCAGACAGCCAGGGGAACCAGGCGGCCTCAGTCAGGGTCTGCTACTAGGCCTGATCTAAGAATGGTCATAAAGGCCAAGCAGGCAAAGAAGAGCGGTCCTGAGGGGCCGTGGAGGGACGTATCAGGGGACGTGAGGTTGTTGGGGCAGGTAGCCCCCAGTGCTACTGTAGGGCCTAGCCAAGGCGGTCCCCAAGTTTTCAGTGTTCTCTGTCACAGGCAAATTTTATGCTTTCCCTCCAATGAAATGTGGAATAGTTAACGTTACTAATAGACCATCAGACAGCGTGGAAACTACTGCCAAATGTGTCTCCATGGGTTCTGTCTACCGTAGAAAATGGTTACCGGGTCCAGTTTATAGCTCGAACTCCCCAGTTCAGAGATGTGCTCACCACAGTAGTCAGCACAGACCAGAGCCCAACGTTAGCGCAGGAAGTAAGTTCCCTTTTGGACAATGGGGCCATAGAAAATGTACCCTGTTCCCTAAGAGAGGGAGGTTTTTACAGCCATTATTTCCTGGTCCACAAAAAAGATGGGAGTATGCGGCCAATTTTAGATCTGCGTCATCTGAACCGTACTCTTCGGACATACAGGTTCAAGATGCTGACGCTCAAACTTATCGTGCCACAGATTCAGTTTGAGGACTGATTTGTAGCCATAGATCTAAAATTTCCATATTTCCACAAAGAAATATCGCTAGCTTTATCCCCTCGCACCTTCACAAAGTGCATGGATGTCACTCTGGCTCCACTGTGACTCCAGGGCATCTGTGTACCAAACTACATGGATGACTAGTTAATTCTAGCATGATCCAGGGAACTGGCGGTTCAACATCGAGATGTTGTTCTCGCCCACATGAAGAGCTTGGGGCTCAGGTTGAATCTCAGAAAAGTATGCTTTCCCCAGTGCAGTGGACAACTTTTCTAGGGGTTATAAGGATTCTACTACGATGAGGGCGTGTCTATCCCCAACATGCGTAGGGTTAATCCTATCAACACTGAGCAAGATAAAACTAGTTCTTGGGAGACTATTGGCGTTTATGGGCCTATTGCACAGGAGACTGTTCAATGGTGGCTGAAAAGTTTCGTCCAAGGATGAAACCTCTGAGAATAATCAGTGTCACGTGGAGATGCCTACGTGCTCTGAGAATTTGAGTGTCCCCGGTTTCTAGCCTTGGGTCACACTCTAGGGGTGTCTCCTTAGCGCAACGGTAATGAGAGACACCTCCCTCACAGGCTGGAGCGCAGTGTTAGACAGCTCTCTAGCTCACGGTCTCTGGTGCAGCCCTCATCTGGAGCAGGGTGGCTCCATCCACAAGTGGTGGACTCCATACGGCGAGGTTTGCCAAGCGGGATGGCATGTGTTCGCCTCCGAGGAGAAAACACATGGCCCGCTGTAGTTCGCCCTCACTCCTCCCGCACAATTAGGGCTGGATGCCATGGTACACGTGGCTGAGTTCACATCTGTACGCTATTCCCCCAATCACTCTGCTCCCACAAGTTCTAGCGAGAGTTCGCCAAGACAGTCCATGTCTGCTGCTAGTAGCACCTTATTGGCTAGCTTGAATATGGTTCTGAGAGATAATATCCCTGCGAGATGGCACTCCTTGGGAGATTCCCATCCGCAGGGATCCACTGTAGACCCAGTGAACTGTGCGAGTTCTTACAAGAATGTTTCTCAGCAGGGTGGGCTCCTTCTACAATCAGGGTTTATATGGCCACCATTTCGGCCAGTCACGCCCCTGTTGATGGAGCCTCTGTGGAGCAGCATCCCCTAACTTCAAGGTTTATGCATGGTGTTAGGTGGCTGAGGCCCCTCTGCAGGCCACGCATACCTTCCTGGACCTTCTGTGGTCCTGGAAGGTTTGTCAGGCGCCCCATTTGAGCCTTAGAGTGGATCTACTGTCTCAAGCCAGAGGGCTGATTTATCACCCTCAGCCAGAACTATGGAACCTGTGGGTCTGGCCCCTGAGGGGCACCAGCTCATAGTTTCTGGTCTCACAACTGTGGTTGTAGAGACCATGTTAAACGCAAGAGCACTGTCTGCAAGGAAATTGTATGCGCTCAAGTGGCAGCTTTTTGTCTTGTGGTGTGAGGAACGTCAGCTAGACACAGTGAACAGCGCAATAGCTACAGTCCTGGAGTTCTTACAAGAACGTTTCTCAGCAGGTTTGGCTCCTTCTACAATCAGGGTTTACGTGGCCACCGTTTCGGCCAGCCATACCCCTGTTGATGGAGCCTCTGTGGGGCAACATCCTCTAACTTCAAGGTTCATGCATGGTGTCAGATGGCTGAGGCCCATCTGCAGGCCACGCATAGCTTCCTGGGACCTTTCTGTGGTCTTGGAAGGTCTGTCAGGGGCCCCATTTGTGCCCTTAGAGTCAGCCACTGAGAAGCTTCTGACTCTAAATGTAGCTCTCCTACAGGCCCTGACATCTCTCAAGAAAGTGGGAAATCTACAAGCTCTCTCTGTTGCCCCTTCCTATCTTGACTTTGCCCCTGGATTAGACAAGGCCTTCCTGTATCCTAGGATGGATTATATTCCTAAAGTGCCTACATCGGCTGCCCACCCTGTGGTGTTGCAGGCTTTCTGCCCTCCTCCGCTCCTCTCACCGGAACAAGAGAGGATGCACCTGCTGTGTCCAGTAAGGGCTCTCTGTACTTATGTCCACCGCTCCGGCCAGTGGCATAAGTCGGAGCAGCTGCTGGTCTGCTTTGGCGGCGACAATAAATATGATGATAGCGGAAGCAATCTCTATGGTTTATGAGGTGCGCGGTCTCGCCATGCCTCTGGCATAAGAGGTCCTTCCACTAGGGTGGTTGCCTTCTCGAAGGCTTTCTCCAAAGGGGTATCCTTGCAGGGTGTTTGTGCGGTTGCAGGGTGGTCTACGCCACACACAGTCATTCGTTATTACAGCCTGGTGGACTGTATGAACCGATGTTTACCTAAGACACAACACACAGATAAGCAAGGCGCAAACCATACATGTATTTGATTAGTGCGGCAGGTCTCAGAGCGTAGGTGGATGGTCAACTAAGAGACACACACACACACACACACACACACACACACACAGGCCTATGCCACCACGCACACACATACAGAAGGAAAACTGTACATTATAGGAATAATAAAAGGAGTATTAAGATATTATAAGGATAATATAATGATATTATGAAATAGGGAGTACAGTAAACCACTTGCAAGCAGTATAATATATATATATATATATATATATATATATATATATATATATATATATATATATATATATATATATATAAACCATATGAACAAAAATGTAGAGCAAATATGAAAGGAAATTATAAACCAGAAATACAGAAAAATGTGAAAGAAACTTACTCATAATATTTACATTACATTTACATTTATTCACTTAGCAGACGCTTTTTTCCAAAGCGACTTACAAATGAGAAAGATACAAGCAAATATACTTGGAGGTGGGGAAGAGTCTTGTCTCACGAGAAAAAGTCAGGAGTAATACAGATGAATTTATTTATTTCATTTACGATTTATTCCTAGAGTGCGTACATCTGCTGCCCAGCCATGTAGTGTTGCAGGATTTCTGCCCTCCTCTGTTCCTCACATCGGAACAAGAGAAATTGCACCTACAGTAAGGGCTCTCAGTACTCACGTCCACCGCTCTGGCCAGTGGCATAAATTGGAGCAGCTGCTTGTCTGCTTTGGTGGTGACAGTAGAGATGATGCTGTGTCAATGCAGCGCATCTCTAATTGGATATTGTGAGCAATCTCTATTGCTTATGACGCATGCTACGCCTATGGGCATAAGGGCTCATTCCACTAGGGGTGTCGCCTCCTCAAAGGCTTTGTCCAAAGGGGTACCTTTAGAGGATGTGTGTACTGCAGTGGGGTGGTGTACGCCACACAAATTCATTCAATATTACAGCCTGGATATACATTCCGCCATCGAGTGTCTTGCAGTGACCCTGCAAGTATCCTCAGGCCATTCCCTCAGTATGACAGAGTGGGTATTGTCATTCCCACAGCATATAGCTCATGCAACGTTGACTTCCCTTTGAAAGGGAACATCTGAGTTATGCATGTAACCCTGTTCCCTGAGACGGGAACGAGACATTGTGTAGTTTAAATATATGGGCATACCTGTGAATTGCCTCTTCGCTTCAGATAATAGATGGTGCATTTCACAGGTGTTGTTTTTATATCACATGACACGCTTAATTGCCACGTCACTTGATCATGGCAGGCCTATAAATAGGCATGATGTTACACAAGCTTCAGATACCGGTAACGCGTGAGGGTGCTTCCCATAGTGTGGAGCTCATGCAATGTTTTGTTCCCTTCTCAGGGAACAGGGTTACATGCGTAACCCAGACGTTTACAAAGACATACATGGAGCTTAGATATACTCTGGACTAAGCATCATAGTAATTTTCATTGTGCCCACATTAAGAAATGTTAAGTTTGTTTTTTATTCAAGCTTAGCTTATGTTGGTTTTAATTTGCATGTGTTTTGCGGCCCTGCACAATTTAAACCCATTAAAAAAAGTTATTTTATGAAAATAATCTCCTCTACAAAACAATTTATGATGTGTTTATTTGTAAATTAATGTGAAATGGATCACAAAACAGTGTTTGTAGTTCACATGCTTAATTTTTTGGCAGTCTATCTTTCAGCAAGGCTAAGGGTTTGACCTTGAGATTAGCTTTGTGTACAAGCTAATAAAACTCATCTTTCCCGTCAAAAAAAATTATATAAAGTGATAAATTACTATTTGTTCATACACAAAATAGAATACATTTATCTCTTATTTGACATAAAAAGTACATAATATCAATGTACTTATCAAAGAAATGGTTGGAAATTGCAGAAATGTTTTGATTTCTGAAGGGTCCCAAAACACCAAAGTTTTCAGCTGTCTTTGTGTGAGGTGCCCTGAGACAGTATGTACATTGGTGGGGCTAACTCAACATTGCCAAATGTGATTGGTATGCAATAAAATATGCAAGGGAAGTAACAAAATCACTGGATCGGTTAAAATAATGATCAGCATAGAATATGATTTTCTCTTTTTTTATTTGACTTCAGAGTTGAAAGTGGGCTTAAAGTATACATGGGCTTAATGGGTGCACTTCCCCAATATTAGTTAGCTCTCTGACGATCGAAGATTGCAGCGTTATAGGTCCATATCCAGACACTATAGAGGGTTAGTGAGAGTAAGAGCAGCATAGTTTCTGTCAGGAAATGTCTGGACGTCTTAGGCAACGTTAGCAATCTCCCAACTCCAGTAATAGAGCCTTTACAGCAGGTTGAATGGGTGACAACTCTGCAGCATAATTGCAAAGCCAAAGCTAATGCTAAGGCTCACCCATGGGAGGACCACTCCTCTTTAAAGGTTTGCTCTCCTCAGTGGAGCACTCACTAAGAAACCTGGAAAAACCTCTGGTTATAAGAGACTCTATCTTCAGGCAAATAAAATTAGCTAGGACTTTAGGGGCACCAGCAGTTTTACTTAGGTGTATACCAGGAGCCAGTGTGCCAGACATCTTAGGGTCTTAGGCAAGCCTAGGTTTTCAAATGTAGTATTTCATGTACTGTAGGTGCTAATGATATACACCCTTGTAAGTCAGAGGTTACTAAGAGTAACATTGTAGACGTGTGTAAAGTAGTGAAGGTGATGTCCAATGCAGTAGTATGCTCTGGTCCCATCCTGATGTGGAGTGGCAAGCTTAAAGAATATTATGGTCACTGAACTGCTGGACGTCCAGGTGGTGCTTCAAAAACCATGGGGACTTTATAGATAATAGGAGTTGTTTTAAGCAGAAGGCTTAGGGTGGGACAGTATTTATCCCACTCGGGAAAGTGTTGCTTCCATTTCTTTCAGCATAGCTAATAGTTTCAGAACAGGCTTAGTTAACTGGTGACAACCAAGGGCCAAGGCTAGTAGTCTAAACCGACTATAATTTTTTAAATGTCAAAATTGAAACTATCAGGAAAAGACTATAAATTCAGATTATATATTTTTTAGACTATACATTTAAAATCAGACAATTTGATAATGAACCCTATAGATAACAATAAAACTATATATTACACTGTTGGTCTACTGATGGACAGGTCGTGAATTCATACCCCAGCACTTCCAAGCTGCCACTGTTGGGCCTTTGAGCAAGGCCCTTAACCCTCAACTGCTCCCTTGTAGAATGAGATAAAAGTAAGTCACTGTTGGTAATGGCATCTGCCAAATGCAATAAATGTAAATACATAAGATCAGCAATTAGGATGTTTTACTCAACTTCCCTGAGACTGAACTAATTTCACTAAGTTCTTCATCAAATTCAACAACTTACATAAAGACCTAACATTCAAACAGATATTACCAGCGGCAATAAAACCACTTCTAAAAATAATAAATTATTCCGTTAGCACTGGCTTTGTAGAGAGCATGGAGTGACCACTCTCTGCTGAACATCGATGGCTCCTCCATGGAGATCGTCAAGAGCACCTAATTCCTTGGTGTTCACCTGAAGGAGAACCTCACCCGGTCCCTCAACACCAGCTCCATAACCAAGAAAGCCCAGCAGCGTCTCTACTTTCTAGAAAGGCTGAAAAAGCCCATCTCCCACATCCTCACAGCATTATTCAGAGGAACTATTGAGAGCAGCTGCATCACTGTCTGGTTCAGAAATTGCACCTTATTGGATCGCAAGACCCTGCAGCGGATAGTGAAGACAGCTGAGAAGATCACTGGGGGGTCTCTCTCCCCTCCATCACAGACAATTACACCACATGCTGCATCCACAAAGCTGGCAGCATTGTGAATGACCCCACACACCCCTCACACACTCTTCACCATCCTGCCGTCTGGAAATAGGTACCAAAGCATTCAGGCCCTCATGGCCAGACTGTGTAACAGCTTCTTCCCCCAAGCGATCAGACTCCTCAATACTCAGAGACTGTACTCATACAAGTGTGAACACACACACACTCTGAACTGAACAACATCCCACTCCCATTGCAATACTTGCACATTCTTTCATTGATTCTGTTGCATTTTTTCTGCTACTGTAATATAAATATTGTAAGGGAAATAGCCGGGGGGGCGGAGCACAGATACGCAGGAAACTGGTTGCAGTGATACAGGGATTAATCTTTTATTTTCTCTTACGTGGTGCTGTCTGAAGTGAGGTGTGTGTGGGCGAGTGTGGGAGGTTTTGTGGGGGGTGTGGCTGGCGTTGCGACGCTCTCGAGGACATGTCGGGATTCCCTTCGAGTTTGTGGGGTTTTCCGTGCTCGTCATCCACCGTCGTGTGCAAGCTCACCAGCTGGCGTCTTCGTCCGCACCTGAACCTTCGGGAAGAGAACGAGAGAAAGAAATAGAGAAATTATGTTGCCGTATCTGAGGTCGGAAAGCCTTTAGGCAGCAAAAGGACGCGCACGTGGTCTGCGAGTTAGTACTCTTCCCTGCACGGGCGGAAGAGCGTCCTCTTATACTCTTCCCCCGTCGCCTGAGTGGTGGAATTCTCCCGATTGACTCCCTAATCGCCGGCCGGTGTTGTGACGGCGGTTACGCCCCACCATGACGGTCCTTCCAGCTGATGTTGTGTTTGGCGCGAGGCTGTCCGCTTCGTGCCTGCGCGGCAGTCGGGGAAGGAGCGACTTTCTTATCCTGTGCGCCGGCTGTCGTTCCGCCGCGACAATATAATATTTAATTTATTGTCACTATTATACACTTTACCTAGCTGCTACCACAATAACTGCTATGTCCATATTTGGTATAAACTAATCTAAGTCATAGCATGTTCACATTTATACCATTTTTAAATTATATTGTTACACTTTGGCACCTATCTTCTGAACTACATACATCGGACACTTCCACACTAAAATGCTACACTGTCCATAAAGTACACAGGTTTAGAAGGGAAATTATTTATAACTGCACTATCTGGTTTCACCCAAATGAGTCCTTGAAATGATTCCTCTCAAGGTGTCTTCCTCATATCATACTTGCCACCACTGCCTCTGGCTTGCTCATTAGGGATCAATTTTTACATTTAAAATTTATATCCAGTGTCGTGGAAATTAGACAACACTCACAGACTCGTCCTCTGAAGGTAAAAGGTTTATTACAGAAAGATGGTTAATACAGGATAGAACAAAGCAGGATAGAATATTGAGAGCACTCTGAAGTCCTTGTACTAAATCACTACTATATATGTGAAACACGGAGCATGGCATAATTCTGTGTACCGATAAGAAGCAGTTTGAGGCAGTTCAGACAGGCTTTGTTTTAGGAACCTGGAAGATGTTTAGATGAGCCTTGAACAGAAGAACATGTTTCTGTCTCTGTAAGCAGATAAACATTCTGTACTGATCTCAGTGACATGACATGGCCTTCTTAGGTGTTACCCTCACATGTGTATGAAACAGAACAAGAACAAACTTATTACATAAGTAAAAATGAGTAATTTCCCTTATATTCCCCCATTTTATCATTACAAAATATGATAACTAAAATCAATAGAGAAATTACAATTCTGTGAATACATCAGAACTTCAGAATCCTTTCATGGTTCAACTGAATTCAACATAAAACAGGCATAATGAAGGTGCTAAGACTGTTTTTGCTGACATAAAGTATCCTGTCATCAAGCAAGTGAAATGAGAATCATCATGGTCAAAGGAATATTTACAATAGGTGTGAAATGGATATCAATGTGTCGTCATCGTCAGTGTCGCTGAAAGGATCTAGTTCCCAGTCAGGTTTAGGATACAAGTCAGGTTGGTCATCATAGGGATTGTAATCAGTCTTTGTCAACATCAGTGTTTGGTCATTAGTGATTTCAATGAGCGTGAGAGACCGCTCCGAACGAGAGAAACAATACAAAATGAGCAAGACAAGAAGAATTATTGCACCTATTGGTTGACAGACGGTTAATATCCACAAGCCTCATCCCCCGAGTACTGAGTTCAACAAATCAAACGCGTCTTGCTAGTCTGTGCAGGGTTGCGTATCGTAGACCGCATGTGTTCAATGATAGAATAACCATTATGTGTCTGCGTGACAAGGGCAATGATTCTTCTGATGAAAGGCGACAAATAATGGTTTACAGAGGCGGCCAATATCTTGGCATACGGGCTTTTAACTACTAATTGTCATACAATCTGCAGCAATAGTCAATTAAAGAACTTTGCGGGCTTATGTGGAACCTATCGAAATCACATGGCCTTAGGCACTTAGTCCCGTCACCACGATCAGATAAATACTAAATTTGGATAAAAGTGTGTGTGTCATGCACTCTCTGCTGCAACGATGTGATTGGTGTGATTGATCATTAAGTCTTTCACCCAATAAACTTCAGTATCGTGGTTTGGTTTATCTTTCCAGCTTAAGGGTTTAGCCCTGGACCCCCAGTGTTGTTGGGAACAGTCCCAGTGATGTGTGAGTTTATTTCTGTGACAGGCTTACTAACAGATACCACCTATACCAGGAGAAGGGTGCACGATTAGGAATAGGTTTGTATCTATGAGAGGATGTGCAGGTTGACATCTAATGATTTGTTTCTAGTCTTCAAGAGTAGTCTGTGGTCAGGGAGCTTTGGGGTGTAAGAGGTGCGGTGGCAAAGTCATGTCATCTAACCTCTGTCCTGGTCACGTGGCTATATAGTACGCACTAATGAAGTTCAGTCCTCCTCAGAGTACAGTTTCCGTCGTCAACATTTTCCCCAAAAAATACATGTCTGTGAGTTCACAGGCTACTAGATACCACTTAAGACAGTCTATTGTGGAGTCACATGGGATTGGTGTGTTGATGTGTCGGGATGTAGTGCGTTGTGTGTGGGTGTGTATATGCAGATCATTGCTCGTGAGCGTAGGTCCTCCTAGAGGCGTCTTGATGGAGAATTACGGTCCTATTGCAGTCTGTCTTCTCCAGCTCAGTGCTCGGCTCTGGCACACTCCTGCAGTGGCTCGCATGCATCCACATAGCTCTCTGGCTGGCCTTTACCACGGAGTGAGTGATGAAAAGGATCTAGAATGGCCCAGACCACCGTGGCTTATTCTACCTGGTCCTGCGGAAGTCCTTGATCACGATCCACTCTCCGGGTTTCAGATCATGCAGCGGACCCGTGGCTAGAGCTGGAAGTACTGCCTTTTCCTGCTTGAGGATAGAGTGCAGAGCAGAGGACAGGGTTGCACAGTAATTTAACATTGCATCATCACAGTCTGCAGCGTTGGGAAGAGGAGCTGCCACAGGTCCAATTCCTGTGTATGGAGATCTCCCAAACAGTATCCCAAAGGGCTAAGGCCATCCTAAGCCTGTTTCAGAACAGCATTTGCTCAATCTGTTTTTTAGTGTCCCATTTTCTGTCTCTACCGCCCCACCACCAGCTTGATGTTATGCTCAGTGCCGCTTTAATTCAATACCCAAATATTCACCCACCTACTTAAGGGCATGGCTCACAGAAGGTGTGCCCTTATCACTGGAGATGATCATCATCTCTACCGAGTCCTGTTTGGGTGTAGGGACATGGCCTTCTTAGCCTTCAAACCTCAACCCACGTTATGAGTTGTGCAAACAGTGTAAACAAAATTATTATTTTTTATTATTATTAGATTAATTAGAGAAACCAATGCTTTATCACAGCTTTCCATTCCCCTCTTTTTGACACATGCGTCAACTTTGAAGACAAGGACAGCCCTGGGGGCACCGCCAAACTCCGTCAACAACCGTGCAGCCTGCTTTGCACCACACAGCCTTTTCCTCGTCCGTAGCTCGTACCTGGAGGTCTGAAAGCTGTAAAGAAGGTTTGATTATTTTCTTTGGAGTTTTGGGACCCATAGATGCAGCTGCTTGCTTTGCTGCACTGTCCGCTTGAGCGTTTCCTAGGAACACACAATCTAATTTGTTAGTGTGCATCACATTTGCATACTGCAATAGTTTTTTGGGAGTAGGACTGAATCCAGCAGCTCAGAGGCTAGTTTGTGGTGGGCTATCTGAGTTCCTGTACTCGTCAGGAAGTTCCTGTGTTTCCAAATTGTCCCCAAAGCATGTACTACCTCAAAGGCATATCTACTGTCTGTGTAGATATTTACTGACTGTCCCTCAGCATGTCTCCATGCCTCTATGAGGGCATACAGTTCAGCTGCTTGTGCTGAAAGGTTTGAGGGTAGACTTCCTGACAGACCGTCTCGTGTGCGATCACTACTGCATAGCCCACTCGATTTTTACCTGTCTCTGGGTCACGTTACGCTGGCACATCCACAGAGAGGATCAGATTGGAGTTTTCCAATAGAACATCTTTCAGGTCGACTCTAGGAGAGCAGAGTTCATTAGTCAGTACAACACAATCATGTGGTTCCCCATCTCCCTCTGATGGAAGAAGAGTAGCAGGGTTAAGGACAGTAAATCATTTTATAGTGACATTTGGCATGTATAGTAGTAGAGTGTTATGGTGTAGCCACCATTGGGTGGACAGGTGTGAGGTTTGTGTTTTTAAGTAGTAGTAACAACACCTCATGTGGAACCAAGAGGATCAATTCTGATTAACCTACAAGGTCTCTGCTTTGTACACAGCTTTCTGAGCTGCTGCTACTGCACGTACACATGGGAAACTCTGCAGCAACTGGATCCAACTTACCTGAGAATGAGCTGTCCAACCTGTCGCATATGCCATCTCTCTGAGCGGTGCTTCTAGAATAGTATAGTTTAGAATGAAGGATTTTCGATATGAACACATACCTAAGATAGAGAGAACTTGTTTCTTTGTCAGAGGTTTGGGAATCTTCTGGATTGCAGATACTCTTTCTGTGGAGAGTTTCTTACCCTTTGCAGAAATGTCATGATATAGGAAATCTCACTTCTTGTTGTATATACTGTAATTTGGAGAGACTGGCTTTGTGTCCCTCTTTGGCAAGATTCTGCAACAATTTAATGGTGTCAGTTTCACACTGTGCCCTGGAGAAAGTGGTAGAGGTGCTAAGCTGTCCTTTAGCATTTGGTTGTATATCGTTAGTGACTCTCAATACCCTTAACGCAAGCAAGTGAAAGTGTAAGGATGTCCATCAAATATGAATGCAAACCGAAGCTGTCTTTATCAAGAGATATACTGAACAAACGCATTAGCTAAATCTAGGACTGAAAACCATTGGCTATTTGCTGGAACTTAGCTTAATGTAGTGTAAGAATTTTGCACATCAGGAGCTCTCTGTTTGACTGCTGCATTAACTGCTTGCAAATCTTGTACAAATCACCATTCATCAGGTTGTAGTTTTTTTTTTTTTTTTTGCTTCTCACACTGGAAATACTGGAGTGCACACTGACGAATCAGGACAGGGGACAATGACCCCTGCCTTCAATAATGAATTGAAATCTGGTCCAATGCCCTCAATAGCTTCTGAGTTAAGAGGAAATTGAGATAGTCTGTGTCTAAAGCAGATTTGGGCGTGATCACGACTGGTGGTGCATTTTCTAATCAGGCCTGTGTCATGTTTCCCTCGGGCCCACAGCCCGAGAGGCACCTTCTTCAATTGTGTGTGTGTCTCTAGGGGTGTGGGGCTTGTCCCAAGGTTCAGAAACATTCCCTTGTCATGACATATTACATCCAGGTTAACCTTGCACATTTCCAGAAATAATTTTTTATAAACTCCCAGCATCGGGCTGTACCACATGTTGGAGGTGGGTTTCTGTTCCCAATCTGTAATTTTCCCACTCTGACATAATCTGACCCACATTAACACGTCTTTCTACTGTTTGTTCTTTATTTGGCTAACGAGACATGGGGCACTTATTCTGGGATGAAAAATAAACGCAACTGTGTGTCATTCAATTTGACTCAACATGCACAAAATTTGTCACACCAATATAGGTACAGCTCTTCACTTTCTGGGATATCCATAAACCATTCTTTCTCAACAGTAAGGTCTCTTCCTTCACGCACTTGCGCTGTGCATGAAATCAACATAAAAAATCAACATAGTTGTCCTTCATCTTATGTGCCAACGTCAACAATCGAACACAGGCTCTAGGCTTGTTATGCATGGACCATCGATAGACACAGAGCTCTGTTTCTTTAACAAACGGCATTCCTAAAGATGAGTCATCAGTTATTTTTACTCCCTGAGGTGAGGACATAAAATTTAAGTGTAAAACACACATTAAGTCCCTGCCCAGTAGATTGACTGGGCATGAAGACAAAATTAGTAATTGGTGGGTTACTCTTTTCCCATTTTCACATTGACAAACTACCGGTTCAGAGAAACATTCTAATACTGAATGTCCTGTTAGACCCATGGAGCGCAGTGACTGTGAACTCATTTTTCGGGGATTCTTTTAATTCGCAGTGTTTTATTACTGAATACGTTGCCCCTGACTCAAAAATGTGACACTTTGCCCATTAACTACAAAATATATACATGGTAACTGTGTAAAAAAAGAGGCATTATACTTTAAAAGGTTAAGGGTCGTGACTGGTTCAGACATTTGTGAATTGTCAGTCTGACTAATGTTGGATGTGGGTGTGTGCATATATTCCTGTTCCTTGTGAGCTAACTGATAGTTTGGGTGTCTGATGTCACCTCTTTTGTTCCCAGGTGCTTCACCCTTCCCTTAGCTCTGCCCATCAGTTCGCTTCTGCGCTGGACAGTCTCTTGCAAAATGTCCAACTTTTCTGCAGTTGTAACAGTTTAATCCTGGTCCATAGCCCTGAAGGCCTGGTCTTCCTTTCCCACGGCCCTTTGGCTTTCCTCTGTATGGTGCACCTCTTTCTCTGCCTCCTGGTTGTTGCACGCTAACAGCTTGTAACATGGTTAGTGTGGCTGTGTGGAGGTCTTTTGCCCTCTTGTCTGTCTTTCTGTCCTTTGCCTCTCGGAGGAGCATCTCCGCATGTATTGCATACCTCTCCACTTGTGTGAGGCTTTTGGTGTCCCAGGCGATACATTGTAGTTTGACTATAGCGGCAATTTCTGGTTTAATGCCATTCGTAAAGCTGTTTCTGAGATGTGCTTCCCATGCTGTGATGGCCGCATGCTCATCTGCCAGAGCGTCGGGTTTCTCCAAGCCCGAGTTTGCATCATGGATCTCAGTGAGCCTGGACAGGTACTGTGATACAGTCTCTGAATCTCGCTGCTTGCACTTTGATTTTTTTTGTCATATCCATTTGCACAGGAAAGGTGTTCGTCAGCTTCTGCTGGAGCGCAGTGATTTGTGCTCTGTACCTTGCATTGACTTCATCATCCCACTGTGGGTTGATCAGGCGGACATCGTTCTCTGGGAATTCACATGAAACCTTGACCCAGTCCGCGCCAAGTTTCACCAAGAGCAGTCGTCGTAGTTCATGAGTGGAGGGTCTGAATTCTCTGCAGAATATCTGAAGTTCATCCCCAAACTTTCATCCTCCTACTTCATGGAGCGCCAGCAGATGCATCATGCTGCTCCTGATGTCTTCCAATGTCCAGGGTCTGTGAACTAACATAGGGCGTCCTTCTCTGGCCACTTCTTGCATTGGGGCATTTACCACGGTGTGCATTGCCTCTTCTCTTTCCTATTTTGTTGGTCTGAAGCCCTCAGGCAGCAACGTTGTTTGTCCCTTCACTTGGGATCTCGTGTATAATGCCACCGGTGAAATTAGGATGGCTGGAACATAGTTCGGTGGGGGTTGGTGGCTCAGTTCTGACAGGTTTGGATGGAGTGGCGTAGGCTGGGCCGCTTCATCATGAGGAGGTGCCTCTGAAACTGCAGGCTCCTCCCTCCTTACTGGCTGTGGGCGTCGTGGTGGGGCGGAGTCCAGGTCGGGATTGGCTTTCTGCAATTTAGCACACTGAGAAACAGGTGAGGGCAGTGCCTGACATATTTTGTCTCTTTTATGTGCCTCGCTCTGCCATTCAGCAAATGCCTTCCAGTCAGCCAAAAACTGCACTTCACTCTTTGTTTTAGGTGTCTCTCTCTCCTTTTTCTCTAAATTAAGTTTCAGTTGTTCTAACTGTCTGAGGCTATCTTTTTCAGGAAAAGCACATTCTTTAACCCATACATCATATTGATTCAAACATCCTTCCCCAATAATTCACACGCAAAAATGTGATATTAGGATCAACATATGAGCACCCTGTACATACCACAGCATGTGTCTCAGGATGTGCTTTGCTACATGTTTTTCCCATATTTTTCTTAAATATATATATATATATATATATATATATTACACCTTCTATAACTAAAAGTTTTAATCAGTTTAACATGCTTTGAAAATCAATTGAATATGCATTCTCCATACAGCAATTTGGTTGGACTTACAGTTTTCTCCTCCCTTCTTTTTTTTTATCTCAGTAAAATTTACTTCTGCGTTAAATTTGCCAAATATATCGTGTAACGCTGATCTGATGGAATGAGTCAATGGGGCATGCCACTTGATGATAATCCGCCGTAAAAATACTGCGCCTCTTGCGCTTCTTAAAAAGTACTCTCTTTACTTATTTATTCCTCGAAACTGACTCTTTCCGTTTATTTTTACCGTTATCTTTCTCTCTCTCTATACAGTATATACCCGTCGGTATATAGCTTAGTTTTGAAGCTATGATCTAAGAAACACCAATATCTCTGCCATTGCAGAGGCAAAGTTCCTCAAACTTCTTATAAGAAATCGCTCAATGTAATACACGCATTTCTTATATAATTGACTCCCTTCCATACAGACAGCAATACACAATGACTTTATAAAATTCTAATTTACTTTAAGGCTGTTTTTTTTTTTTTGATGATTCCTACCAGTCAGTGGTAAGGCTGTGTCGGTCTTTCGCTCTGCATAATAAAGGGCAAACCACCTGTGTCAACATGGACTTCAGGATGAAACTTTTCCACAGGCGTCCTCCGGTTTGCTTGTTGTCCAGAAAAGCTGAAAGATTCACGCAGCCCAGCCAGGAGACACCAAATTGTCGTAGAAATTAACACTCGCAGACTCGTCCTCTGACTGTAAAAGGTTTGTTACAGAAAGATGGTTAATACAGGATAGAATAAAGCAGGATAGAATAATGAGTGTTCTGAAGTCCTTGTACTAAATCACTACTATATATGTGAAACGCAGAGCTGACATAATTCTGTGTACCGATAAGAAGCAGTTTGAGGCAGTTCAGAAAGGCTTTGTTTTAGGAGCCTGGAAGATGTTTAGACGAGCCTTGAACAGAAGAACATGTTTCTGTCTCTGTAAGCAGATAAACATTCTGTACTGATCTCAGTGACATAACATGGCCTTCTTAGGTGTTACCCTCACATGAGAATGAAACAGAACAAGAACAAACTTATTACATAAGTAAAAATGAGTAATTTCCCTTACACCAGAATGTATGTGTTTGTGTAAAGCTGCTTTACAAAAATGCCCATTGTTTTGGCTATGCAAATAAAATTGAATTTAATTGAATTGAAAAATTATGTAACTAATTTTAGGAAGTTAATGTGGCAGTTTTTTTTTTTTGTTGTTGTTGTTTATTTTTTTTCCAATTTTAGGTTGTTGCTAAAAGCAGTTGTCAGTTATGTTATGCAATGTCCAATAAACTGTGTGTGTGTGTGTGTGTGTGTGTGTGTGTGTGTGTGTGTGTGTGTGTGTGTGTGTGTGTGTGTGTGTGTGTGTGTGTGTGAAATGTGGATGTGACTTCAGTACATAGAAGCTGATAAAGAAAGTGCAGTAGTATAATGTAGTGCTTGTATAAAATCACTGAGACACCACTAGGGGGCACTGTTGCTCCAGTGAAACATCAGTAGACTAGAGCATGTGTCTGTGTGTGTGAGAATGAAGTACTGAGAAGGAAATATTTTCATCATCATGCGTGTGATTGCAGGTCAGCAAGACATCATCACATTTAACAACACAGTCTTTACAGAAATCTGCAAATAATTCTTTCAGAGACTTGTGTGTGTGTGTGTGTGTGTGTGTGTGTGTGTGTGTGTGTGTGTGTGTGTGTGTGTGAGAGAGAGAGAGAAATTCACAGGAAGTGTGCCTAGAGGGACAGAGAGTATATATGCATTCCAAATTAATATTCAATAATTAGTATTCAATGCCAATCAACATTCAATATTTAGCAACATTCTAAAATTAGTAGAATCGAACAGTCACTAACAGTTAGCATCCAAAATATGTCACCATGCTAACATTAGCATGACTGGAAAGTCACTGACACTGACAGTTGAGCCAAAAATGAGCATTAACCTTTTTATTTTGTCCCTAAAAATACATTTGTGTGTGCTGAACATTGCCTTATATGATTATCACGTTCACCTCTTTGGTTTTAAAGTGTATATATATTGGGTAACATCGGTGATGACACAAGGGCTGTGGTGTAGCCTTCATCTTGCCCAGGAAAGCTTATCAGTGCTGACAAAACTCACATCAGCTCACATTAGCATGGGCTCAAGCCTCCCTGACAGGCATTCTTTTTTCACACCTGTGTGTGTGTGTGTGTGTGTGTGTGTGTGTGTGTGTGTGTGTGTGTGTGTGTGTGTGTGTCTGTGTCTGTGTGTGTGTCTGTGTGAATTTGAGGATAAATATAACCCTTTCCTATGAGTTAACACAAATGTGACAAAAAGAGAGGCAGAGTTTTTTTGCTAAAGGCTAATGTCAGCTTGATTGCTAAATGTTAGCATCCTGATAGAGGAAGAAGAGTTGAGGGTATAAATAAACAAGAAAATGTGTCAGTGCAAAATGATTATCTGATATCCATATATATCCATATATATAGGTTATTTCTCCTCTCCAATCCAACAAGGATGCTATATAATCTATCCCTGAACAGAGCTCGCCCGCTCAGGTGGCTTCCTTTTTAGGCATGATGAATTACTATTTAAAGTTTCTTCCTCAGTATTTAGCCACTAATGCCCACCTGCACCGTTTGCTTCAAAAGGACAAACCCTGGGAGTGGATATAAGCATGCTCGGAAACTGCATGTGCTCTCAAGTCCCAACTTACCTCACCCCACATACTGTCGCACTTCAGTACCTGTGACACCCTGGTCATATGCAATGTGTCAGCCACTGCCATCAGAGCAGCAATACTCAGTGGGTGAACAGGAGGCATTAGCGTGTGTGTGGACATGCGAATGATGGCATTTGCATGGCTGCCATTTCACACTCAGGATAGACCACCATGCCCTTGTGGCACTCATAGCCACATCAGGTAGAGGCCATAGGTCACTGTGAATGCATCGCTGGTATGACAGGCTCTGCCAGTATAATTACACCCTTCAGTTCATCCCAGGCCATGACAATGTACTGGCAGACCTGTTCTCTCTCCATTATGACCCAAGATATGCCAGTTTACAATGGCCAACCCAATATGGATATCATTCAGCTACTTCACACACCCTTGTAGGGCATTGTATCACAACAGGAGTTGAAATCAGCCTCAGAGCAGGACCCGATCCTTTTCTGGACTTTTACTGCAGCTTCTTTCAGTTGGTGTTTGTTTTGAGGGGTTTCCCCCTTCAGTCTCCTTTTCAGGAGGTGAAATGCTGATCAGTTGGGTTGAAGTCTGGTGATTGACTTGATCAGTCTAAAACCTTCCACTTTTTTCTCAGTTGTTACATTGGCAGTGTGTTTGGGGACATCGTGCTGCATCATAAAGTTCCTCCCAATTAGATTGTCTGTCTGTATTTCTCTGTAAATTGACTTCTGGATTAATTATATTGGTACCATCATGAGTTACATCAACAATAAAGATTAGTGAGGCTGTTCCGGAAGCAGCTATGCAAGCCATGATACTACCTCCACCATGCTTGACCTATGAGCTTGTATGTTTTAGATCATGAGCAGATCCTTTCTTTCTCCACACTGTGGCCTTTCAATCACTTTTGTAGAGGCTAATGTTGGTTCCACAACTCTTCTGGCTCATCTCTGCATTTCTTTGCTATTTCTAAGCTGGCCTTTGGATTCTTACTGCTGATGAGTGGTTTGCATCTTGTGGTATGGCATCTATATTTCTGCTCTCTAAGTGTTCTTCAAAAGGTGGATTGTGATACCTTCACCTCTGGCCCGTGGAGGTTGTTGTTGATGTCACTGACTGTTGTTTTTGTGGTTTTTTTTCTTTTCTTTTCTTTTTTTTTCCACAGCTCTCAGTGTTTGTCATTAACTGCTCTTGTTTCCTTGGCCAACCTTTGGTTTCTTTTTTTTTTCTTGGACATTCCAAATTTTTGTATTGACTATGCCCAATGCCTGTGCAATGGCTCTGACGATGTCCCTCTTTTCTTAGCTTCAAAATGGCTTGCTTTTCTCCCATAGACAGCGCTCTGGCCTTCATGTTTTATCATTTTAAACAGCAAATGCAGTCTTCACAGGCAAAACCTAGGGCTCAAACCAAGAGTAGACACTCAGAGATATTAATTGTATAAACAATCAACTAACAGGTTACACCTTCGCAACAGGAAATGCTTGTCAGTCATGTGTTCCAATATTTTTGGTCACTTGAAGAATGTATGGGTTCAAAAAAAGGTGCAATATTCTAATTAGTTTGACACATCTAGACATTAATATCAGGAAATGAAAGCAGAAATTCTGATGTATACTCTCAGTTTCATCTTTTGATCTAAAGCACAAATGTCTGCAGTGCATGGCAAAAAAAAAAAAAAAGGCCTTATTGTTCTAGTAATTTCAGAGAGGACTGTATGGCTGTGATGTTCAGGTGTCCAAAAACTTTTGGCCAAATAGTGTATAAGTTTATATGTGTATAAAGCTCTGGGTATGTACGGTCCTGGATATACATATATGTCCGGGGATACATAAAACCCTGGAACAGTAGTGTTTTGGGAATATCCAGTTGAGGTCATAAGTTTACATATGCCTTGCAGAATCTGCAAAATGTTAATAATTAAAATAAATAAATAATAATAATAATAATAATAATAATAATAATAATAATTATCATTATCATTATTATTATTATTATTATTATTAATAATAATAATAATAATCATCATAAAAATTGCATTATGTTTTTTTTATTTAGTACTGCCCTGAATAAACTAGTTCACATAACAGATGTTTACATATAGTCCACAAGACACAATACTAAATGAATTTACACAAAGGAACCAGTTTAAAAATGTACAAACACTTGATTAACTTAATACTGTGAGTTGTTACCTGGATGATCAACAACTGTGTTTATGTTCTGTAATAGTTGCTCATGAATCCCTTGTTTGTTCTGGGCAGTTAAACTGCCCACCATTCTTCAGAAAAAACCCTCCAGGTCCTGCACATTCTTTGCTTTTCCAGCATATTTTGCATATTTGACCCCTTTCAAAGAACAGTGGCTATATGATGTTGAGATCCATCTTTTAAGACTGAGGACAACTGAGGCACTCATACATAACTATTACAAAAGGTGCAAACATTCACTGATACTCAAGAAGGCAACATGATGCATTAAGAGCCAGGGGGGTGTAAATTTTTTAACAGTATGATCGGTGTAAATTATTTTGTTTAGGGTTATTTAGTACTGAAACTACATACAACATTTATATGTTTCCCAGAAAACAAAATAATAAAACTTGACAGCAAAACATAAAAGCAGTCATTGATCATCCAGGTAACACGTAATATTAAGAAACAACTGGTTCATTTGTGTAAATTCAGTTACTATTGTGTTTTGTGGACTATACTGTATGTAAATATGCTATATGTAATAGGGCAGTACAAAATGAAAAAAATGCTATTTTTATGATCCTTTTTATTTATTTATTTATTTATGTATTTATTTATTTATGTATTTATTTATTTATTTAAATAACATTTTGCATATTCTGCAATGCGTATGCAAGCATATGACCCCAACTGTATATTCCCAAAACACTATTATTCCAGGAGTCTATGTTATGCCCTTGCAATGAGAATATAGATCTCTAGGGCTGGGACATTGCAGTGAAGCCCTGCTGAAAGCCTAACATAACATTCATTAAAAACACCAGAGTCAGGTTCCATTAGAATGGCCAATATCGTATTTCCTAAAAGAGTTATTTCAGAAGAAAAATATAATTTTTCGTGCATCTCTACCTCTTTTATTTTCTCCCTGAATGGATGCTTCGATATTCAGTGTGTGCTTTAATAATAACACTGTTATTGTCTCTCTTCTCCATGAATTATAGATGGATTGGGCCATTATTTCTGCATGCAAATCAAAACGTGTGTGTGTGTGTGTGTGTGTGTGTGTGTGTGTGCAGTTCTGCAAGGAAAAAAAAAATACAACTATGATGTCTTGTTTCTTTGGTTATGATGAAGCAAATTTAACTAGCATTATTTTAACTAGCACCACATTCTGATGTGCTTTGTTTGTTTGTTT
This sequence comes from Ictalurus punctatus, assembly GCF_001660625.3. Lineage (NCBI taxonomy): Eukaryota > Metazoa > Chordata > Actinopteri > Siluriformes > Ictaluridae > Ictalurus > Ictalurus punctatus. The sequence continues at coordinate 5,149,779 of NC_030441.2, forward strand.
TAGGTCAGCGTGGTAATTATTTGGACACAACGACAACACTTTGGACAGCGTTTCATACATGCTGACATTTTGTATGATCAACATTCCGTTAGCATTGGCCACCCACGTACACTGTCACTTCCTGTTAGTGAAGGCCACCAAGGAAAGCTAACAAGAAGCAGACACCATTACATACATAATCAACTTCTGTTATAATGTTTAGAGGTGACTTCAGGGATTGGTTATTTGACACACAGGCCACCCAAACAATAACAGACATGTTTCCATGATTTAATTACAACTATGAAATCTGATCTTATTTTATTCTTAAATTAGCAGGTTATGTATTCCATGTCACTTCCTGTTAGCAACACCTGCTAACAAGAACTAGTAAGACATAATCAGCTCTTATTACTTACTGTTTCTAAATAGCTGCCATTGGAAACATCAGATCAAGTGGAGTTAAGGGGGTCATTTGGGTGGCAATGCACCCTACACACACACACACACACACACACACACACACACACACACACACACACACACACACACACACACACACACACACACACACACACACTGAGCAAAGAATCAAAGGAGACAGATGCCATGAAGCATCTGTTATGGTGGTCCACCATCCAGAACACACACACACGCACACATACACCCACACATGCAACAGTAAAACAAATGCACCTCCTGGAATTCATCATTCTATCCCCAGGTGCAAAAAGAGCCAAGTCACCTTGAATCTAATCCACAAACACACACACACACGACTAAATTGATCGCTGTTACAGCCACAAACGATAACAGATCCATTCACCATCCAAAGGTCACTTCAGAATGCAGGGTACTGAAACATGGAACACTAACAATATAGCTGAGCACTAGAAACGTAGGGTACTGGTGACATAGGGACATGGAAACATCGGGTCCTCTGGACATAGGGTCGTTGAAACATTACTGGGGACACGGTCCCATGGAAGCATATTGTACTGGAATCTAGGGCATAGAAACATAGTGTACTCTGGACATTGCACTATTGAAACATAGGATACTGAGTCATGCAAACAGAATTCTCGGGACAGAGAACCAAGGAACTAGGGAACTCAGGACATAGGGCCATGGAAACTTGGGGTACTGCGGAGCTTAGTGGCATTGAAACATAGGGTGGTGGGGACATACATAGGGCCATGGAAACATAAGGTACTGGTGACGTAGGACCATGGAAGTATAGGGTACTGGGGATCTAGGGCTGTGAAAACATAGCTTACTGTGGACATAGGACCATGGAAACTTGTGTTATGATGGACATACTGTAGGACCATTAAAACATAGGAAAATGGGGACACAGAAGCATAGAAACATGTAGAACTGGTGACACGGGGCTATTGTAATAGGGTACTTTGGCCATGGAAAAAGGATACTTGGGGCATAGGGCCATGGAAACAGGATACTGGGGACACAGGTCCATGAAAACAGGGAACACAGGACATAGGCCCATGGAAGCATAGGGGCATTGAAACATAGGGTCATGGGGACATAGGGCCATGGAAACATTGCATACTAGGAACACAGACCCATGGAAACAAAGGGAACTGGGGACCTAAGGCACTGAGGAGATAGGACACTACAAACATATTGTACTGTTGTGTTGTGATAATGAGAATGTTGGGTGTCACTTACCAAAAATGTGGAGTACCCCTAGAACATGGGTGCCACCAACAACTACTGCTGTTATTGCCATGGCAACAGTGCTTCTCAACACTAAGCATTGCCCAGTAATACTACTTTTCAAAGCTGGCAAAAAGGCAACATCATGTTTCATTTTGTTGCATTTAGCTAGTGACTAACATACATTCATGGACTTCAGGCTCTCAGGCAGCACTGCATTAAAAACAGGCATGATTCTGTAATGGAAAACACTACATGGGCTCAGAAACACCTCAAGAACTCACTGTCTGTGAACACAGTTCACTTTGCCATCCACAAATGCTGGTTAATGCTCTGTCATGCAAAGAAGAAGCCATATGTGAAACGCTGCCATCTTCTCTGGGCCAAAGCTCATTTAAAATGGACTGAGGCAAAGTGGAAAACTGTTCTTTGGTCAGACAAATCGAAATTTGAAATCCTTTTTGGGAAACCATGGAAACCGCATCCTCTAAACTAACGAGGAGAGGGACCATCCGGCTTTTTATCAGCACTCAGTTCAAAAGCTTGCATTTCTAATGTATGGGGGTGCATTACTGCCTATGGAATGGGAAGCTTGCACATCTGGAAAGGTACCATTAATGCTGAAAGGTATATACAGGTTTTAGAGCAACTTATGCTTCCATCCAGATTCCATCCCATCTTTACTTCTGACAGACTCTGCCTCTCTAATATATTCAATTCATTTTTATTTGTATATCGCTTTTAACAATGGAGATTGTCTCAAAGCAGCTTTAGAGAAACATATAAACACAGGATACAGATTTTAAGTGTATGAATTTATCCCTATTGAGCAAGCCGGTGGCAATGGTGGCAAGGAAAAACTCCCTAAGGTGAATTGAGGAAGAAACCTTGAGAGAAACCAGACTCAGAAGGGAACCCATTCTCATATGGGTAACAGATAGTGTGAAAGTAAAAGAAAGTTCATTATGGTTTTAACATGAAGTCTGTTTGTTTTTTTATACCCAATCATGTTACTTACCTGTTGCCAATTAAACTAATCAGTTGCAAAATATTCCTCCAGTTGTTTCTTTTTTAGAAACAATTACTTTTACAGCCGTTTGTTGCCCCCATTCTAATATTTGCCGTCAAATTCAAAATTACCTTATTTTTGTCTTAAAAGTGTACATTTCCTGAGTTTAAACATTTGATATGTTTTTTAGGTTCAATTGTGAATAACATTTGGGTTTATGAGATCATATATTCATTGCATTCTTTTTTTTATTTATATTTTACCTAGCATACCAACTTTTTTGGAATTGGGGTTGTATTATTTATTTATTTATTTATTTATTTATTTATTTATTATTACAACCCCCAGGCCCTTCCCTTTAAAGATCAAAAAAGGTATTCTGTATCCCACAACCATTTCTGCTTTTCATTTCCAATGTATTTGTTGTTTTATTATATTTAATTAAAGTTAAAGTTAGAGTCACATTGGATCTGGAGCCTAGCCCAAGAACACTGGCCATGAGGTGGGAGTATACCCTATATGGGATGCTAGTCCAAAGCAAGGCATCTCACACACACACACACACACACACACACACACACACACACACACACACACACACACACACACACACACACACACACAAACTAGAGAGAATAATTTATTATGCCACATACTGCCAATTTTGTGATAGGTAGGAGGAAACTGGAGAACCTGGAGGAAATCCACATGGACAAAGGGAGAACATGCACATAACCCAAGCTCAGGACTGAAATAAGTAATGCATAAATAATGCTTGTTCACTATGTTGGGCTTGGAATGAAAATTTGCCAATACTACTGTTAAACAAGTGGTGCCACCCCTGCCCTGAAATATATGGTCATGGGAAGATATGGTCCAGATAATACAGGGTAGAAGGATCATAAGCTCCAAGGAAAATAATATAAAAAGTTTGGGGCTGTGATCTCATCTTTCTGAAGAAAAAAAAAAAAAAAAAAAATATATATATATATATATATATATATATATATATATATATATATATATATATATATATATATATATATATATATATATATATTTAATTATTAATAAATAGTTCTCAAATTGAAAGAAGTGGTGCCTCAGCAATTGTTTTCTGTGCCATTGACCAGAAGGATGTGAGGTCAAATCCCAGCACTTCCAAAGAGCTGCTGTTAGGTCTTTAATCAGAATCCTAGCCACATTTTCCCAAAGTATCTGCAGCCTCAGGGTTGAAATAAGTAATCTGTTTATCTATGCTGCTAAAGTACTCAACCTTCAGAGATATTCAAACTGACAGCATTCCTAATTCTAAAAGGGAGTGGGTTTTAACCTGGTAGAAAAATCAAATCAGTAAGGACATGGACATATTCAACTGAAATAAAATGCATGCTGGAGTTATAAATTTCACCTATAGTACAATTATACATGGGGCAAAGCTCTGTCCCAGTCTGTATATTCACCATCCATGCACCAATCCATCTCTATTATCTGTCCCTCCAAAGTCCATGAAAATAATTTAAAAAATCTTGAAGTGAAGAGGTTATTAAATGATAAGTAATACACTGTGATCACCTATGTGCCACCCGCCCTTCCCCCAGTATATTGTGTCAACTTTATCATATCCACACTCTGTAGGCTCAATTATTACAACGAGACATAAATAAAACCCCATTTTATTATGTTCTATATTCAGATTAAGCAGAGTTCTCGTCTTGTGTTCAAGTTTTCAAATGTCATAGTGTAATTATAAGTAAACTACAAGAGGTTATGGATCACAATGCAAACACAGGCACACTCTTTTACACACACACAATCAAAAGCTTAATTTAAATGCTGTGTGTAGGAGGAGAGAGAACCTTGAATGCCTGCTATTCTTTATAATTTCATAATACATGGGAATAATCAAAGGTTTCTCTTTGACACACACACACACACACACACACACACACACACACACACACACACACACACACACACGCACACACCCACCAGTGCACTCTTTATTATTACTGTCAGCCTGCTGAGAGAGATGAGGAGTTTTCTCTTACTGACTGATTCACTTACTGACTGAATAAATAAATCAGCGAATGACCAAATAACTGTAAGACTAACTCAGTGCTTTGTGATTCACAGACTGACTGAATCACTGACCCCTTGACTCAGTGATTCACTGAATGACTGAATCTCTACATAAATGACAGACTGACCAAATCATTGACTAACCAAATAATTGATTGACTGACTAGTCAGTGACCAATGAATGACTGACTCACTGACTAAATCTTTGCATGGTTCACCGACTGATTTACTAAGGTATTAACTCACTGAGTGAATCACTTCCTGAAACACTGACTGACTAAATCTTATGTCTCAGTTACCCACTGAATAACTGATTCACTGACGGAATGCCAGACCAACCAAATCATTAACTGACTGATTCATTGACTCACTGAATGACTTACTCACTGGCATAATCACTAAATGAATCACTGACTGAGCAAATCACAGATGATGGTTTATTACTGCCTAAATAACAGATTCACTGATTTCATTACTCATGAATTCATGACACAGTAATCGACGGACTCACTGACTGAATCACTGGATGATTCTCTGACTGACTTACCAAATAATTGACTCGCTTCCCAAAAAACTGATATTATATCTCAGTGACTCACTGAATTACTGACTTGCTAAATAAATTACATACTTACATACTTTTTATTTAATTATTTATTTAGTTTAATTGTATCTCTAAAGTGTCCGTAGTGTATGAATGGGTATGTGAGTGTGTATGTGATTGTGCCCTGTGATGGATTGGCACCCTGTCCAGGGTGTACCCCGCCTTGTGCCCGATGCTCCCTGGGATAGGCTCCAGGTTCCCTGTGACCCTAAAAAGGATAAGCGGTATAGAAGATGGATGGATGGATGGATATAACATTTTGACTGTGTTTATTTTATATTTATACACCTTTCTGTTTAATCTAATGATAGTTTGTTTTTACCTCAAATCTAATTGAAATCTAGCAGACAGCAGTACATATTCAGCTGTTGCATACATTCCCTTGCATAAGTTATCACCCGCTTGAACTTTTCCACATTTGGTATCGTTCATCTATGAACTAAATTGGATTTCACTGGGATTAAATTAATCTATACAAAATAGCCTATAATATTGCCAAGGGAAACGCTGAAGGAGCTTGAGAAATCCATAGGTCAGATGGTAGAAGCAGTTCATAGGACTATCATAGCCCGGATACACCATGAAGCTGAGCAAAAAGAAAGCGTTTTATGGAGAGAAAAAAAACAAAAACAAATATGACATCCTGCTTGGAGACTCAGGAAACATGTGGAAAAAGCTTTGATGGTCTGATGAGACCAACATAGAACTTTCTGGACTTAAGGAAGTCTGAACAATGCTGTTCATCCATCTCCACCGTGAAGCTTGATGGTGGTAGCATCCTGCTGAAGGGATGCTTTTCATACACAGAGACTGTAAAGCTTGTCAGTGTTGAGGGAAAGATTGATGGTGCCAAATACAGGGCAACCCTAGAAGAAATCCAAGACCTGGAATGACTCAGCTAAAGCCCACACCAATCCTATTGAGAATGTGTAGCAAGACTTGAAATTTTCAGTTCACTAATGGCCCCCCATCCAATCTGACAGTGCTTGAGCAATTTTGGCAAGAAGAATGGGCAAACACATTAGGATCAAGATGTGCAAAGCAGATAGAGACATATCCCAGAAGACCCGTAGCTGTAATTGCAGCCAAAGGTGGTTCCATAAAGTATTGAACCAGGGGGTTGGTGGATGAATACTTATACAACAAATGGCTGCTTTTTATTGAATTAACCTTAGTGTCAGATTAAAAAAAAAAAAGAATTTATCTTCAAATGTTAGACACATTATGTAAATCAACTGGTGGAAGAATTCAAGGGGGTGAATACATATGCAAGGCATTGTATCAACCCTTGCAGCAACAAAAATATGAACTTTTCCCCCCAATAATGCATTGCAATTTGAAACTTAAATCGCCTCTTTGGCCCAGATTTATAAATACAGTATGTGACATTTTGCCTCAGCTATTCTCATCATAATGACCCCAAAATGTCTGTGCTTTAGAAAATTTCTTTATGAAAAATGATTAAATGTCTGAGTTCAGAAATGTGGCACTGAAATAAACCCTGATTTTTGGCAGTGAGTAATGAAACACAGCCAAGCATGCTGTATGTTAAGATGGTCACATGCTGTGCACACTGCCTCATTAACAAGAAGTTAAGCAAGTGCATGCAGTGCTAGAAAATCGTGACACTGTGTTTTGGCAATCCTCCTACTTATTTTTATTTATTTATTTATTTATTTTAACAACCTTCTGAGCTGTTGGGGAAGAAAAGGATACTCAATATCTGCAAGCATAAGAGAAAGCACATTCCCAATCCCATTGGTCTGAGTATGTAATTGTAAGTTATTATGAGCTATTATCCCACAAAGTGCTGTTGAATACTTCCTGGCTAATATTAGCTTCATATGCTATGTACAAAAATACTACAAAGGTATTTAACTTGATAGTTTTTTTTAACAGTTAACCTCATGATAATTTTAAACACAATCTCAATAATTATTTGTCTGGTAACATCAAGCCCCATTATGTTTCATTCTTTAGTTAATATAATAAACATATAGAATGTTTCAGAACATTTTTCCTTCTAAACTATTTGGACTGAAAAAGCAATTGAAAATAAAGCTGCAAGCAGCGTTTAACGGCGCCAATCACCAAAGGTGCAGCAAGCGCAATGCGGAGCCCGAAGAATACGAAGAGGAGAAAAAGAATGTACATGAATGAATAAAAGATAGGTTCAGAAGTACAGCTGTGAATAAGATTGAACAGGAAATTAACAGAACAGAATTATTTATTTGCATGCCAAGAGGTTGATAAGTTAGTGCAATGCTGAGCCACAAAAGAAAGGAACCAAGAGATACAACATTACATAAACTTTTAAGAAGTTGCACCACATTAAAACTTCAGAAATATTACCAATCATATCCATCAAATCACTTTTAAAAAGTGGAGAAAGTCTTATCTGTCTATAAGTGCAACCAAATTATTTTTAAATGTGTTTTTGGTTTATGGTTGACTTTATTATATGACTTTATACTTATTCCTTTTTTTATATGAGATTTTAAATGTTTCTAAATAATAATAATAATAATAATAATAATAATAATAATAATAATAATAATAATAATAATAATAATAATAATAATGGCAATATAGGCTGGATCACATAAGATAGATGGATGCATATATGGATTAAGTGATATAAGAATGAGTAGATCAGTGGGTAAATGTAAGGGTTACAAAGGTTAATGTATATATAAATATATGAACTCCAGGTACGCCCAGTTTCCTCTAGTCCCCTAGTCCAAAGTTATGCGTTGTAAGTTGATTGGCATTTCCAAATTGTCCATAGTCTCTGAATGGGTGTATGTGTGCATGTGTGGTTGTGCCCTGTGATGGTTGGCACCCCGTCTAGGGTGTCCCCCGCCCAACTCAAAGTCTCCTGGAATAGGCTCCAGGATCCCCGCGACCCTGTGTAGGATAATTGGTACAGAAGATGTATGGATGGATGGATGGATGGATGAACATATGGACGGACTGATGTATGAATGGGTTAGTGAATGAACAGACAGATGACTGTATGAATAAATTGATAGGCAGGATGGACAGATCTGTGGATGAATAAACAGTTGGATAGATGGTCAGGTGGGTGTACATTTAGATAAATAGATAAAGGAATGGGCAGCTTGATAGATGAATAAATGGATGAATGGGTTGGTGAATAGGAATGGATTATAGGACGATTATGGACAAATTGATTGATGGATGAATATAGGCATGGACAGAAGATGGATAGATGGATAGATAAATTAAAAGGTAGATATATGGATAAATTGAAGAACAGACAGAAAAGCGTTACATAATTAGTTATTGTACAGTATGTGTCCTCTAACCTTTTCCCTATAGTGTGCAGTGAGTTTCTGCTTTGTGAGGCTTATAAGCTAATGGAACACACAGAATGTTCCAGAACATTTATGAACAGTAGAAAATGTGTCAGAAAATATGTTATTGAGTTTGAACAGAATATTGTTGTACTGCAGGTGAAAGTTTAACATTAACAATGACCTTATTTTCTTTGAACATATCTGTGTCCTATAATCATTGTTCTACAGGCTGAAAAGCCCTCAGGCATTGGTGTGAGGATAAGAAATCTTGTTTCTTATGAAACATGACTCAAGGTCAAAGACTTCAGCAGTGGAGATAAAGCCATGATTTATTTATCGGCGGCACTGCAGATATTTTACTTCAATTTGTTTTTTAAATGAATAACGACTCAAGGTAATAGAGTTCTGCAATTATGCAATATTCAATTCCATCCAGTAAAGTACAGTTGCCATCACTTTAACTCATGCAGAATACATTCATTTATGCAGCAATAAACCTTGTTGTACTTATGAATTAAGTACATGAATTAACTTGTAATGAAAACTACAAACAGTAACACCTCCCAGACTCGCTTTAACCAATCTGAACTTTAGGCACCAAATGCAGCTGCAACACGTTTTCTTCATTTACAGTCAGGAAAGTGTGTTATAATAATAAATCACACAGTGCATTACAGCCAGCGGGGGATTTTGAGGTGAAGATACAAAAGTGTTCAGCTAATCTCATTAGTCAAGCTCGACTGCTGCAGATGATCATGATCTCAATAGCTTCCGTTACAAATGCACGCTACCCAATGTGCTTTGTGTTTCATACTGCTTCGGTTTCAAAGGGTTCTTCTGTAGGTCTGTTATGCATTTCTAGGACAAGTACATGTAGTAAAACTCAGCATGGGTGAAAAAGAGATTTGATTCCAAGCATTATACAGCAAAATGAGCGGTTTCCTCAACAAAGTTCAGTCATCATCTCTTGTCCTGTTTGAGGCCAATGGCACGTCCTTGATTGGCTCATGCATAATTAAGCGGTTTATTAAGCCAAAGTATTTGCCCTCAGGCAATGGAAATTTAAAAATATCCCTGTTTGCACAGCATGAACAAAGAGTAATCAAATGACAATGAAGGAAAACCCTGGAAAATTGATATCCCAATGCTTACTGTGCTTGGGGTTTAAGGGTGAAGTGATACAGACAGGTAAATCTCAGGTAAATCTCAAATGAAATGTTGATATCGCTTTGTCTCATTTCCACTGTCTGAACAGAATACATATTGGCTATGTGCTAATTAGCTAAGTCATTACCTTTCATTAGCAACTTTATATAATATATATATATATATATATATATATATATATATATATATATATATATATATATATATTTATATAATAGAGAACTGTATGGTTTCAATTATTTGTTTTCATTTTGATATGCAAAATTACAAATAACATCATAAACACAAGTTTTATGCCAGAACAAAAAGGAACTACACTCCCACACGAGGTCCTCTTGAGACCTGCACATTCTCATTTCTCAGTACTATTTCTAACCAGCAATACATGATAACTATGGAAACAAGGCAAAGTCTTCAAGCTAGAAAGAAGAAAAAATATAATATTAAGGGTCTGGTAGATGGGGGTAACACTACTTTGCATGCACTATCAAGAATGTTTTCATTATTTAGAAACATAATTTATATATATATATATATATATATATATATATATATATATATATATATATATATATATATGTATATTTGTTAAATTAGATTTCTTACACAGTGAATGTTACAATGGATATAAAAAGTTTACACACCCCTCTTAAAATGGTAGGTTTTTGTGATGTAAAAAATTTTGCTAAGTGAATTCATGTCAGAACCTTTTCAACTTTATTGTGAAATTGAAACTTATAGATAGTAAGTGACAAACACTTTTTCGGGAATAAATGAAAAACAAAAAAACTTCCAGTACCCAACTTGCATGATTGTGCACACCCTTATATAATTGGGAAGGTGGCAGTGTTCAGAATCAAGCAATCACATTCACACTCTCACATGGGAGAGAGATGAATGCACATGCAGAACTTTATTACCGACAGGACACAGAGAAACAGACTCAAATGGACCAGTTGCAGCAATCACAATGAGGCCCAAGGGGGGGAGCGACAATGACAGCGAGGCCTGGGGGGAGCGATGATGATGGTGGGGCTAGGGGGGGAGTGATGACCATGATTAGGCCAGGGGGAGTGACGACCACAGCAAGGCCAGAGGTGGGAGTGATGACCACAGCGAGGTCAGAGGGGGGAGCAACAACAACGTTGAAACAAGGAGGTGGAGTGACATCTTCAGCCAAGCAAGGGGGAGGAGCGACATTCTCAGCTGAGATGGGAGGTGGAGCGATGTCCTCAGCCAAGACGGGAGGTGGAGCAATGTCCCCAGTTGAGCAGGGAGGTGGAGCAATATTCCCAACCAAGCAGGGAGGCAGTGCTGTGCCAACAACAGGTCCTGTCCCTCCTGAACAGGCTCTTAAAGTATACCTGCCTCACCTCAAGAGCCAACGATTACTCCCATCACAGCGCTGAAGTTCTGCTGCATCCATTGTTGGCTGGAGCATTACATCAAGTCAGGTTAAGTGGAGAAAATATGGCATGACTGTGACAATTGTAAAAACAGGATGTCCCTATAAAATTGATGAGAAGATCAGGAGAAATCTGATTAAGGAAGCCGCCAAGAGGCCTACAGCAACAGTAAAAGAATTGCAACAATTTCTGGCAAGTACTGGTTGCTCCCTACATGTGACAACAATCTGTGGGGTCTATAGTGTAGGGTGGCAAGATGGAAGCCCTTTTCATCAAAAAAAAAATCATTAAAAAAAGTTAATTAAATCTCCCAAAACCACGTGGGATAATGTGTTACGGTCTGTGAGACCTTTTGACCATAATACCAAAAGGTGTGTTTGGCACCAAAAAAACCCACAGCACCAAAAGAACACCATCCCCACAGGAAAGCATGAATGAATGCTATGATAAAATGTAAAAGTGCTTCAACAAAGTATTAGTTTAATGGTGTGCACACGTATGCAATCAGGTTATTGTACTTTTTTTTTATGTTTTCCAATAAAATTGATTCTTGCTGTTTTGCACTTGCACTTATAGGTTAAAATTTTACATGATTTAACTTGTAAATTTTTTTATATCACAAAAACCTACCATTTTAACAGGGGTGTGTAGACGTTTTATATACACGGTATATTTCTATGCCCAATCCCTGTAGGCCCCATCTCCATCCCTAACACAACCTTCCTCACCTGCTCACCTCTATGTGCCCCAATCTTCATCTGAATTTTGCTTGATAACTCCATCCTCATCCAAGATTCAAAGGGTCCATGATGGCACTGAGCATTGCCTCTGTGCCGTGTGCTCCCAAATAACTTGGCAGTTTACTGTTTATACTACCTACTGTATATTTTTTTATCCTTTTTGTGTGTGATGTACTCAGCATCATGATGTCCGACAGGCAAACACTACTGGACATTAGAACAAGGATGATGCCTCACCTGGGCCTGCTGTTTTTAACTCGGACTGCTTACCAAGACCACCTGAAGCCACCAACACTGTCCTAGGTATCCCCACATGGAGACACCACCAAAGAAGAGAAAGAAGGGGGGGTGTCTTAGTTAGACTGAAGAGACTAGCTGTAGTCCACTTCCCACCATTCTCTTAGCAAAAATCATGTCATGTGTCAACAAACTCTGTGAGCTGATTGTCTGAATTCTTTGCCAAAAGGAAACTACAATTTAATCTCTATAACAGAAAACTGGCTTTTGGAGGACATACCAGACAGAGCCCTGGAGCCAGAAGTCTTTTTTGTACACTGCACAGAATTAAAGACGAGTAAAAGAGGGGGAGTATGTTATGCTCAGCAAAGCTTGGTGTGATCATCAGATTGTACAACACTCAAGATTTTCTGCTTTCCACATCTGGAACATAACATGCTTAAGTGCTGACCATTCTGGCTACCTAGGGAGGTTTATATCCTACCACAAATGGATACTAATATGCCACTTAAGTGCAGGGACATCAATGAACAGAAAACCATGTACACAAAGGCCACCCTTACAGTAGTCAGGGACTTCAACCAGCAAACCTGAAGTAAGTTATCCCCAAATACTACCAACATATCTCAAAGAACACACTAGGAGACCGGATACCTGATCATTGGTATTCCCCCTTTCGGAATGCCTACAAAACCCTTGTCAGACTCCCCTTTGCAAATAATATTATCTGTACTTCTGGCTCCTGGATCCTTCTGGACCTGAAGGATCTTAAAATACTGCAGCCACCCTAGTATACCATTCTCCAGCACCACCCTATCATTGAAGTTTCTGCTTATCAATGCCACCAACCCATCCTTACAGGCCTCAGCTCTGTCACCACCATCCCCTCTCTGTGTGGCTTCAATCTTCATGACCACCCCAGGCCTCATCTACTTCACCACTCCATCCGTGTAAGCATCATCTCTGTAATCACTGCATCCCTTCTCTACGTGTGCTCAATCTCCATCACCATCCCATTCCTGCAAGCAGCATCTACCTCACCACCTCATCCTTGCAGGTCTCATCTACATCACCAACCCATACCTGAAGGCCTCATCTATTTCACCTACACATTTATTCATCTTTGTCTCCAGTACATTCTTGCAGGTTGCGCTCTCTGTGTGGGCTCAAGTTCCATCACCACCCCTTCCCTATAGCCCCCATCTCCAACACTATCCAATATCCTTAACACAATTAAGGATTGTATAACTCCATTCCCAACCAATCCCTGTCCCATACCTATGTTCTTACAGTCTGTCTCTGCACTATGCACCAACCAAATCTACACTGTTCTCTCTAAATGTTTGCTTTCCAAGCGTGAATATAGATAAACAGCAAGCCAAACTCTGTTCAAGAGCCAGGATATGAGCATTTTTCCCCTTTAATGATTCAACATGCAGTTTACACAGGCAGAAACACCGGCTACTGAACCGAATAAAAAGCCACTGCTTTCGATAGAGTTTAGAAGGAGGATTGATTCACATGCAATATACACATATTTTGAGCGTTCACTGCACCATGAGCTCACTGTTTCCTGGTACCCAACACACAGTGCTTGTGAAAACAAGTCACAATAAGAGTCCTTATATATAAATTTACATAATAATGGCTGGTAACACAGAACTCCATCCATCCATCTTCTAGCGCTTACTCCTTCTTCAGGGTCGCAGGGGAACCTGGAGCCTATCCCAGGGAGCATCGGGCACAAGGCGGGGTACACCCTGGACAGGGTGCCAGTCCATCACAGGGCACAATTACATACACACTCACACACCCATTCATATACTACGGACACTTTAGACATCGAATCGAACCCCAGACCCTGGAGGTTTGAGGCGAACGTGCTAACCACTAAGCCACTGTGCACCCGGTAACACAGAACTTGTACAGAATATTAAACAAATATGGAAATTTTTATATTTATAAATGCAACTGTCCATAATAAACTATACACAGCCTCTAAGAGATGCAGAACAAAATCAACACCCCATTATCATGTGCCCTAACTCTGTCCCTCTTCACCAGCCTCATCTCCATCCCCTACTCCATTTCTATGGCCCAATAAAGATCTTTACCACTTGGACTATTTGTCTGCATCTTGGGCCATTAACAGATCTTCACCACCACATTTCTTAGTGCCCCAACCTTCATCCTCGTTCCATCCCAACTCAATTCCTGCTCTATCCTAGTGTGCCAGGATCTCTGTCCCAGCCCATTCCCATGTACCTGATATCTAGATCTTCCCCATCCACTCAGGCTCTCCATCCCCACCACCCCCACCCTTATAATACAGTCTTATTTCATATATATCTGTTCATATAGATTTTTTTGGTTACAAGTTTTTTCCATGAATATAACTGTGCATATTTGTAAACACAAGTGATAGAGACAGGAAAGCTGAAATGTCATCCTTTCACCTAGACAGCAGATCAATTTAGACTCCTAAACACAAATGGCAGGTACATTACTGGGCTTCGTGATCTCCTGATGATGAGGCTGAAACCCTTAAAGGGTTACAGCATTTGGAGGCTTATTTTTAATGTTGTCCTCATTCCTGTGCAGTTCTCAAGTAGGACGTTTTATGAGAAAATCTTACTGAAGAGCTTTTGTCTTTCCATTGAAAACTGAACTACGTTAAGACATCCCACTTTTAAGATGCTGCACCAAGTACCATTTTCTCAACTTTCTCTAAGTTTGAAGTTTCCAGAATCTGAAACATCTTTGTAATTCTCAGCATCTTTTTCAAACATATGTTTTTGTTAACTACTCAGATTCTTCTCCCAGAAAAACAATGATTTTACCTTAGCTTTAAGTAACTTTTTTTTTATTACAACAATGAATCAGTTGACTCAGATGTTGCACTTGTCTTAACTAACTCATGAAATAATGATAGTTCTCTGTAATACATTAGATTTTTATCCATGCTGTCTGTTTTGGAATTGGTCATGATGGTGTTCTGTGCCAAATTTAAAAAAGCCCATTGGCCTTCTGGACAAACTCAGGAATTCAAGAACCGTTTAAAAATGGTTAAATTCAGGCTACAGGGCATTCCCGGGGGGGGGGGGGGGGGGGGGGGGGGGTTGTAGTGCAAATAGATGAATAAAATGAAGTTGACCTTTATCTGCCTCTGATGTGACCAGTCTCAAAACGGTGACAGAGAAAGATGGGAGCAATAAAAGTGTCACTTTTCTCCCTGTTTATTATATTGAAGTGAACCGATCCAAGTATAAAATAAACCTGCCCTAAGTATGAAGTGAACTAACCTCAGTCTGAAGTAAGCTTTTCTAAACACCTTTGCAGACTGAGGTATGGATCAAGAATTTTAACACTTCAGGACTTTTAATCTACATAGTGAGGCATGGGAGCGAGAGAGAGAGAGAGAGAGAGAGAGAGAGAGAGAGAGAGAGAGAGAGGGAGAGGCATTAAAACAATATGAACTACATGCAGTTTTTCTAGGAAGTGTTGAATCAGGGTGAGTACAAGGGGATTCTGCAGTGACTATGTAACCATGAAGGAAATACTTTCAGAGGATTAGCGTGTATCTGAATGAGACTGGTGCACGTGGTTATTGTCCCTCTTCCTTTAGATGTGTGATCTAGAGCATGTATAGAGTAATCTTTATAAAAATGACCCTTTACTTATTCAGAATGTTCCTGGCTTCCATGGAATCAATCAGCACTGGTAAGTCAGACACCAAGAAATATAAACAGGAAGAGTATTTTTCTTGTTCTCAACCATGAGGATAACAGGAGCGCTCACCTGGCATGACAACTAATCTCTGGGTCTCAATTTGCTCTGAAATGTCCATTTCCATCACTATACAGACATACTCCCGCTAATCTCTGGTATTCCTTTTCCTCCAGTTAAAGCTCTACAAGTCTGGCGCACAATTATAATTTGCAGCTGACGGTCAGCCTTACTTATAGGAAAGCAATCACTCATCTGCATTTTTTTGAAGTGGAATTAAACCTTCTAATAATAATAATAATAATAATAATAATAATAATAATAATAATAATAATAATAATAATAATAATAACTCCTTCTCTAACTATGTGAAATTCTACTATAGCACTGTCTGAGCAAGGATGACAGTCAGCAATGTAAACACTATTCCAGTTATGGTCCAAAAACTAGTGGAAAGCCTTCCCAGAAGAGTGGAGGCTTGTACAGCAGCTAAGGCTGTGACCACTGATCAAAAATCATGAACCTCAGCTGTATTTAGCGAGCGATCCAGAGTATGAAGTACACTAGCAAACTAGCCTGAAGAGAAAGAAATAAGGTAAAGCCCCTATGTGACAGCTCAATCATGATTTGTAAAGTGACATGAAAATAAATATGAAGGTGCTTCATGGTGTGTGCTGCTCATTATAGCAGATTTCCCATTATTCCTGGATTACAGCCTCATTCAGCAGCCCAATTTTTATAATTCTGCGAATGTGTCAGTGCATTCTGGGAAAGAATGAGGAGGAAGTGTGTGATCAGCCAACGCACACTCATACTAAGGATGTGTTATATATTAATCACCTGTCAACACAACAGATGCAAAAAAGTTGTTATAATAATAATAATAATAATAATAATAATAATAATAATAATAATAATAATAATAATAATAATCCTGAATAAAGTGAACTGGACCAATGAACTAAACTGAAATTAGTCCCCTGAAGTATGAAATAACTTGTCCCAAGTACAGTACGTGAATAGGCAAGCTGTATATTTTCCTTAAAGTCCCTGCTAACTTTCTAAAGTATATTTGTAATGATGAAATCATTTGAAGGAAATTCATTTGACTATAGAAATTATTCACTGAAGTGTATAACTGACATATCCTCACTGACACAAATAGCCTGATGCAATTATTAAGCTTGTCTGTATTAGAGAGGAGTAATGTGTGCATATGCTATCTAATTAGCAATATATAGCTAGACAAATGCTTGATGAGGAAGTTATTCAGTGACTCAGAAGCAAAGTGAGCAACTCTGAAGGTGTGGCTGTGAAGATTATCAGTGTTGCGCAAAGCATTTGTCAGACATTTGAGGCAGGCAGTTAATTTTAACAGTCCACCTATGTCAGAAACCCTCCCACACAAATCTTAGAGAAAGATTTAAGAGAGACAGAGAGGGGCAACTTTAGGAAAGTCATTATATATATATATATATATATATATATATATATATATATATATATATATATATATATATATATATATATATATATATATATGCTGAAATTAGAGTCAGTTGTTTTCAATCAATGGGGTCACAGTCAGGTGTGAGTGAGTGCCCTGTTTTATTTAAAGAACAGGGATCTATCAGAGTCACATGTTTGTAGAAGTGTATCATGGCACAAACAAAGGAAATTTCTGAGGACTTCAGAAAATAAGTTGTTGATTCTCATCAGGCTGGGAAAGATTAAAAAACCATACAAAAATTCTCCCTACAAGATCACAAAGGAGCCCATGGTAACTTCTACGCAACTAAAGTCCTCTTACACCTCTCACTAATGTTAATGTTAATGTGTCCACTATCAGGAGATCACTGAACAACAATGGTGTGCATGGCAGGGTTGCAAGAAGAAAACTTCTGCTCTCCAAAAGAACATTGGTGTCTGTCTGCAGCTTTGTGGAAGAATGAGACCAAAATAGAACCTTTTGGTGTAAATGAGAAGCATTATGAGAACCAAAAGAAGAACATTAAGGCTGGTCTGAATTTTGCCAAAACACACCTTGCTCAAACCTTTTGGGATAATGTTCTGTGGACTGATGAGCTGAAAGTGGACCTGTTTAGAAGACAGTCTGTAAGTTGAAACTCAAGCGCAACTGGATTATGCAGTAAGACAATGATCCAAAGCATAGGAGTAAGTTCTAGTCCTAGAACTCAGTGAAAGACTGATCTCCAGTTATCAGAAGCATTTGGTTGCAGGTATTGCCACTAAAGGTAGCACGACCATTTATTAAGGTTAAGGGGGAAATTAGTTTTTCACACTGGTGATAGGTGTTGGATAACAACACCTTTTTTTTTTTTGCTTCAATAAAAAAAGGACTGTATTGTGTTTTTTCTCAGGTTGCCTTTGTTTTATGTTGTATTTCATTTAAAGATCTAAAACTATTTAGTATGAAATAGACCAAAACAGAAGAAATACTTCTTCACAGCACTGTGTATAGTACCGACTCACTGCAGCCGTGGTGCACAGCAGAGGGAGAGTGTTTCTCTCTGCACAATAAGGAAAAGAAAGTGCTAGCATCAGCATGTAGAGAGAATCTACTCACTTTTCTGTGGTCGTAGCTCCCGTTTATCCTCTCCAGTCTTGATGCATGTGGGGAGCAAAGGATAGCCTGTCAGATCCAATCCCTCAGAAGAGCTACTGTAACACAAATTGCTGAAAAATTTAATGCTGGCTAGCATAGAAAGGCGTGAGAAAACACAGTGCATTGCAGCTTGCTGTGTATGTGGCTGTGTAGACCCAGACCGGTCATAGTACACATGCTGACCCCTGTCCACCACCAAAAGCATCTATAATGAGCATATGAGCATCAGAACTGGACCAGGGAACTATGGAAGAAGGTGGCCTGGTCTGATGTGGTCGGGGAAGAGATGGCACCAGGATGCAGTATGGTTAGAAAGCAAGCTGGCAGAGGAAGTGTGATGCTCTGGGCAATGTCCTGCTGAATAACCTTGGGTCCTGCCATTCATGTGGATGTTACTTTGACTCGTACCACCTACCTAAACATTGTTGCAGACCAAGTATACTCCTTCATGGCAATGGTATTCCCTAATGGCAGTGGCCTGTTTCAGCAGGATAATACGTACAGCCACACTGCAAAAATTGTTCAGGAATGGTTTGAGGAACTTGACAAAGAGTTCAAGGTGTTAACTTATTACTGTATATGGGCCTCCATATTCCCCAGATCTCAATCCGGTCAAGCATCTTTGGGATGTGCTGGACAAACACAGCAAATCCATTGAGGTCCCACCTCGCAACTTACAGAACTTAAAGGATCTGCTGCTAAAGTCTTGGTCCTGCTAACGTCTTGAACACCAGTAAGCCACATTAAAATTATTTGCCTAATATTGCTAGGTTCCCCCTTGTGCCGCCAAACCACTGTGTGTGTGTGTGTGTGTGTGTGTGTGTGTGTGTGTGTGTGTGTGTGTGTGTGTGTGTGTGTGTGTGTGTGTGTGTGTTTGTGTGTGTGGGTGTGTGTGTGTGTGTGTGTTGAAGTATTTATACATAAACTAGCATATGTTTAAAGTAAATTAGCTCATATTTGGAGGAAATTAGCTCATGTTTGAAGTAAATTGGCACATACAATAAATGTATAGTAAACTCGCACATTTTTAAAGTAAATTAGCTACAGTAATATTTGAATTAAATGATCACATTTGAAGTTGACTAGCTTATGTTTTAAGTAAACTAGCACATGTATAATAAACTAGCATGTGTTTTAAGTAAAATCTCATGTTTGAAGTAAACCAGCTCATGTATGAAGTAAACTAGTACATTTTGAGTGAACTAGCACGTGTTTGAAGTAAACTAGCTCATATTTTAAGCAAACTGGAACATATATGAGTAAACCACCTCATGTATGAAGTAAACTAGCTCCAGGATTTCATGTTAGACTGAAAACAGCCCACACACTCCTCTGTTATCTCTCTCTCTCTGCATTTTTGTTCTCTCTGTCTCTTCTGTTGGCATGACAACTGTCTGTGACCACTGACATGCCAAAAGCCCATTAAACACTTTATTCCAGAAATTTTAAACCCAAGTCACATCGTGGGGGAAAATACACTTAATGGAAATCGGTCTTTCAATAAATACAATAAATACAAGCTATTTGGAAAATGTAAAAAAAAAATCACTCTTAATATAATAACATTGAATATTATACACTTAAAATGCAATTAATGTATATATAATTGCCACCCAAAATACAGATCTAATAAAATATTTTCTAAATGAATTAATTAAAGTATTTTAGTACCTTTTTAATATTGCTTTTAGCATTTACATATATTTTGATATTTTGTTAATATTCAATATAATTTTACATTACATTCAGAAATATGTTTTGATTAGTAATTATTATTCCATTTTGATCCATTTCTATTAGTATCGATAGTATTAGTATTATTATTCTATAACTATTATTACTCCTTAACCCGTAACCTATATTTACCGGGGTAATTCTTATATCACTGTAATGTTAAAATATAAATACCTGCTTGAAAATTAAAAATGCTTTGAGATTATTCTATTCTATCTCTCTATTCTACCTCCCAATTTAAATATTCTGCTGCTACCATCATGAGTTACATCATCAATAAATATTAGTGAGCCTGTTGCAGATGCAGCCATGACATTGACTCAAGCCATGACACTACCTCCACCATACTTGCCTGATAAGATTATATGTTTGTGTCATGAGCAGATCCTTTCTTTCTCAAAACTTTGGCCTTTCCATCACTTTGGTGGAGGTTCGTCTTGGCTCCAGAACTTTAGTGGCTGATTTCTGTATTTCTTTGCGAATTCCAAATTGAATATGAATCTTCTCTGGATACCTGTGAAAGTTGTTGGTGGTGATGTTGTTGTGTTTTTCTTCACAGTTCTCACAATGTTTCTGTCATCAACTGCTGTTGATTTCCTTGAGCAACCTGTTTTATGTCTGGTTGTTAGTTCATCATTGGTTTCTTTCTTTTTCAGAACATTCCAAATTGTTGTATTGGCTATGCTCAATGCTTGTGCTATGGCTCTGATAGATTTTCAAAATAGGCTTCAAAATACCTTGCTTTTCTCCTATACACAGCACTCTGATCTTCATGTTGGTTTATGTTTTTTAACAACAAATGCAGTCTTCACAGGTGAAACCAAGAATATGCTCAAACCAAGAATAGACATTCAGAGATATTAATTCTTTAAACAATCAATTTAACAGGGCACACCTGGGCACCTGTGCATTCTGTTGCTAATAATATTTCCATGCTTCCTCATCTCATTTTAATGTGTCATATTAGCATCATATTAGCAAAACAAGCTCTTGTTCAGCCCAGATTCTCATTGAAGAACAGTAAAATAAAGAAAAAAATAATTGTGGAATATATTCATTGAGACAATGTTCTCCATATTGACCGCATATGGAAGATAATCTGACCTCTTAATGAGCTCATACAGCACAGACATTATTACGTCTCTGATAACTGATAAATGTTTCCATAAAAAGATGATCCAATTTGGCCGATGGGATGCAATTACATCAAGAATGCAAATGCACATTAATTTCAACCGCTCGATTAATTGCGTCCAACATTCTTCATAACAAAAGGCCACTTGGCTGCAGTAATTAATTATTGAGATGATAATCTAACGTTTCCATTTCAGATTCAATTCTGTGCTGCTGTGAGGAGGGTCATTTTCCACTATAACATTAAAATTGCTAGATTTTTCTTTTTTTCTCTTAAGATATAAAACTAACAATATATGTTACTAGCACTGGTGTTTATAGAGTGTCTGTGTGTAATACACATAATGCACAGGGAGTTCTCACTCTAACAGAATAAGTATTAATGTCACACTCATGAACCATAGATGAAGATGAAACAGGAAAATAACAATGAAGGAAGGTTGGAGAGATGATAAAAAAAGACAAAGAAAAAAAAACAATTAAAGAAAACAGCTGAAAAATTATACAAAAGAGAAAAGAAGAAAGAAAGAAGATTCCTCATAATTTCTGTGCTTTTCTCAAATCCAGTGTTCTTTCTTTCTTTCTTTCTTTCTTTCTTTCTTTCTTTCTTTCTTTCTTTCTTTCTTTCTTTCTTTCTTTCTTTCTTTCTTTCTTTCTTTCTTTCTTTCTTTCTTTCTTTCTTTCTTTCTTTCTTTCTTTCCAGCTTGTTGTGTTTAGGAAAGTAGCAGGTTTCAGTGAGCAGGAGACCAAATGTGAAGAGAAGAAAAGAAACAAGAGCCATCTGAGCCTTCACCTCCACTAAACACTGAGACACACTGACAGATGCTCACACAAACACACACTTACACACACACACACACACACACACTCACACATACATGCACACGGGCCATGGGGCTGCATTGCTGCTCTGTGAAGCGCAACATGCCGGACTGGACACTGCCAAACTCACAGACACACTCACACACACACACAAACGTAATGGCTCACAAATGTGAGTTCATGCCTTCATCTTCTCTTTTATTCTTTCTTTTGTTCTTTCTTACCTTTTATAACTACATTTTTCTCCCTTTCTCTATTTTTCTTCTTTCACTTTTGTACTGTTACATACTGTTTCAGAACAAATCTAGCTATCTAAGCATTTTATATAATCATGAAGTTGTGTTCATCAAGTGTCAGCTTTCTGTATATCTCACTACTGATGTATGATTACCTGAGATTATTATTCACTGGGTTGGGTGGGGCACTTACAGTACACCATAATATAAATATTATACATATAATATAATATAATATCATACAATAAACATACACACACACACACACACACACACACTATATATATATATATATATATATATATATATATATATATATATATATATATATATATATATATATATATATATATATATATATATAAACACATACACTTTCCTTCACATCTCTCCATCCATCATTCTGTCTTTATATCTCACCTGTTTCTCATCCTCTCTTGTCTTTTATATCTATGTTCCATTTTCTTCATGAAAAGGAATATTCTATAAACACTGTGACACCTTCCAAATATAACTACAAGGACCAAAAGAAATAATGTGCAGGGTTTTTTTCCTTTTCAGAAGATAATCTGAGCTTTATCGAGCACCATCAGTTGCCATGGTAGTGACAAGTCTTTGAGTCTGTTCAAAATGTAGCCTGTACACGGATAGTATATAGTGCTTAAAGAACCTGAAAATTATTATTATTATTATTATTATTATTATTATTATTATTATTATTATTATTATTATTATTATTATTATTATTGTTGTTGTTGTTGTTGTTGTTGTTTTAGAAATGCAACCTTACATCTTGATCATGAAAATGTTAAGAAAATGTATTAGAAGTAAAGATAAAGCAACCTATGTATTTCAAAACTGCACGATCCTGTAGGTTAATTCTGTACAACATCAAGGAAATCAGACCCTATTTCACTTAAAAGGCTACACAGCTACTAGTCCAGGCTCTTGTTATCTCAAAACTGGACCATCAAAACCCTTCAGGTGATTCAGAATGCAGCAGTACGCCTTGTCTTCAACCAGCCCAAAAGAACTCTTGTTACACCCGTCTTCATCTCCGTCCACTGGCTTCCTGTAGCTGCCCACATCAAATTAAAAAATTCAAGGCCTTGATGCTCATGTACAAGATCTTGTCTGGAATAGCACCCCCCTACCTCAATACTCTCCTTGCGGTTTATGCACCCTCACGCAACCTGCGATCAGTTTAGGACCGACACCTTGTAGTGCCTACTCAGCGAGGCATGAGGTCCCTTTCCACAACCTTCAAACTGACTGTCCTTCAGTGGTGGAATGAACTTCCAACCACAATCTGGACAACAGAATCTGTCACTATCTTCCAAAAACGGCTAAAAACTCACCTCTTCCATGAACACTTACCTAACCCCTCCCCCCATTATATATTTACCAACAATAACAAAAAACCTATGCACTTACACTGGCTTGTACACCTCTACTCTGCGCACTTTGCTTCTCTACAACTCAAATAAAAATCTTGTATTGTATTGTATTGTATTGTAAGCACTACTTGTATTGTTCTCTGCTTAATATATTGCTTTGCTTGTATTTCCTCATTTGTTAGTCACTTTGAATAAAAGCATCTGCTAAATGAATAAATGTAAATGTAATGTAAACCTGGACTTTAAAACTACACTTTCTACTAAACTCACCACAGTCAGACATAAATCTGTTTATTAATAATTACATATGAAACACTTCAAAACAATGTCATGAGCAGCGTCAGGCTGCTGTGTTAGGAAACTGACAGATAGAGATACAGACAGAGAGAAAGACAAACATAGAGCGAGAGAGAGAAGGTGGTTGTGAGAAGAGATGTGTGCTCCAACACTTTTCTGCATCTACTCCTGGGAAATCATTAAAGATTCGCTCAATCTCAAAGATCTTTGACGCCTCTATAAGAAATCTGCACACTGAGTTCTACAGTAGCTCTGAGCAGATCTGAGAACCCTGTGTTTCAATATACATGAAGTTGACGCTTGATTAGGAGCCACCACCTCTCCTCCTCCAACAACCTCCATCTCCACTATCACCAACAACCCTCTCCTCCAACACCATTCCTCCTCCAACAACCCTCTCCACCACCAAACTCACCACCACTCCTCCTCCAACAAGGAAGGAAGGAAGGAAGGAAGGAAGGAAGGAAGGAAGGAAGGAAGGAAGGAAGGAAAAGACAGAAATAATTAGAGATGTAAGAAATAAGATATTTAGAAACTTAGAGAGAGGATTGGATCCTCACATTACTCAGCTCAGTTAATAATTTTAGGTTAGCAGAACATTTTCTGAATGTTATGATTCTAGCAGCTCAATCTGTCAAGACTTCTGGATGTTTTGAGGATGACACTTCCTCACGTTTTAGTTGTATGAACATTAATGTTTCTACAGTGTTATTCTGTAGACAGGGAAGGTCCTGAGAGCAGATATTGTTATAATGTTCCAGCTTAACCTTCAGAACTTTCTAATAACCACTGGCAGAGATGGCCTGACTTCATCACACCACCTCATTTCACTTCCTCTGTACGCCTCAATGCGTCTCTTACGAAGTCCAGGACTTTTGTCCTCATAATGTCTCCAGTCCTCATGAGAGGAGAGTGTAAACAGGGTAAACATGGTGTCCAGTACTCAGAGGAACCTGCATCAGTATCTGAAGCCTGACCTTGCCAGCATGCCTTTCTATAAATAAACAGTCCTTTTGGGCTATAGGGCTTGTTTATACCCCTGAGAGCTTCACGTTTTGTGTTGTATCTGAGCAAGCACTGGTCTTCAGTAAATATAGAATAATGGCTGACAGACATATTATGAGATGTCCCAGATTCCATGCTTTTGATTCCACTATAAAACTGATTCATTTTTTTTTCTTTTCAAATGCCTTGAATGATGATGAAAAACAATTTCCAAATAATAAATAATGGCAATTGCACAAAGCATTTATTTTAACTTTAAATTAGACTTAACTAAGAATTTATTTGTTACTTCTATCTGTCCCTTCTATTAGCTAACACAATAAATTGAATAAATGAAATAAATTGAAACTAATCAAATTAATTAAATAATAAAAAGAAATTACAAAATAAAAAGAAATGAAATGAATAAATTTTATAATTAAAATAAATTAACACAATAAATTGTCAAATTTAAATGAAAACAAAATAAATTAAATAAACAAATTAAAATAATAATAATAAAAAAAACAGTCACAAATAGTTTAAAGCACATTTACATCTTAAAAAATTGACAACTGAATGCTTCATTAGTTAAACTTAACATTAAACCTTTATAGGATAGTATAATGTAAATTAACAACATGTTACCTTGCTAATTCCCTAATCTCATTCATACTCATTGTATTGTATTGAAGAAGAATAATAAAAAAGACAGCACTGTACTGAGAAGAAACACTGTTGTTACTGTTACCTTAGCCAACTTGCTAAAATAGTTAAATATTGACTAATCCATAAAAACAAACACAAATGGAGAAGTTACAGTAATACATAGTAGGCCTATGCAGGGACAAATACTTTTTCTACCCTATACAGTGTACTAGAAGTCAAGTGGTGATAGCTCAATGTAAATAAATATAGGTAAATAGTGAGGCATCACAGGAGTTAAACATCATCTAGAGAAATGTGATGACACACGAGGAGCCAAAAAAAAATAAAAAATCACACATGAGGAGCCAAACATGGAGATTCAGCTTTTTCTATTATTTGCTGTGATTAGCTTTAGCAATCGCACATGTCTAATCTTGCACTCACAGTAAGATTTTCACTAACAGTATTTCCAACATATACTGTATAGTGCACTAGGTGTGCAGCTGAGCCAGGCCATTCCTATGTTCCCAGGGTCTTATGCTCCCCATATTTATATAGTACATAATAAACACATGACAAAGCATCATATGTTCCCAGTGTTCTACAGTCTTAAAAATAAAGGTTATTTAATGGTTCTTTACAGCACCAGGGGTTCTGCAAGAACCTTCTTCTTGTCAATAACCTATTTTTCATTGTATATGTTTGTTGAGTTGAGCTATATGGTGCTTTGGAGATGAAAGAACTTCATTATGTTTTATCATAGCTTCTTCAGAGCAGTGTATAGATTCTTCAAGGTATCATCCCTTTTAACAGGTTAAAATGAACCCTTCAAGGTTCTAATTGGAACCTTTATTTTTAAGAGTGTATGTTCCCCAGATTTATACGGCATATAATGAACACATGTTTTTCAGGTTCCTATTATGTGCTATATAGAGCTGAGGAACATAGGGCCCTGGGAACTGTGGAACATGGGACACTTTATCATGTGTTCATGAAACATAGAAACATAAAACCGTAGAAACATACATACACTCCCCAGCTAAGCTAGCATTAGCAGTGCTACATGAATACCCAGTTCATAAAACAATTAAACAGGACATGGGTTATGAAGTCTGACATTGTTACAATACTAAATGTTATCCTAGCACAAGCATGTTTTGCTAATGCTGGGCCATGCTAATGGTACACAGCAGGAGTTTAAGACTGACAGCTGCACTAATGAATTCACATGCTGACATGCTACAGGAAAAGGGCTCAGCCTTAAAATATTAGCAAAGTCCTGGTTAGCAAGAATGCTTTTGCCTAGTGCTAATTGCATTAGCATTTTTTAGTGCAGCATTCCATCAAACACTGAGTCAACATGTTTACAGCTAATGTGCATGAACGAGATTATACTTCGAGTCGATTGTTAGGTGACTGATGGGCAGATTAATGCGTAATAGCAGCAGCAGATGGAAACAACCAAGTGGGAGACACCAAACACTTACAGATTATATGTGTGTGTGTGTGTGTGTGTGTGTGTGTGTGTGTGTGTGTGTGTGTGTGTGTGTGTGTGTGTGTGTTAATTTACATCAACATCCCCCTGCTCGCTTTCTATGCAGTATTCACCGGCTTCCTGAGCTTCTGACAAGGAGATTCTAGACATTATGTCCTAATCTATAAGTAGAGGAACAAAAACACACAGATTTATCAATTCCATCCATTTATGTACACTTCAGAAATCATCAACAAGATGTGCATTAATATCATGAATTGATCAAGAAATATTAAAAGCTAAAACTAATATGACAGACATTTGAAGCTAGCTTAGTTGATAAAGAGTGCCTACCTGACAAACGAATGGCATCTAGTCACAAATCTACTTACAAATCCAATCACAAAATAATTCTGAACTGAAGTTCACACACATTAACAATTATCAAAACTTAAGCTTAGAACTGCATTAAACAAAATTACATGCAACAATAATAAAAAGAATGAAACAATAATGGACATTAATAAACAGTAATAAACAATAATTGACAATGATATACAGTAATGGACAACAAGTAATAACAAAAAACTAGTACACAGTAATAAGAATGTTTTAAAAGGTGATACATTGTATTTAATAATAATAAACAAGAGTAGGCCATATTATTAGTCTGTTATTAGACAATAACAAACAATAATTAAAAAAGTATTAAACTGTAAAAATGTACAAAGCAGTAATAAATAGTGCTAAAAAAAAATAATAAACAGTATTACAAGAAATAGCATTAATCACTAATAAACAGTATTAAACTATAATAAACAAATCCAAAATGTAAAACACAGAAATGGTATTAAATATATATATAATAAATATTATATATATATATATAAATTGTATAAATATTATAATATTATATAGACATTCTAGAAATCTAATGTTACCTTTTTAGTCTTTTTTTTTTCTTTTCAGTACTGGGAAATGTCATTTCATAAGGAAAAAGTGTCAATTTTCTTTCTTTCAAGCATTACATTTTTGCATGATAATTATACGCATTTATTTTAAAAGCGAAATAATAAAAACAAGAAATAAACCAGATAAGTATTAAAATGTTGAAACTTATTTTCTCAAGCTTTTAATTCTTGAAAGAAACAATAGAAGAAAATTTTCATTATGCATTCAAATCAAACATTTAAAAAAAAAAAAAAGCTCAAATAAGTTTACTTTAATATTGCTTGCATTAAGTGAAAATGCTTATTTGAAGCTTTTAATTCTTGAAAGATGTAAAATAAAAATACAGTTGTATTATTATATATTATATTAACTCCGCCGACGCCGGTCCCAAGCCCGGGTGAAAAAGGAGGAGGGTTGGGCATCAGGCTAGCACCCTGATCCCGTAAAATCTATCTTGCTACGGAAACAACAAGCAAAAACCAGCAGTCTAAACAATACCGGCGCGATGACCCTGTTTCTCCCTTGATGACGGTGCTGGAGCAAAGCCGAAAGGTTGTCCAGCGGCCGATGCAAAACGGGATACTCGACGCCAATACGATCACACGAATTGGAACCTGGAACGTGCGAACGTTGTACCAGTGTGGGAGACTGGAGTAGCTTCTGCACAAATTCGACAATTACCGGCTTGACATTCTTGGTGTCAGCGAAATGAGGTGGACGGGTAATGGAAAAATGACAAGCGACGGGAAGATCTTCCTTTATTCGGGAGCCAAAGAACATCACATGCACGGCGTCGGGATGGTCCTGAGCAAAACCGCGGCACAGGCACTCGTTGGATGGAAACCGATCAGTGATCGCATCCTTACCGCCCGATTTCAGTCTCGCCATGCTAAAATTACTGTTATTCAAGTCTATTCCGCCGACAAATGAGGCAGATGATGAAGAGAAGGACGCCTTCTACGACCAGCTGCAAGACACAATCGCGGTTGTCCCCAACCATGACATAAAGATCCTCCTTGGCGACATGAATGCGCAACTCAGCAGCGACCGTCAGGGCTGGGAAAACGTGATGGGACCTCATGGATCGGCAGCAGTAACGAGTGATAATGGAGAGCGTCTCCTATCCCTATGCAATCTTAACAACCTTTGCATCGGGAATACATATTTCATTCACAAACGGATTCACAAAAAGACGTGGCGGTCACCAGATGGGGCCACTCACGATGAAATCGACTATGTATGCATCCATCGACGGTGGCGCTCGGCTTTACGTGAGTTACGGGTTTTTCGCGGCGTCGACGTCGGATCTGATCACCACTTGCTTGTGACCTCAATTCGACTAAAATTGAAAAGAGTGGCCAGACACAACACTGTTCGGTCATTTGCCTCCGAGAAATTGAAGGACCACGTGAACGCCGAGCACTTCCACATTGAACTCGCTAACCGATTCCAGATTCTTGACAACTCGGCCAGCATCGAAGAACAATGGGCACAGATCAAGGATGCTGCCATTGAGACGGCAGAGAGAACGATTGGTCGACGTCGTGGAACGCAGCGAGAACGGTGGATTCAGGAGCGGACATGGTCGTTGCTCGATGAAAGATGGGTCAAGAAACGTCAGCGCGATCAAGCAAAGACCAAAGAGGAGCGAAATGAAGCATCGCAGGCGTACCGAGAACTCGACCGCAGGGTCAAAAGGAGTTGCCGAGCAGACAAGAAGGACTGGCTGGACCGGAAGGGCACTGAAGCACAAGTGGCTGCGGACCAGGGTGACAGCAGGACTCTGTTTCGTGTGGTCAGAGACCTCACTCGGGCCCGAAGCGGCTCCACTGGGCCGATAAGGGATACAACCGGCAGGATGCTAGTTAGCAAAGAAGAGCAGGACGCGCGTTGGGTGGAACATTTCAAAAACACCCTAAACCAGCCGGCTCCCGTAGTTACGCACGACTTTACAGTCTTTCCTCCTCCCTATGAGCTGGAAGAGGACAGGAGCGATATCATGGATGCTGAGGTCGCTGCAGCGATTCGTCATCTGAAAAACAACAAAGCACCTGGTCTTGACCAAATCTCGGCAGAAATGCTGAAAGCGGGTGGTGATGAAGTTGTACGGGTGCTCACTACGCTGCTCAATGACTGCTGGCACATGGAACGTGTCCCAAATGACTGGAGACAGGGTGTCATTGTCAAATTTCCTAAGAAAGGTAATCTCGCAGACTGTAACAATTGGAGAGGCATCACCCTTCTGTCTGTCCCAGGCAAGGTATTTTGTCTCATCCTCCTCAAACGGATACTGCGAGCAGTCGATCAGGATCTACGGGACGAACAGGCCGGGTTTAGAAGCGGTCGGTCGTGCACTGAAAAAATCTTTGCTCTTCGAAACATCATTGAACAAAGCTCTGAATATCATAAACCGCTCTTGGTCAACTTTATAGACTTTAAGAAGGCGTTTGACAGCGTCCACCGGAAATCGCTTTGGAACATCGCACGGCTATATGGCATTCCACAGCGGTTTATCGCCATTTTCCAGAACTTATATCAGGATTCTAGCTGTTGCATCCGGACGGACACAGGTCATACTGCCTTTTTCACCATCGAGACCGAGTCAGACAGGGCTGCATTCTTTCACCATTCTTTTTCCTCATGATGATGGACTTCGTCATGCGACGAGCACTAACACAGCCAGTGTCTGGAATTCCGTGGACAGGCCAGGGACGCCTGACCGACCTGGAATTCGCCGACGATATTGTGCTATTGGCGCAGAATGGGAAAGTCTTACAGGAGATGACCACTAGCCTGGAGCACGAAGCAGCCAAAGTTGGGTTACGGATCAGCACTGACAAGACCAACATCATGGCGGTCGGCCGGATGACGCCGGTGCGGATCACGGTGAGCAACCAGCTGATCGAAGAAGTCAAACAGTTCACCTACCTTGGCAGCATTGTGGCTGCGGATGGTGGGACTAACGCGGATGTCAATCGCAGAATCGGCAGAGCATTTGCAGTCTTCCAACAGCTACAGCCGATTTGGGCTAACTATCCACACCAACAGCAAACTTCGCCTGTTTAATAGCATCATCATCCCAACCGCCATCTATGCATCTGAAACTTGGAAGAGCTCGAGGGAAGTCATCCACAAGCTGAATGTGTTTCAGCAACGATGCCTGAGAAGAATACTCGGTGTATCATACCGTGATCGTATTTCAAATGAAGAAATTCTAAGAAGAACAAACTCCCACAGCCTGGCAGAAATGGTCATAGAGCGAAGAATGCGCTTTGCAGGACACATTCTCCGGATGTCTGACCACCGCCACGCAAAGATCGCGCTGCACTGGACGCCGCCACGGGGGAAGAGAAGAGTTGGGCGGCCGCATAATACATGGCGACGAACATTCATGGAAGATCTACGAGCACTCAATGTCAAGTGGGAAGATGTGGAAATCGACGCTGCCGACCGAGCCCGCTGGCAAATGCTTGTTGCCCGATGCGCCTCGCTGCGCGGACGGAACTAACTAACTACTATTATTATATATTAACATATTCGTATTAATCAAATGAATAACACATATGAATTTTTATGCTGCTTTAAATTATCCAGAAAGTCCAGATCATTTGCTCCTTTCATGCTTTTAATGCTTGAAGAAATTAAATCTGAATTCAAAGAAGTACAACAAAAACAAGACAATGAAACAGAAAGAAAGATAAAAACCAAAAGGGAAAAAAAAGGAGGAAAATAACAAGTGTGTAGATCCACTGAGTCTGAGCTAAGGTGAAGCAGCTGACTGGCCAGCTACTATAACACACATTATGACATCATCAGCTGCCAGTTGGAATTTAAATGCTTTAACCTTCTGTAAGTTTCACAATTGAATCTGAAACACCACAAACAGTATAAAGTGTACGATGTCATTATTAGCAGAAATCATGTCATGTGACTGCTAGGAGAACATTGTGGAGCATGCTGGAGTTGCTGCTGTGGAATTATAAACGCCCCACGGAGCTGAGAGACAAAAACAGGACCCAAAGAAAACAGTTGGATTTGGTGAGACAGAGACATGGTGGGCTAATTAGACCATGAGGGAATTTTGGATTCAGCAATAAGACACGTCTGGGTGCAAACGCTGTCATGAAGATGCAAGCTAAAGAGACGCTAACTGGTTTTATCCGTCATCAGGGACCCTGAAACAAATCACAAGTGCACTTTCTGCCTATTAAACTTCAGCCTGAACAAGGGCTGAAATGCTAAATGCTAGTTCCAAACCACAGCCGTATTCACTATATAGGCCACATAAACACCATCATCAGTCCACTGTGCATGTATCTCAAAGCCACTCTGTATAAACTGATGGTACTCTATGGGTAACACAAAAACGTCATTTCTGCAGAGGTTTGTGTTTAATTTTGATTTGTTTTTTTTGTTTGTTTTTTTACACTATAGCCCTCATAATACTTTTGAGCATTGTGGTAAAATTTTATAACTGACAAAATGATGGTTAGCATAATGTCAGCTAGTGTTACAACCTGCTATTTTTGGGATGGGAAGTTTTTGTGTGCTGTGACATACTTTGTGTGCAGGTCCAAACTCCCTCACAGACTTTCCAGCCTGCCCTAGCCTGCCTTTCTCCTGCCTCCCAGGATGACCTCACTGATTGGCAGTCATATTTAAAGAGGAAGAGGAGTGAGAATGGGGTGGGATGTTGGAGGTGGTTACATGTGTTGGTAGTTAGAAATTGTGTTTGGTTGTGCTGCTTGCATGCTATTTTCTAACGGCTGTTCTGGTTTTTGACTTTTGCCTGGTTTTTGGACTTTGAGTTTGGTTGTCCCTGTATCTGTTATTGTGCATTCTCTTCACTATTGTATATATGTTCACTTGGTTCACCAGCAGTAGGGGTGTGGCTGCCTTTTCTTTTGGGAGAGGGTCCTTTTGTCTCTATTTTTTATTTTTTTTTTGCTTAGGTAGTTCTGGAAGTAGAGAAGTATCCTTGTATTTTTTTTCTTTTCCTTTTCGGTAAGCTAGCTACCTAATAATAATAGAATTCTTTTGTTTATTATTTTGGCCTTGGCCCACCCTGAAGTTATGCCTGGTTTGGTTAATTTGTACAGTTATATGTATATAATTGTCTGTTACACTATACCACAACCTTTTTCATAGAACCTTGTTTGTGCTGTTGTTCCTGGCTTCCCTTATTTAAGGATCCAATTGAATCCTGAGCTGGTTACTTTGTTCGGCCTAACCTAGATTGGGCCGTAACAGCTAGCGAACTAGTATTCTATGAATAATTTTTTTCTTTAACATTTTGAAAAGCTGGAAGAGTACTTGAATCTTGTATTTAAAAAAGTATTCTGCAGAATTCAGTGTCGTTTAAAGCTTTCCAAGTATGGCTATGTATGGGAAATGCTAGTTGTCTCTTGATAAAAACACTTCCTGGTAATAATAATTAATTCCTTAGATTTATATAGTGCATTTCTAGGCACTCAAAGTACTTTACATTGTATGGGGTGAAATCTCTTCAACCTCCACTAGTGTGTAGCATCCACCTGGATGATGCATGAATCAGATGGTAGTGAATCAGAGTTTCAGAATCAACTGTGTGCAGGTGATGGTGAGACTTTCAAATGTTTTCAGCGAAGGTGAGATGGAATAACGCCCCTGTTTGCTTTATTTGCGTCTCCGCTTGGGAATTGATGCATTTTTCAGTGAGCAATCTGTTGAGTGAAAGTCCTTCGAGCCGCGGCGTTGAATAATACATGGTTCAGAAAACGCAGCCTCTGTACAAAAAACTATGAATTAATCACGACTTAGATTGTAAACACTCTCACATCTTTGAATATGAACTGTTTATGGTCTGTGTGTGTGTGTGTGTGTGTGTGTGTGTGTGTGTGTGTGTGTGTGTGTGTGTGTGTGGATAAGCTGCTTCCTATGTTTCAGAGGAAGTGATTGAAAAGTTCACCAAAAATAAGAATGGTAAAAAAAAGTTGAGGAGCCTGAATTCTGGATTTACAAAGTGACCAGCATCCCTGAGTCAAAGAGCAGAGCTCAGCTAATATGATTAGCTAATCACTAACCAGATCAAGCGACATCACAAGTTGACTTTCTTTTCACATATTCGGCTCATTATAGCACTTTTTTAGCATAAAAAAGCTTCAACATACACCAGCTAGAGGACTTATCTAGCGACATGTCAGCATTTTCTAATGTAAGTAGTTTGCTAGCTAGCATAGTGCTGTCTTTCAGTGCTATCATCATATTACATACTTTAAAGCGTAGTATTTCATTCTAAGCCATATTTCACCTTGAATAATATAGTGATTACTGTGTGTGGTTTGGGGCACAATCACAGTGTACTATAGTGAACAGTGTGTTTATGTCACCTGAATGATCTCATTGTTGAGAAATATCAATCAAGAGAGTGTTAGACATTTTTCCCAAGGCATCAAGGCATTGGATATACCAAGGGACACTGTAAAGACAATAATCAACAAGTGGAGGAAATATAGTATGTCTGTGACACCGTTAAGAACAGAATGTCCCTTTAAAATATATGAGAATACCAGGGGAAAACTGGTCAGTGAGGCTGCTAAGAGGTCTACAGCAACATTAAAATAATTGCAGCAATTTCTGGCAAGTACTAGTTGCTCCCTACATGTGACAACAATCTCCTGAAATCTTCATATCTCTGGGTTATGGGTAGGGTGGCAAGATGGAAATCTTTTTTTAACCAAAATAAAATAAATTAATAATGCATCCAATCTCCCAAAACCATGTGGAATAATGTGTTATGATCTGATGAGACCAAAGCTGAAAATTTTGGCCATAATACCAAAAGATATGTTTGGCAAACAAACAAATAAAAACAAAACAGCACATCACTAAAAGAACTATATCCACACGGGGAAGCATGGTGGTGGCAGCATCATACCTGTGGCTGTTTTTCTTTAGCTGGAACTGGGGCTTTAATCAGGGTGGAGGGAAAAATTAATAGCTCCAAATACCAGTTAATTTTGGCACAAAAACTTAAGACTTCTGCTAAAACACTTAAGATGAAGAGGAATTTCACCTTTCAGCATGACAATGACCCAAAGCAAACCTCCAGATCAACAAAGGAATGGCTTCACCAAAACAAGATCAAGGTTTTAGAATGGCCCAGTCCAGAGTCCAGACCTAAATCCAATCAAAAAATCTGTGTGGTGATCTGTGTGGTGAGCACTGTCCAAAGGATGCCCAGCCAATTTGACAGAGTTAGAATGCTTTTGCAAGGAAGAATGTCAAAATATTGCTAAGTCAAGATGTGCCAAATTAATTGACTCTTAATCAAAAAGATTTTGTGAAGGTTCTTCAACTAAGTATTAGTTTAGGGGTGTGTACACTTATGCAACCAATTATTGTACATTTTTTATATTTCCCCCTAAAATGATTCTTATTGTTTTTCACTTTAATTAATGGGCTAAAATTTCACAATAATGGTAGAAAAGGAACTGACATGATTTATCTTGGTTTAATTTTTTCACATCACAAAAACAGGGATGTGTAGTCTTTTTAAATCCACTGTATATACTGAAATGGGTATGTGGTTTGGGACAACTTGTTTTGTTCAAGTATCCTTACGTATGTTGTATCATGTCTACCATAAAAACACTAAGAAATGGACCATAGTCTTATAGTTATGAGTATGTGTTACTTGTTCTATAAATTTGTGGTGTTTATATTAACACAGATTTGCATAAATCTGGAAAAAAAAACAAAACAAAAAAAAAAAAAAACAGGTGGTTGGACCTACACCAAAATTCCCTGTAGTGTGGCATGATCTCCTAATGTTTGGAGATTAATTAGCCTAGAATGATTGGAGAAGACTTACTAGTTGCGATAAACTGCAGAGCCAAAGTGGAATATGCTTCATTAAATGCTTAACAACAAAAAAAAAAAAAGCAAATGGAAAAAACCCTCAAATTAGACCAAAACCCTGGCTCATTCTTTCCCCAATCTGTCTCCATCATCTCCATCATCTGTTTTAATTAAGACATCACTCTTGAATCACAAATAAATTTACTTGTAAAGCAAATTCCTTTACTCCAAAATGCATTTAATCTCCTTGCTCTGCATTTCTCACTCCATCATATTCCATCTGTAATATATTCAATTATGAAAGAAATGAGAAAACATGGCCGCCTCCGTTTAAAAAGTTGATCATGCCCAGTCATGCTTGGAGGATCTGATGTCATCATCCCCCCTCTCCACATTTCATTATGGTTGTTATGCTGAGTACACAATAAAAGATCTGCTGGAATCATGCCCCGATTTTTATGTGGCGTCTGAGGACACTGAGTCTCGTCTCGGCCATGTAGCGGATTGTCGGGTCTCCACAAAGATCCCTAAAATCAGCAGAGAACTCGAAGGCATGCAGGTTTAATCCAAATGCCATCATCCACAGAAAAAAAAAACGATGCAATGTAAAATCTACACAGAATCAAACACCAATACCTGAAAATGTATTAATGTGATGGTAAGGCAGGGTTTTAATGAGGATTGAGTAGAATGTTGTATTTTTCCAGTGAGAACTCTTTATTCACTCACTGAAAAAAAAAATAGAAATAGAATCATGGGCTCCAAGAAACCCCATGTTCCTAGACCCCATATGTAATCAAAATATTTCAGATCACTATACTTCCAAAACTATATTCCAGAGCAATATATTCCCATGTTCCTAGAAGCCTAAGTTTCCAAAACCCCATGTTTCCAGAACCCTATATTCCCAGGCCCCTATGTACCCAAAATCTACCAGAGTGCTATGTTTCCAAAAACAATATGTTCTTAGAAACCTATGTTCACAAAATCCTATTCTCTCAAAACCCTATGTTCCCTTAACCCTATTTTTCCCAAAACCCATGCCTCTACAACATTATGTTCCCAAATAGTCATGGTTCTAGAGCCCTATATTCCAAGAACCATATGTTCCCAAAGGCATATGTTAAAAAATTACCCATATTCCCCAAAGTCCATATCCCTGGACTGCTATGTTACCAAAACCCTACGTTCCCAGAACCCCATGTTCCCAGAACCCTATCTTCTCAAAACCATATGTTTCCAGGACACTATATTTCCGTATTATAATGTACAAAACTTATTAAACTATTAATACAAACATGATGTTTTAATGTTTTGGCCTGTCCATGTAATGTGCTGACCTAGGGAGGCAGATAAGTCATGTTTTTAATTAAATAAGTTGTTTTGGCATTTTGCCATTACACAATGAGTGTCATGCCCTTGTCCCCTGAATGCTGGGAAGTTTGCAGAACTTGGTTGGTACAGTTCTACCTAAGAGCACCATAAGAACAATACTAGAGCACATTTCATTATAAGATCCTTTAAAGTAAATTGTGTGGAAAGTTTCCTTGTATCTCCTTGATGTAACAAATAAATATACTAAAACGTTTTTTTTTTTTTTAAATCTGCATACTACTTTAAAACATTTATACATTTGCAATGTACTGTATATCACATTAGTATTACCGTATTATTAATAATTACCTAATTATTATACGTATTCTTATTCTACCTTTTTCTACCTTCTTCTTCTTGCTAGAGTGTCTATGGCAGCGCATAGAACCATCTTTTAAAAAGTTGTGAAATTTGGCACACTGGTTGGAGAGGGTCTAAGGAACATTCAGACTAAATTGGCTACTACATGGCTAAAATGCTTTCATCTAAGTTCCATTTTTGCTCCTCCTACTCCAAATTTTGTCCAATCTTGATCAAATTACCAATTCCTGACCAGTCAAATCATCTTCACATCATCTTGAGACCTGTCTAAAAGAATTATCAAAGGAACGCTAATATTCAAAGACATTTTCTGATAACAGTCTGGCAAATGCGTGAAATTATAAATCATCCTTGAGTCCCTTTGCCTATACTTATGGTTCGTATTTGCCTATACTTTCCTATGATTGCTTATGCAACAATTGTAGCATGTCTGTGAATGTGTGGGTCACCGAGTCTGGGTGCCTGGCCCCAAAAACGTAGCTTGCAGCTAAATTATTATTATTATTATTATTATTATTATTATTATTATTATTATTATTATTATTATTATTATTATTATTATTATTCCTCAATAAAATTAATTTAGCCATTTTTAATATTTATGAAAACAAAGTTTTAAAGTTTTATGTTATTCTAAAATTTGTAAAAAAAAAAAAAAAAAAAAAAAAGGTTTTGCAATGTATGAATTAATATAACTAAACTGTAAATATAACTTAAAAAATTGGTCCAAGAATCCAAGAGTCCAAGAATCTTACGTGAGTATAAGTAGAATGATAGAATGATTTTGTTAATAAAAAATTTACATATGTAATTTTAAAAAATTACACATTGAAACATTTATAATAATAATGGAAATTCAAAAATTAATAAAAGAAAAAAAAATATGTGACCCCTGTGTCTAGTCTCAGAGAAAGAGTTATGGCCTCTGTGTCTACAGTCTCAAAGAAGGAGGTGTGGCTCATGTACCTGTTAGTTCTAGTGAATGAGAAATTAGACTGTGGCTATTTATGTATTTATTTTATTTTATTTATATTTTATAACATATCAGACTATTGAAAGTAAACAAAAAGCAAACATGGTGGAATACATCATATGAAGGACGCTCCCATTAAAAAAAAAATATAGAGAGTCTCTCAAAAACATGTATTTGACACAATAGATGAGTCAATGATTTCACAAAACTGTTTAGCTTTTTATCTTATTTTCACTACTGAGTGGGACATAAATCTGTCCTGAAATGCTTTTTGTGTCAACCTCTGAAGTTCTTCAAGAGTTTTTACCACTGTAATCACAATCTACGTGTTCTGTTATCATCAAATCACTAAATCAGTCACACACACACACACACACACACACACACACACACACACACACACACACACACACACACACACACACACACACACATACACACAGCCACACATACCAGAGTTTCCACTAAGAGTTTTTGGTGTTGGTCCCAGTGTCTGGGAACGATGCAGTTCATTTTAAATATATTTATATTGTATATGTGAATATAAGTGAATATTTTACCCAACACTGTGTCCAGCAGGCTCTTCATTTGCCAGGCACTCAGAGATTTACAAGACAAATACCACCATTTACTGGTTAATGGAAACCCTGACACACACACACATACAAACACATACATACACTCTCTCTGTAGCAAAAGCCTCAGTCAATCATCGGGTCTTGTCCAAATCGTTGGGCGAGTGCCTTACTCGAGCTGCACTAATGACAAGAATAAACCCCAGTGGCCCTTCCACTTAGGCAGCAAGAGTGTACACAGCAACACACACACAATCAAAAACCATAGACTTCAGTACCACTTCTTTTCACACACATCAAGGTACTGCTGAGGTAAATCACACCACCGTTGCCATGGTAACAGATGCAGGACCACACTAGTTGAGATGTTGGTGTTGAAAATGAAAAGCAAAATATTCTGCCTGTCAATTACAGCAACAGAGAGAGGGCGAGAGACAGACTCAGAAAGACAGACAGAGACAGAGACCGAGACAAGGAGAAAGAGGGGAGAGAGAGAGAGAGAGAGAGAGAGAGAGAGAGAGAGAGAGAGAGAGAGAGAGAGAGAGAGAAAGAGAGAGAGTTTATTATTATTATTATTATTATTATTATTATTATCATTATTATTATTATTATTATTATTATTATTATTATGAGAAATGGGAATTGACCTCATTAGCATGCTACTCAAAGTGTGTCATTACAGCAGCCATAATGTAGTGTTTCCAAATTATACATCTCCAAGAAAACAGCATCATTCTGCTGAGTCCTGAACTGTGTGTTTCTGTACGGTGATGGAGTGATGAAGCAATGGAGCTGAGACGTTACTGTGGAATAATATTAGTGACACCATATGATTCAAAATTACAGATGTAGGTGCTGCCTTTGTACAAGTTGATCATTGTGATGTGGTTGGTGAGAGATTCAAAAGATTCAAGCAAAGTTTCACAACTGTCAATTTGTACTAAGGCACCACCCACATCTGTGACATCACAACCATCAACTCATGATTTTGATCAGACAGTGTCACAAGGCTGAGTAATAAAGTAATAGAAATGTCAAGCAAAAAAAAAAAAACAAAACAAAAAAAAAATCTACAATAACAAGTGGAAATAAATTCAAAATCATGCATAAGGGCAAATTTAGACCAAGACCAAGCAGAGACTCCTGCAGTACCAGCTATGACAACATAACTAAAAGGGAGAGCCAGAACTCCTAATAATCTCTCTCTCTCTCTCTCTCTCTCTCTCTCTCTCTCTCTCTCTCTCTCTCTCTCTCTCTCTCTCTCTCTCTATACACCTGATATTCCTGGTTCCTGACTCATGCTCTCTGGACTTGCCTAGCCCATCCTGATGCTCTACTTCTTCTTGGAGCTTCCTTCACCTGAGAATCACTCACTGCTGCTCAGGATGTCCCCACATGAATAGCCTAAAGATTGCTGTAGATGGTATTATTTGGATAATCTAAAGATTGCTCTACTGAAAAAAAGTGTATGCCCAAGTTTCATTCATTACTCACTTGAATACTATAAATTGAAACTCTAATGACATTTTTAAAAATGGTGCTTGTGCTGAAGATCCTTTCAACACAGTACTGTTTAACTTTACAGCATGTAGTTGTGAAAAAGTAATGACTCATAATCGCACTATCCAGTGTCACCCAGAAGAGGATGGGTTCCCTTTTGAGTCTGATTCCTCTCAAGGTTTGTTCCTCATATAATTTCTAAGAGTTTTTCATTGCCACTGACAGTGTTACGTATTCTACGTAATGGAGGTTAGGACGGATGCAAGTGCAGTTAAAGACTTTAATTTGAGAGAGACAGGCAGACAAATCCAAATCATGAGACAAGAGCATGGTCATAATCAGGCAATGGGTCATGTGAACTACAAACAGGCATAAACTGGGCAAGGCTAGGATCAGAAAAGAGGAACAAGATACAAGGTCAATAAACAGGAATGAAAAAAGAGAAACAAGAAACAACCACTTGGAAAGGAGATAACACTCAATACGAGAATACCCACTCCATCATACCGAGGGTACATCCGGTTCAAAAAGACCCAAGACTGAGGGACACTGCAAGACACTCGAGCTTGGGGCTGAATGAATATCAAGTGTGAAATATCGAATAAATGTGTGTGGGGTAGACCACCCTGCAGCAGCACACACATCCTGTAAGGATACACCGTTGGATAAAGCTTTTGAGGAGGCGACCCCCCAATAGTGGAATGAGCCCTTATGCCCAGAGGTGTAGCGAGCTCGTGCACCTCATAAGCGATAGAGATTGCTTCCACTATCCAATTAGAGATACACTGCTTTGACACAGCATCACCTCTACTCTTGCCGCCAAGCAGACCAGCAGCTGCTCCGACTAACACCAATGGCCAGAGCGGTTGACAGAAAGCCTGCAACACCACAGGCTGGGCAGCAGATGAAGGCACTTTAGGAATATAATCCAGCCTAGGATACAGGAAGGCCTTGGCTAATCCAGTGCTAAAGGCAAGGCAGGAGGGGGCAACTGAAGGACCACAGAAGGTCCCTGGAAGGTATGCACGGCTTGCAGATGGGTCTCAGCCGCCAGACACCATGCATAAACCTCGAAGTTAGAGGATGTTGCCCCACAGAGGCTCCATCAACAGGTGTCTGGCTGGCCGAAATGGTAGCTATGTAAGCCCTGATTGTAGAAGGTGCCCACCCCACTGAGAAACGTTCTTGTAAGAACTCCAGGACTGTAGCTATTGCGCAGTTCACTGGGTCTAGCTGGCGTTCCTGACACCGCAAGACAAAAAGCTGCCACTTCAGTGCATATAATTTCCTCGTAGATGGTAGTCTAGGGTTCAACATGGTCTCTACAACCACAGTTGTGAGACCAGAATCCATGAGCTGGTGCCCCTCAGGGGCCAGACCCACAGTTTCCATAGTTCCGGCCGAGGGTGATGAATCAGCCCTTCGGCTTGAGACTGCAGATCCACTCTAAGCTCTCAAATGGGGCACCTGACAGACATTTTAGGACCACAGAAAGGTCCCAGGAAGGTATGTGCGGCCTGCAGATGGGTCTCAGCTGCCTGTCACCATGCATAAACCTCAAATTTAGAGGATGTTGCCCCACAGAGGCTCCATCAACAGGGGTGTGGTTTGCTGAAATGGTGGCCATGTAAACCCTGATTGTAGAAGGCGCGCAAGAACTCCAGGACTCTAGCTATTGCACAATACACTGGATCTACAGTGGATCCCTACAGATGGGAATCTCCCAAGGAGTGCCATCTAGCAAGGATATTATCTCTGAGAACCATTCTACTAGCAGCAGACAGACTGTCTTGGTGAACTTGTGGGAGCAGAGCGATTGGGAGAAAAGCATACAGATGTGACCTCAGCCACATGTGCACCATGGCATTCAGCCCTAATTGTGCGGGAGGAGTGAGGGCAAACGACAGTGGCCAAGGTGGTGTCTCCTTGGAGGCGACCACATGCAGTCCAACTTGGCCAAACCGCTGCCATATGGACTCCACCACTTGTGGATGGAGCCACCATTCCCTGGGCCTCAGCCCCTGCCGCAACACGATATATGCCTTCCATATTCCCAAAATGTACATTGCACTCACTGACAAACTTTCCCTCTGCCCAGAGAAGAATTAGTTGTGCCTGCCTGAACAGGGGGCGTGGACATAATCCTCCCTGGTGGTCAATATATGAGACCACCGCTGTGTTGTCTGTAAACACATGGTGACCTCTCAATTGACGAAGAAGGAATTTCAGTGCTAGAAATATGGCGCACATTTCTAGGCAATTTATATGCCGCTCCAGATGAGGGCCACTCCAGAGACCATGAGCTGGACAGCTGTCTAAGACCGTGCTCCAGCCCATGAGGGAGGTGTTATAGATCACACTATTCTCCTTGATAGATTAGAAAATTTTGTTGGTATTAAGGGAACAGTCCTCTCCTGGCTCAGATCTTATCTGACCGATCGTTATCAGTTCGTAGATGTAAATGGTGATTTCTCCATGCGTACTGAGGTTACTTTTGGAGTTCCACAGGGTTCTGTTTTAGGCCCACTGCTCTTTACTTTATATATGCTACCCCTAGGTCAAAATATTTGTAAACATGGAATTAGCTTCCACTGTTATGCTGATGATACACAGTTGTATGTTTCAGCGATGCCAGAGGACAGACAGAAGCTTAGAAAAGTTGAGGATTGTGTAAAGGACATTAGACATTGGATGTTAACTAACTTCCTTCTACTTAATTCTGATAAAACAGAAATACTTTTATTAGGCCCACATGTAGCTAGAAGAAATCTTTCTGATCACATGGTTACTCTGGATGGTCTTTCTGTTTCATCATGTACAGCAGTTAAAGACCTTGGAGTGATTATTGACTCCAGCCTATCATTTGATGCTCATGTAGATAATATTACTAGGATAGCTTTCTTTCATCTCAGAAATATTTCTAAAATAAGAAACATATTGTCACTACATGATGCGGAAATACTAGTTCATGCATTCGTCACCTCTAGATTAGATTACTGTAATGCCTTACTGTCTGGATGTTCCAGTAGGAATATAAATAAACTCCAGTTAGTCCAGAATGCAGCCGCTAGAGTCCTAACTAGAACTAGAAGATATGACCATATCACACCGATATTATCAATACTGCATTGGCTCCCAGTAAAATCTCGCATTAACTATAAAATAATTTTATTAACCTATAAAGCACTAAATGGTCTCGCGTCACAATATCTAAGCGATCTTTTGGTTTTATATGATCCACCACGCCTACTTAGATCAAAAGATGCAGGCTATTTGACGGTACCTCGAATAGTGAAGGCTACAGCAGGGGGAAGAGCTTTCTCTTATAGAGCCCCACAGTTATGGAACAGTCTTCCAATTAGTGTTCGGGACTCAGACACAGTCTCAGTGTTTAAGTCTAGGCTTAAAACGTATTTGTTTACTCAAGCCTACCCTGACTAGATTCTGTTCTACTACTTTGCAGTCATAATAATCTTTTTTCTCCATCTCTCCTTTCGCCAAGCCCCACACAGACTTATGGAGATACTAGAGATCCAGATCCTTTCTGCCTCTGGATGGAGCTCAAATCTTCTCTAATTCCAGACTGCTGGGACTACGGCTGCTCCTTAGGCCATACAGACTTCAGATAAATCCATAATGAACTTTTTCACACTAACTGTTGTTACCCAGATGAGGATGGGTTCCCTTCTGAGTCGGGTTCCTCTCAAGGTTTCTTCCTCTTAAAACATCTTAGGGAGTTTTTCCTTGCCACCGTCGCCACTCAGTGGCTTGCTCAGTTGGGATAAATTCACTCCTTTAATATCTGTATACCATGTTGATATTTATGTAAAGCTGCTTTGAGACAATGTCTATTGTAAAAAGTGCTATACAAATAAAATTGAATTGAATTTAATTGAAGTGTCTGTCATTACTGTCTTGTGCTAAGGAGACACCCCTAGAGTGTGACCCAAGCCTAGAAACCAGGGACACTAAAATTCTTAGAGCACGTAGGCATCGCCACGTGACACTGATTACTCTGAGGTTTCGTCCTTGGACGAAACCCCCAACTTCTCAGCTACCACTGAACAGTCTCCTGTGCAATAGGCCCAGGAGGTATGAAATTGGCTGCCCATAAGCTCCAATAGTCTTCCATAGAGACTGGAGGGGATGCCAAGATCCAGCTT
Organism: Ictalurus punctatus; assembly: GCF_001660625.3. NCBI lineage: Eukaryota > Metazoa > Chordata > Actinopteri > Siluriformes > Ictaluridae > Ictalurus > Ictalurus punctatus. The sequence continues at coordinate 5,194,774 of NC_030441.2, forward strand.
TATCTTGCTCAATGTTGATAGGATTGACCTTATGCATGCTGGGGATAGAAATGCCCTCATTGTAGTAGAATCCTTATAACCCCTAGAAAAGTTGTCCACTGCACTGGAGAAAGTATACTTTTCTGAGGTTCAACCTGAGCCCCAAGCTCTTCATGTGGGTGAGAACAACATCTCGATGTTGAACCGACAGTTCCCTGGATCATGTAGAATTAATCAGTCATCCAGGTACTTACATACACGGATGCCCTGGAGTCACAATGGAGCCAGAATGACATCCAAATTGTATCCAGTAACCCTTTTCTACGGTAGACAGAACTCATAGAGACACATTTGGCAGTAGTTTCCAGTCTCCCAGACAGTCTTTTAGTGATGTTAACTATTCCACATTCTATTGGAGGGAAAGCATCAGATTTTTGTTGCTCTGTGACAGCTTGCTGACCAGAGAACACTGAAAACTTGGGACAGCTTTGGCTAGGGGAGGCCCTACAGTAGCACTGGGGGCTACCTGCCCTAACAACCTCATGTCCCCTGATACGCCCCTCCATAGCCCCTCAGGACCGCTCCTCTTTGTCTGCTTGGCCTTTATGACCATTTTCAGATCAGGCCTAGTAGCAGGCAAAGACTGTAGCCGCTGGGTTCCCCTGGCTGTCTGCGGGGGTTGGCGGGTTACCATACTCCTCTTCTGTGCCTCTCTTGCACTAGCGCTGGCGCGTGCTGCACTCGTGGATGCCTGGGTGAAATCGACACATCAGGGAAGGTACTGGTTGAATGCCGCCATATGTCGAGCTCACTCAGGAGGTCTGCTTGGTAGGCCTGCAACACTGTCATTGTCTGCAGTGACCCACAAGCAACACTACTACTGCATGGTCTTTGCCCACCAATGCCACGTCGGCCTTACACGGTGGCTTGGATGGCAAAGCCGGCCCCCATAAATTACCTTCCGTCGATGGAGAGAGGTAGCTTGCAAGTGCCTCCTCCACCTTCAGCATAGCTAAATGGCCATTCCATTCATTCCCCAGAATGGCTGAATAATCCAACATCATGGGTTTATAAATATTACTTATGCATGGTTTTCCACCAGAAGCCTGATATTTTGTCATGCACTTCTGGAAGAAAGGGGAGTTTTCTTCAGTGTGAGGGATTTACTTTCACTGGGGAGAGAAAGCTCATCTTGCTTTAATAATCACTTCAAGCTGCTCTTTATATGCTGCTCTCAGTTTTTAGCACATCCTTCTGGCTCCTCGGAGTCAGAGAGGAATTATTACTATTATTTTTTTGTGTGTGTTTTTTTCCTTTTGGCTTTCCATAGCGGATGGAGGCGTCACGACACAAGCTCCAAAATCCAGCGGACCTGGTAGACAGAGCAAGAGATAGAGCAGCACTCGTCTCCGGCTCCTCTTCTGGATCCATAAGAGATCCCCCGGACCTGAGATCCACGAGGCTCTGAAACCTAACTCACTTCGGCTTCCGAGACGAGAGCGAGTCATGAGCAGTGCTACCTAATGTAGGTGTTACAATGCGTAGCCTCTCGAGGCTGCTATGGCATGCTCCACCCCAAGGCACTTCACACAGAAAGTGTGCACTCCTCCCCCGTGCTGAAACGGGAGCAAGGTGTAACATACTTCCTGAATTCTCTCACTCATATTTTTCTCTCTCACTCATTCATTTTTTTCCTTCTCTTTTTTAAAGGGATGGAAAAGTCCAGAGATTTTGAGAAAAATAGAGAGGAAATGAAGCATCTTTTTGTTTCTTTACTCAAACAACCAACATGCAGTGTATATATATATATATATATATATATATATATATATATATATATATATATATATACATATATCACACAATGCGCTTAATTGCCACATCACCTGATTATGGCAGGCCTAAGGCATGACTTTACACAAGTTTCAGATGCCAGTTGTGCGCGAGGGGCACTCCCATAGTGTTATGCTAAATGCAACGTGGAATTCCATTTGAAAGGGAACACTTCTACCAGTTGTTTTACCAAAGGAACAACCCATTTTTCTAGTGTGCCCTGATTATCATGAGATGTGAAATAACTGGACAAAACATTGTGATCATACATAACATGCCAGTGTAGACAAAATGCATTCTATGCAAACGTCATTCTCCTTGGTTCTCTAAATCATCTAAGACTATTTGATGTTGTTGGTTTTTTTTTTTTAATATAAATTATTTCAATCTCAACGTGCACACAGGCAAGTGCAGAATTATGGAGGTGATATTTGAACTCATTGGCTTGTTAAGTGTTCAATATAAATACAATTAGCTCTGACCAGAGGATATTACTGTTAAACATTATGCATTTAGCAAGACTTTCAGATTAAATATGGATAAATGTGTTGGCCAAAAGCACCATAATCTTTAAACAGAGTGACTTTATTTACTGACCCATGATGAGTTCCCCATTAGAGAGTAATAATATCCACTACAGCTTTAAGTCTCAAAACTGCAACATGATCAATAAAGTCCAATCAAGACAACAGGCTAGTGAAGACACAGTCAGTTCCACCGACTCATTAGCAATCATATTCATAATGTGGTGAAGCTGATAGTGGATCATTCTTTCCCAATGACAGAGAACCGGATTGGATCTAATCCCAGTCTCATTATTTGGTGTGTTTATTTTTACCCATTCTGCCTGATTTATATCTCATTTTCTATAACAATGTAACCATGGGGTTCTGCTAAATTGGATGCCTCATCATGGCATTTGATCCATAACCCAGAGCTACAAATTTTCTGAAATAACACCAACCAAAAAGGAATGGAATTTTGATCTTGTATATATACAGACCTTAAAACTGCACACTCCTCAGAGAATAATCGATATTCAAGGCTTTTCTGGGGATTCAACAAAATAGATGGAATATATTTGTTACCATAATGCAGCAAAACAGCATCATAAACCGATGAAAGTAACAAGAGAAATGAAGTGTTTGCAGGAAATAGAGACAGAACACTTTGTTTATGAATGGTTAATCATTTTATACACTATATATATATATATATATATATATATATATATATATATATATATATATATATATATATATATATATATATATATATATATATATATATATATATATATGTCAATTTTTAAGTGGAACATATTCTGTCATGGACAGCAATCTTGAAATGAAGCTTTAATGCATCAGATATGCTCTTCAATTCCATGTTTCTTTTGGAGAAACTCATTTCACATTCGTTTTAAAGCAGTACATCAGTGTGAATAAATAAATGATATTACCCGAACTGAGGTGAAGCGAGGCTGAGGCAGTGAAATCATTAAGATTACAATAAACCCCAGGGATATAAATCTCAGAGCAGCTCTAACATACATTCTACACATATGACACATATAAAAGACATCCTGTTTCAACCAAAATTTGGGGGCCAGCATTTATACTATCTACATTAACATATCTGACACATATAGAAATGTAACAAAATGACACATAAGCAAATTGCCCTAGTGGTTAACCCCAAGAAAGTGAGACCAATAACATCCATATGGAAAGAACCTTGAGAACAATGTCTAAAAGCTAGCTATATACAAATATAGCTGTCTAGTTAGTTCTGTGGTATATGTAATCTGCTATTTTATAAAGCTAATATCTTGCTAGCTATTTATGTGAGGACATGGATGTGTATATGTAAGCAGCAGCCCACTTAAGACACCAAAAACCTGGAGGCAGGTTTTTTTTTTTTTTTTTAAGCAAGCAACTTAACCATTTGAAAAGTTTTTGAAAACTCTTTCTTCCGAGAACAGAGGGAACTGTCCAGCAGAAACTGACACAAGTGACCTGCAGTGTTTATTTATGGTTTCGGCTCTTCAGTTATCATTCTCGGGGAATCCTTAAAGGTTCTATCTAATCAGAAATAGGTCTAAGTACAAATCTTTTTAGGAGGTGCAGGGTTCTTAACTTTCACTTTTTTTCCTAGATAGAACATTCAGTCAGAACAGTCAGGCATTTAAAAAAAAAAAAACAAAACTAGCTGATTATCTTGGTAGAAAAAAGGGTTCTTGAAGAGTTTGAATCTTTTAAATTTCTTTGGTTGTTCCTCTGGGGGAACCCTTAAAGGTTCTATGTAGAATCCCAGAATCCCAGCATGTTTTAACCCTACATGAATTGAAATAGTTTTGTGTGTGTTTCTGTATGTGTTATACTGCATTTAGCATTGTCCTCTTTCTAGACACTGACTTGATCGTCTCATCCCTAGTGGTTGTAATAGGTCTGATAATGGCTTTGATATCACCACCAAACTGGGGCACCAGAGAAAAATTGGAAATTTTGCAAGTATGAACCCGCAGATGGAGTGTGTCAGATTATTAATAAAACCATCAGGGTGTGTATTTCAGTGTAGATCTGGGTCATCTACAATGTTAAATTTCAAAAGAAATTTGATGGCTTGATTCCAGAATGAGCTGAAAGCCTCTTGTTCTCTTTGCCTGTTGTTTTTTCCTTTTTTTAAAAAAAGCAGCATGCAGTACATTTTATGTTTCACTTCGGCGGGCATTTCTCTTTCAACTCCCCCTCTACCCTTACACTCTATTCATGCCAAAACCCATTTGTCCTGAAACTGGAAGAGTGCTAATGCTGATTATTTGACATTCTCTGCTCTGTTTTTTCCCCTTATAAACTCAATTACACATGTATTAAAACAAAGTGGAATGTAAGGAGTGCCTTTGCTCACACTTCACATGGCTAAACAGTACAAAACCATGTGTTTCAGCTACCAATAGATGATGCTATAAGCTAATTTAATAAAATGGAAACGTTTAACGTGCTAGTGGGTTAATTAGCATGAGGTAAATTATTTTATTGTGTAATTGAAACCAGGAACTCAGATTGCTAGTTAACATTGTGGAAGTTACAGCAGTTAATAAGTTATGTATATCATTATTAAGTTATATATTATAGCAAGCTTGCTATTGTCGGCTTACAATCATATTTCTTACTAATGCTAGATGTATGTTAAACCAGTCTCATGTTTGCTAGTGAACTATCTAACATGAGGCTAAATAATATATTAGCTAATTATAATCAGAAGTAGGTTCACTAAGTACATGCTAGTTAATTTTAAGCTAAATATTGTATTTTGTAATTTAAACGTGGACCCAAGTTGTTAGCTAACATGAGTTAAACTATTGAGTATTTAGAACCAGGAGCATGGTTCGCTAGCCAACATGAGCTAGGCAATGTTTGGCTAAACCGTTGCAGAAGAAATAACATGTCACTCCTACACCGGGCTCCCCCTCTCTGACTGTCACACTGACACCGGGCTCCCCTTCTATGCTCCACTCTCTATCTCTGGACTTCTAATCAGTATCACCTGCACACAATCACACACTTATCAATGACTCTTTATAAGACTCACTCTCATGTTCATCTACTGTCAAGTCTCATATAGGACTAGTACAGACTGCGCTACTTCCTGAAGTACTGGTTCCATCATCTATCTCATTCCATGTGGATTTACTATCTTCATCATTTGCTTGTGGAACTTGTCTCTCCATTACTTCTCTTTCTGTGGATTATCTGGATATTATCATCCTGAATTTTGAGTTCATCAGACCAGATAAACTTTTTCCATTTTTATGCTGAGTTTACAACCTTTTATTTATTTATTTATTTATTTATTTATTATATATATATATATATATTTTTTTTTTGTTCTGGTACTTTTTTTTTGTTTGTAAATAATTCTGTACCATATATTGACCCTTTAATGTAGGGGGAAATGATAATGAAATGTTGGCCAGAGAAATGTCATAGCCTTCAAGATGGTTTATTAATGTGTTTTTTTATGTGTGTGTGTGTGTGGGGGGGCTGGTCTCTTTAAATACATTTACAGTGCTGTGAAAAAGTATTCGAGTACCTGATTTCTTTTGTTTTCTCAAATCATTTGAATATGGTGGAATTTTTTTTTTTTTTTCTGTAATTTAATAAAAAAGTGGAATTTTTATATATTCTAGATTCATTACACATAAAGTTGTTACGCCACGGCGAACACGTGGCTGCAGTTCTCAGCATACAGTGCCGCCCACAAACATGGCGGACGAGGACTACACTTCCCAGCCATGCCCGTGCTTGAGTTCACCGGAGTATTTAGTACAAACACCTGTGCAGCACCAAAGGTTATAAAAGGCCTCGTTAACTTCAGCGTCTCGCGAAGTAAACGGTCAGCAGCCTCATCTCTGTCGTATACCAAGCCGTAGTTTCATATCCGCTAACCTGGTTTAGATATTAGCATTGTTTGTTGAATACTATTCTGCCTCATCCCAGTATTACCTGTTTGCCTGATCATCTGACCTTGATTTCCTGCCGTACTCTGTGGTTCATCTGCCCCACGCACTCTAGACTGTTCGTCCATGTTTGTCTCTGCCAAGGAATTGTTTATTCATTCTCTTTATTCAAGATGATTAGCAGGTCTGCACAGAATAATGAAGCACCATCCCAAAACCTCTGTAAATATATATATATTTTTTTACGTGTATAAAATAAAGCAGCATTCGTTACATCAAAACTCGTCACATTCGTTCACTACTACATAACTAAAACCAACACACACACATGCTATGGCTCAGACTGACGTTATTATATACGTTACCACCTGTTCATATACGGCCCCAAGTCCGCGTTCCGAGCTTCATTCCCAAACAAGGAGTCAAAGACACGCCTACTGTAGTCTGCAGAAAGTTCGAGTTAGTTGGATATTCTCTGTTCATGCTAACGTGATCTGCGAATATGTTTTCATTTGACCTTATATGCACTTCCCCCACTGTCACCTGTTAAAAAGAAATAAAATATGAAGTGCTATGGTCTGTTACACTGTTGCTAAATTTCTCTGTATTTACTCTTATTAGATCGCTGTGGCTAGTTTCATAGTTTAGCTTTTTCCTCCTTCTCCTGCTACCGTGTCGTCTCCCTCCACCTCTCCCTTTCCTGTTTCTTCTGCGGGTTCCTCAGCTTCCACTGCCGCCTCCTCCTCTGCATCCACTACTGCTTCTTCCTCTGCTGCTGCCTCCTCCTCTGCTCCTGCCTCCTCCTCTGCCTCCACTGCTGCTTCTTCCTCTGCTGCTGCATCCTCTTCCTCTTGTGCCTCTTCCTCTTGTGCTGCCTCTTCTTCTTGTGCTGCTTCCTCTTGTGCCTCTTCCTCCTGTGCTGCCTTTTCATCTTGTGCCTCTTCCTCCTGTGCTGCCACTTCCTCAAACCCAAGTTGCATCCCGTGGCATTCTTTTGATGGAAGTTGTCACCAGCTGAACGCAACTATAATGTGGGGAACCGAGAACTCCTGGCTGTTAAACTGGCCCTAGAAGAGTGGAGACACTGGCTGGAGGGAGCTGCACATCCGTTTATTATCTACAAGGACCACAAAAATTTAGAGTATCTGAGAACCGCCAAACGTCTCACGCCCCGCCAGGCTCGCTGGTCCCTGTTCTTTTCCAGGTTTCAGTTTACTCTGTCTTATAGGCCCGGAACAAAGAACACAAAGGCCGATGCACTGTCTTGCATCCACTACCCGGAAGGTCGGGTGGACCAGGAAGGGTATATCTTGACCCCTTCCTGTATCGTTGGTGCCATAGAGTGGACCCTAGATCGAGCCTTAGCCCGCATACCCAGGTCACGAATCCCAACAGCCTGTCCTCCTGGGAAACAGTTTGTACCGAAAAGGTACCACCCGGAATTCATCACCTGGGCCCACACGACGCTAGCGACAGGTCATCCGGGAGCCCGTCGCACTTACCAACTGCTGGCCGAAAAGTATTGGTGGCCTCATATGCCTCGGGAGTTACAGCGTATTGTATTGTCATGCTCCACGTGTGTTCAGTCCAAGGTGCCGTGTGCTCTACCTGCGCTCTACCTGGAGGTTGGTACCACTACCCACACCTGACTGCCCGTGGTCCCACCTGGCCCTAGATTTCATAATGGAGTTGCCGGAGTCTCGGGGTAATACCGTGATACTGGTGATCGTCAATCGGTTTTCTAAATACCTGCGCCTAATTCCACTACTGGCCATCCCACCCGCCTTTACCACGGCCGAACTATTCTTCCAACATGTGTTCCGATACTTTGGCATCCCAGAGAAGATTGTGAGTGACAGGGGTCCACAGTTCACATCTCATGTCTGGGCCAGTTTCACGGAGAAGATGCGGGTCACCGTTAACCTCACGTCCGGGTACCATCCCCAGGCCAACGGACAGGCAGAACCAAGAGGTCATATGGTTCCTCCGAACCTTCTGCTCCACCAGTCCAGGAGACTGGAGCCACTTCCTACCGTGGGCGGAATATGCACAGAATTCGCTTCGGCATTCCGCCACCCAGCTTACCCCATTTCATTGTGTCTTGGTCTACCAGCCGCCATTGTTCCCATGGAACGCCTCCCCCACTGACTCACCAGCGGTAGATGAGTGGTTCTGCCGGAGTGGACAGGTCTGGTAACTTGCCCACCAACAGCTAGTACAGGCCTCCTGCACCACCAAATGAAAGGCAGACCAGCACCGGAGGGATCACCCCAAGTATCAACCCAGAGATAGGGTGTGGCTCTCCATAAGAGATCTAAAGTCACCCCTCCCAGGCAAAAAGCTCCAATCTAAGTATATCGGCCCCTTCCGAGTCTTGAAACAAATTAACGAAGTCACTTACCGTCTGGACCTACCAAAGCACAGTCACATTGCCCCATCTTTCCATGTCTCTTTCCTCAAACCAGTGATACCGGGCCCGTTGACCATGGCGATGCCAGAAGACTCTCCACCGGAACCACTAGAGATTGAAGGCCGCCCAGTCTACCGCATCCGTGACATCTGCATTGCTCGATCCCATTCCAGGACATTCTGGACACAAATCTGGCAGAGACTTCCATGCGGCTCATCCAGCCAAACTGGGATCCCGCAGGAGGGGGAAGCCTTGGAAGGATTCGGCTCTCGGAGTGAGCCCTTTGTGGGGGGCTCTGTTATGCCACGGCGAATGCGCGGCTGCAGTTCTCAGCATACAGTGCCACCCACAAACATGGCAGACGAGGACCACACTTCCCAGCCATGCCTGCGCTCATGTTCGCCGGAGTATTGAGTATTGCACCAAAGGTTATTAAAGGCCTCATTAACTTCAGCGTCTCGCGAACTAAACGCTCAGCAGCTTCGTCTCTATCGTATACCAAGCCATAGTTTCGTATCTGTTAACCTGGTTTAGATATTAGTATTGTTTGTTGACTACGATTCTGCCTAATCCCAGTATTACTGGGATATCTGCCTCACACACTCTGGACTGTTTGTCCGTGTTTGTCTCCGCCAAGGAATCAAAACAAAAGTGAAATATTTCAAGCATTTTTTGTTTTAATCTTGTTGATTACGGCTTACAGCTCATGGAA